>NC_042617.1:237744828-238100023 GCF_901001135.1 Rhinatrema bivittatum | reverse complement strand
GGCCTCAACCATACCCATCGTATCAAAGACCACAGCAACAACAAACCCAGCTGCCTCTTAAGGGTAAACCCCATACTCTAAGACAACAGCCCCAACAGCTGACACCTGCAATTAAATCAACGCAGTCTTTTTAGATTTACAGCCACAACACAAATCTTAACGCCACCAGGAAGAATCCAGTCATGTCTACCAGCGTGGGAACAGATTACTTCCGACCAATGGGTACTAGAAATGATGTCAGGGTTATCAACTACAATTCATAACACGACCACCATTACCCTACCTTCCCACAAAGATTCAGAGATCTCAGTTACAACTCGCACAAGAGATTACAAGCCTGCACAATCAACAGGCCATCAAACTTCTGTCCCAGAAACAGCACAACACGGGGTTTTACTCCCCATACTTCCTGATACCAAAGAAATCAGGTGGCCTTCGCCCCATCCTGGACCTTCGGGAACTCAACAAATTCCTGACCAAAGAGAAATTCAAAATGGTATCCTTGAAGTCAATTCTTCCTCTATTATAACCCAACAACTGGATGTGTTCCATCGACCTGAAGGATGCATACACTCACATTCCCATCCATCCATCCTGTTGGCGTTACCTACGATTCAAAAGTGCATAGCGGACAGAGCTCAATTGATTCTTATCGCCCCAGCCTGGCCGCAACAACCATGGTACACTTTCCTTCTCAGACTATCTCTAGAAGAACCAATTCGTCTGCCAAATCGTCCAGATCTCCTACTTCAGGATCACGGGACTCTTCTACACCCATTACACGCATCCCTCCACTTGACAGCATGGAGGTTGAACGGCTCCTATTAACAGAACAGGGAGTCTCAGTCTACACAATTTTATTAGAATCAAGAAAACTTTCAACAAGGAAAAACTACAGTTACGAATGGAAACGTTACTCTACTTGGTGCATATCCAACAACATATCACCTATGGACTGTCCACCAGAACAACTCATGGATTACCTTCATACACTGGGCTAGCCACATCGTCCATAAGGGTTCATCTCAGTGCCATTGGCGCATACCATAGACCATTAAATAATAAGCCGATATCCAATCATCCATTACTATCTTGTTTCATTAGAGGACTATCTCATCTTCGTCCTCCAATTGCAAAACCTCCCATTCCATGGAATATCAACACAGTCCTGGAACAACTCATGCTTTCCCCCTTTGAACCTATGAAATCAGCACATATAAAGTACCTTACTTGGAAGGTAATATTTCTAATTGCAATAACTTCGGCACGCCGAGTCAGCGAGCTACAAGCACTAGTCCATTATTCACCATACTTGCAGTTTTTTCACCAAAAAGTGATTCTCAGAACTCACCCACCCTTCTTACCGAAGGTAGTTTCGCAGTTCCATCTTAACCAAAGCATAGAACTACCAATCTTTTTCCCTAAACCTCATGCCAACGAGAGGGAAAAGTTACTTCATATGCTGGATTGTAAAAGAGCGTTAGCTTACTACAAAGAACAAAATTGGAATCCCGAGCTTCTCAACTATTTGTATCATTTGATCCAAAAGCACCAGGACTACCAGTGTCAAAACGTACCATCTCTAGCTGGATAGTACAATGCATTCAGTTTTGCTATGACAAACAAATTACATCTATCTTCTATACCCAAAGCTCACCAAGTGAGAGCCCTAGCAGTTTCATGGGCACACCGTCGGAACGTACAGCCCATAGACATTTGCAAGGCAGCTACATGGTCATCACTCCATACCTTCACATCACACTACTTCCTTGATCAGCAAGCGACCACGGATGCGAAGATAGGGCAAGCAATCCTGCAATCTCTATCCTCATGTCCTCTGTGACTACCACACTTCTTCAGATCGCGTTCAAATAACAGTATCGCACCTAACGTGATTGGGAGCTTGGGACTCCCATGACAGCATGGCTAATTCAGCCCTGCTATCAACAGGAAAAAGCAAGTTTGCTTACCGTAAACGGTGTTTCCGTAGATAGCAGGATGAATTAGCCATGCTGACCCGCCCTCCTCCCTGGCAGTCACCGTTTCTTCAGATCAACTACAACTTAATCACAGACTGAGGAGAATCTGTTACTTTACTGCACGGGAACACACGCGCAGCCACAGAGACAAAAAACTAAACCTCTGCTTAACAAGCCCTGCCTCCCGGACCTGATTGGAAGATCCCATGACAGCATGGCTAATTCATCCTGCTATCTACGGAAACACCGTTTACGGTAAGCAAACTTGCTTTTTTTACAGGATGGTCTGAACAAAGGACTGTCCCTCAACTCCCTGGAGGTCCAGGTTTCCGCCCACCTTGGCAGCAGGGCCAAGGTGGGCGGAACCCGTCTGGAGGCACATCCGGACTTGGCCCGTTTCCTAAAAGGGGTTAAATATCTACCCTTATTTTATTTATTTTATTTATTTAAAAATGTTTGTAGGGGTCACGTGGGGTGATGTGCTGAGGAGGACGTGATTCTCACCAGCTCCGGCCATCCCACTGCTCTAACACTGACATTAACGGCATTATTCGGCGCGAACCACCACCTTTTTGTACCAAAGGGCACCGGCTTATGTCGATAGTGCGATATATGCAAAAATCTCCACTTCCGATGGCCTCCAGGAGCACTAAGAAAGATAAAGATAAAGACAAGAGCAAGCCGGGGGAATCTAAGATGGCGGCGTCACCCAGCGAGCCGGATCCGGGCCCGCCGCTCCCACTCTCCGTGGAGCTATTGCGGGAGACTATCGCAGGCACTTTAGACGAGAAACTTGCCAGTATATATTCTAAGCTGGCGGAGGTGAGAGCTGTGATATCGGAGCTAAGCCCGCGGCTTGAACACGCAGAAGGCCGGATCTCGGCGGCAGAGGATGATATGGCGGCGGCCCAGGTAATAATCCAGAAACATGAGGTGGCGATCACAAAACTACGAGACAAGTTGGATGACCTGGAAAACAGGTCGAGGAGTGCGAACCTGAGATTTCTGGGCCTCCCTGAGGCGGTCGACGATAAAGGTTTGGGTCCCTTTCTAGAGGAATGGCTTCCGGAGGCAGTGGGGCTCCCGGACCTCAAGGGCATATTCCACATCGAACGGGCCCACAGAATAGGCCCGAAACGGAACGCAGACCAGCGCCCGAGAATAGCCATTGCCAAGGTGCTAAACGCGGCGCATCAGCAGAAAATCTGGATAGCTTTCCGGGCTAAGAAAGAATTGATCTATCAAAACCACAAAATACGCCTCACCCAAGATTATTCGGCACGGGTGACGCAGTTGCGGCGCCAATTTTCTCCGATTTGTTCCAAACTGGTGGACAGGAACATAAAGTTTGCTCTCCAATTCCCGGCTCTATTGAAAGTGTGGATAGACGGGACAGTTCAGTCCTTCAACACCCCGGAGGAAGCCCAAAAAGTTTTTCAACATGAACTACCGTCCTAATGAAGGTAGGCAAGGGGCTCACGTGGGCCCTGTAAGCGGATAAGTTTCATGAGCGTGGTGGTTTGCAAATTCTTGTCCGTTTTAGTTCAAGGTTCGACAGTGTATATACGAGTTATACGTGTTCAACTTCTTTTTTTTGAGACTGTCGCTGGCTCAGCCGGAGTGAGTCACGGCGTGCCTGGACCGGCTGATACCGGCAGGAGCCCTCGAGGGACGTGAGATCTCTCGGTGCCGACGACTAGGAACCACCTACAGGCATTATAACCTGGCTCCCCTGGGAGACGTGACTAGTGCGCGGAGCGGCCTGGCCAGGGCGTGATTTCTGGTTTTTGGAGTCGGCGATCGGATGGCAACGTGGACGGAGCGACTGGAGCGGCGGGGTGTCCGTACACTCCTATATGGGCCCCAACTCTTCGCCAGGAGCGAAGAGGACTGTTAGTGGACTGGTTGTTGGTTTTGGGGGCTGGGATTGAATGTGTGGGTGGGTTGGGGGTGTGAGTGAGGGAAGGGGTGTTGGCAGGGAGGGCGAGGGGCAAGGGGGTGAGGGGGAAACAGAAGAAGGGGAGTTTTTGGGAAGGGGCAGTGGGTGAGATGTTGGCAAGAGGGGGAGGAGGGTACCGAGCATGTTTGTCTGTTGGGGTCAAAATGCATTGCTACTCTTTCCATTGCAAGGGGGTTCTCATGTTTGTTGTATCTGTGAATCCAAAGTCACAGTGTGCGGCTCTATCCTTTCGGGAGTGAGTGGGGGTATGGCGGAGGGGGGATTAGCTGGGAGGCCCCTCCTGCCCATTGGGGTATATGCCTTTCTGATTTATTAATCTCCTGGATGGTTAAAAATGGTTAAACTTATATCATGGAATGTAAATGGTCTGGGATCGCTGATAAAAAGGAAAAAAGTACTGTCCCATCTTCGACGTCTAAATACTGACATAGCCTGTATTCAGGAAACGCACCTCATTGATACTGAGAGTGCAAAACTCCGTAGAGAATGGGTGGGCACCTGTGTGTACGCTCCAGCGGTCCAACGAAAGGCGGGGGTAGCTATCCTAATTCGTAAGTCAATTGACTTTGTAGTTTCACATACAACCCTTGACCCGGGAGGCCGGTTTATTATATTGCAGGGGATCTGGAGTCAGAAACCTGTCACCATTTGCAATGTGTATGCCCCAAACGACTACACGCATTCGTTTTTTGAGGACTTGACTAACAAACTTCATGCACACACCCGGGGAACCTTATATGTGGCCGGTGACCTTAACTGTGTTCATGATCCATCCCTGGACAGGAGTCCCGCCTCTGTATCAACCCAGGGGAAGAAGCGGAAGGGGGTCGCATACTTATGCCATCACCTAGGGCTGCTTGATGTGTGGCGTACCTTACACACTACTGAACGTGATTATACCCACATCTCGAGAGCCCACGGCTCAATGACCCGTATTGATTATATTCTTCTATCACAGGAAAAGTTTTTTCAAGTAACCACGGCGGCCATAGAAACCCAAGCCATTTCTGATCACGCCCCAGTGTCCCTTACTCTAGCCTCTCCAGCGCCCTTGTGCACGACGAGGCTTTGGAGGTTCCCTGCTTACCTTAAAGACGATATCCGTTTTCAGAATTTTTTGAAAGCTAAATGGGTAGAATACGCTCAAAACAATCACCAACATGTAGACCAGCCTCAGCTATACTGGGAGGCGGGGAAAGCGGTGATCCGAGGCGAAATTATAGCGTATGTACATAGCCGTACCAGACACTTAAACCAGGACATACTTCACCTTGAAACTCAACTGAAGCAAGCAAAGGCTGCGTTAACACGACTCAACACGTCGGACACTAGGACAACTTATTATAGCGTGCTGGGCCGTTTGAATACCCTATTAGATCTTCGAACTAAACACTACCTTCAAAAAGGACAGCAACACCTATTTAAATTCGGGAATAAACCTAGTCTACTGCTCGCTAACCTAGTTAAGACACAGAAACCCAGGTCCATTATTACTACACTGACTACTACTTCTGGGGGCATGGCTAGCACAGAATCGGAAATCTGTGAGGTATTCCGGCAGTTTTATACTGACTTGTATGCCTCGGAACCTCCGGCGGGGCGGGCAGACGAGGAAAGCTTTTTTAGGGATCTGCACCTCCCTACGCTGACGGCTTCACAACGTGAATTTCTGAATCGCCCCCTACAGACTTACGAAGTAACACAGGTTATCTCAGCGGCTCTGACCGGAAAATCTCCCGGGCCCGACGGGTTTACGTATGATTTTTACAAGATTCTACTTCTTTCCATCGGAACACCACTGACACGGTATTTTACGGATGGCCTTACCAGCCAGAGCTTTTCTCCCCGCTTCACAGACGCACACATTATAGTCCTTCCTAAGCCGGGTAGGAACCCGACTAGCCCTTCTTCCTATCGACTGATTTCCCTACTGAATTGTGATCAAAAAATTTTGGCTAAAGTTTTGGCGTTACGATTAAGTATTTTTCTCCCCCATCTGGTTTCACCCCACCAAACGGGATTTATACGCGGTCGCAAACCTCAGGTTAATATCATCAAATTACTCCCAGCTATGACTATCTGTCAAACTCAGGATATCCCCGCCCTAGCCATCGGGTTCGATTCGGAGAAGGCTTTCGATCGGGTGGCATGGCCTTACTTATTTTCTGTGTTACAGCGCTTTGGTATAGGCGGGGATTTTTTACGCTATATCTTGCTCCTATATGACAACCCCTCCTCCTATATTTTAACGAACGGTAGTCTATCTGGTTCGGTGGCTATACGGCGGGGGGTTCGTCAGGGGTGCCCACTTTCCCCCTTGTATATACTATCCATTGATCCTTTACTGCGGAAAATCGATGCATGTAGACAGGTGAAGGGCTTTGGTGGGCCCCACCAAATTTTCAAAATTGCGGCATTTGCCGATGACCTATTAATGTTTGTAACGCAACCGCAACGTTCTTTACCAGTGATTCTGGAGCTTATGCAAGAATTTGGCTCTTTTGCGGGCTTACGGATCAATTATGATAAGTCGTAGGCGTTAGATGTTACCGGGACCACGCGCATGGCTTGGGTGGGGGATTTTCCTCTTCGGTGGGTGTCTGACAACCTCAAATATCTCGGCATACGAATTCCGGTGCGCTTGCACGACTTATACCGCGCTAATATAAAACCCCTCCTGAAACACACGACGGATAAGCTGAGGGGGTGGGCTTCGCTCCCGTTATCGTTGGTTGGGCGTATTCACCTCTTTAAAATGGTGCTTCTCCCCAAGTGGCTCTACACCATCCAAATGGCCCCCCTTTGGATCAAAAAACGGGATCATCAGGCAATTAATGGCGCACTTAAAAAAATTTTGTGGCGTGGCAAAAAAGCACGTTTACCTATGGCAGTTCTCACAAGCCCTTGGGAGTGAGAGGGGGGGGGGGGGGTTGGGATGTCCTAATCTGTCTTTATATAACCTAGCCTGCGGCTTACGTTATGTTAAGGACTGGATTTTTTCGACGGCTACTTTCTCCCCACATCTCTGTCTCTTAGAGTGTTTTGCAGTGACCTCTTTAAACCCGCTATTACAAATGCCTGTGGAAGCCCTTCCTGCCCATATTAAACCACATGCTATCTTGGGTACATGTCGGGAAGCCTGGAAATTGTTATGCAAACTCGGGGGCATACAGGGTATACTCACCTCATCTCTCACCATAACAGGCCATGATATGTTCCCTCCAGGGAAAACAGTGAGCACTTTTGCCCGCTGGAGACGCATAGGACTTACATATTTTTTTGACTTATATAAGGGGCCGGCGGGGGATATCCTCTCTTTTGCCTCGCTTCAAAGACGTTTTGCTTTGCCAGATACTGACCTATATGCGTACTACCAAATAACACATTTTATTAAGTCCAAAAAGCCCTTGCTAGTAGACATCCCAGCGGCTCAGAGACTCAGGGATGTTGTTCAGGTGGGGAGGAGGGGGCAACCTGCCATATCTTACTATTATAAGGAAACTTTACGCCTGGTTGACCCTCATACTATAGACTCTATCTATGAGAAATGGACAGCCTGGGATCTTTTCTCGCTTACACTTTCTGAATTCAAACAATGTTTCCTGGATTTGTCTGCTGTGTCAGACAATATCATACTGTGGGAGTCACAGTATAAGTTTCTTTGGCAATGTTACATTACGCCCAAACGGGCCAAGCAAATGAAAATAACACAATCTTCCCGGTGTCCAAAATGCGCAGAGGACCCAGCCTCATACTTTCACTGTTTTTGGGACTGCAAAGTGATACTCCACTTCTGGAGACAGGTATGTGCAGCCTGTTCCGCTTTTCTGAAAATCAAACTGCTGCTCCACCCCCATCTTTGGCTATTTGGAACGGATGTTCCGGCTTTGGTAACGCTTTCCGCTTCACGGAAACTATTTGTGGCTAAAGCAGGTCTGGTGGGAAAACGAATCATTTTGGCGGAGTGGCTTCAGGCGCACTGCCCCAGCTATGAACAGTGGTTCCGGCGTTTGGTGAACCTTTGTTCCATGGAACATGCCCTAATTACGGCAGCTACGCCAAAGAAGCTTATACATACCTCTCAAACCTGGGCGGCCACATACAGGACTTGTACCGGATCCATGGCGATTGGTTCCAGAGGACGACGTGGTTGTAGGGGCGCAGTAAGGTTTTCCACTCCAACCATCTAACTAGCAAAGCCGCTGCTCTCACCCGGCCCAGTTCTTGGATTAAGCATGAGTATCAGTACCTCACTCCTTTCATTGTACCCTCTCTTTATGGAAAATGTGGGAGGGAGGGAGGGGGGGGGGGTAGTTGGTTGGTTTGTTCTTTAGTATAGTGCTTTGTTCTTGTTGTTGATCTAGTTTGCTTTGCTGTTGTCATTGTAAAAATTTAATAAAGATATATTCAAAAAAAAATGTTTGTATACCACTTTCACAAAATAAAATTGGTCAAAACGGTTCACATTCACACACATAATATAAAATTAAAATACAAATGTAATATAAAAAACAAAAACAGAATAAGTATCAAAAATAAAACAAACATAAAATATAACTAAAACATAAGTAATGAATTAAAATTAATATCCTGTTCAATGAACAAAAGGACACGACAAAAATAGATGTGAAATATGGGAACGATATTAATCAAGGGAAATTAGGTGTGTTCTGATACGAGAGTGTCAAAAGGCAATTGGAAAAGATGCTTTTTAACGATTTCTTAAATTCCTGTGAATTTGAATTTTGATGAAAGGTGTTTGGTAAGTTATTCCAAATAGATGGGCCTGCAACAGAAAAAGGAGGACCGATGGAATGTCTAATAGGTTTTTATTTAAGGAACTTAAATGTCTTGTTGGTTTGAGAATTCACAAATTGGAACACAGCCAAGTTGAAGATTGGACTCAGCATACCGCCAACAGCTGCCCACAAGAGCTGCCAAAGAATTGCCCATGAGGTGAACCTAGATTCCATGTAATTACTGGTAAGCTGTTGCCCTACCCCCTAGTTCAGAGCATCTATAGTAATGGGATTCAGCACTTATGTTGATCGTGTATAGTGTGATCTCCGGTTTTTGATCGTTTTTTTTTAATCAAGTCATATCCATATTCTAATCAAGTTCTTAAACAATATGTCCACAATGGCTTTTTGAAGAGAATACTGTATGGTTGAGGTCACTGCAGGGGTATAGCTAGGGTGACGTCAGCTTTGAAACCTAGCTCCATCTCCATCTGATAGCAAGGGAACACATGATACCATTGGTCCTGATTCTGCTGTCTACACTAAGGAAAACAAAATTATCAGGTAAGTAATTTCTCCATTACTTGAAGATAATTGTTGAGATCTAGCTGTATTTTGTAGATTTAAAAGCATAATTTTTTTGGCACTTGCAATTCATATTTAAAGTTTTGATTAGGAAAAGCATTCCCAGAAAAACTAAATATACAATATTGAAACTACCATTCACACTTTTATCTCAAACAGTATGAGGGTAACTTTCAAAACATTTTGCTTATGCCTATTTGCGCATGTATATGGATGCAAAGTTGCTGCTGGTTTTTTTTTTATAATCAGTGCAGAAAGTTTATAAAATAGAGTGCATATGCTTGCGTATGTAAAAACCACGAGTCTTGCAAGTTTGGACTTAGTTGGATAAACTGGCATTTATTCAGATAAGTAGCAGCACATAGCCAGACAAGTCCAAAAAGCCCTAATTAGACGGACAAGTATCTGTTGCTACTTAACCAGTTAAATCTGAATGTAGCTGGATAAGGGATGTAACTTATCTGAATAAGTTCAAATGTGTCCATCTCAAGTAGTGGGAAAGGCGCTATTTAGCTAAATAAATAGCTGGCTAAGTATGCCCAACTCACATACCTACGTATTTGTACTTCCAGTTCTACAAGGATAAGCGTGTAGATTTTTATCACATTAATTTGACACTTTTGCCCCCCTCCCCCCCAATAGTCTGCTTTTACATGCATAAATCAGGATATTTTATAAAATGTGCATGACAATGAAAAAGGTTTTACTGTTTAATCTGTTTGCCCAGTCCATCTGCAGCTCTTGAAGACCTCCATTGTACCCAGACCCTCGACCCAGTCATTTTTTATCACATTAACTATGTTTATGATCACTTACACCAGATATTCAGGCCGATGCAATATAGTGCACTCAGCTGAGCACACGGCTTTACACGCACTTGAATGCGCGTTTTAGACACGTATCCAAAACCCCTTATGCAATAAGGGGATTAGCTTGTCCAAACTAACGTATAGCTAATAGTGCTTATCACATGTAAATTCATGTAGATGAGGCTATTAGCTGTTACCCACTTATGCAAAAAAAAAAAAGAGTGCGCCCAATGCGCACATTTTTACTCTCAAAAATTAATGCCTGCCCCAGAGCAGACTTTAATTCTTGAGGAGCCCCTAACGTTAACCAAAAAGCAGAAAATAATGCTTTTCTGTTGTTCCTCTGACTTAGTGTCATGGTGATATTTAGTTGGAGGAACCAAAGAAAGGAGTAGGGGGGGGGGGGGGGGGGAGTTGCCGGCAGTCTCGTATCAGAACACACCTAATTTCCCTTGATTAATATTGTTCCCATATTTCACATCTATTTTTGTCGTGTCCTTTTGTTCATTGAAACAGGATATTAATTTTAATTTGTTACTTAGCTTTTAGTTATATTTTATGTTTGCTTTATTTTTTACTTATTCTGTTTTTATTGTTTTTTGTATTACGTTTGTATTTTAATTTTATATTATGTGTGTGAATGTGAACCATTTTGACCAATTTTATTTTGTGAAAGTGGTATACAAACATTTTTAAATAAAATTAAAAAATCAATTAACGAGCATCCATTTTCCTAACTCATGACTGTGCTCAGGTTAGGAAAATGGACGTTCATAAAATTGAACGTCCATTTACCTAACTCACAATACGCCACGTCTCCTGGGCGCCCAATGCCGGCAGTCTCGTATCAGAACACACCTAATTTCCCTTGATTAATATTGTTCCCATATTTCACATCTATTTTTGTCGTGTCCTTTTGTTCATTGAAACAGGATATTAATTTTAATTTGTTACTTAGCTTTTAGTTATATTTTATGTTTGCTTTATTTTTTACTTATTCTGTTTTTATTGTTTTTTGTATTACGTTTGTATTTTAATTTTATATTATGTGTGTGAATGTGAACCATTTTGACCAATTTTATTTTGTGAAAGTGGTATACAAACATTTTTAAATAAAATTAAAAAATCAATTAACGAGCATCCATTTTCCTAACTCATGACTGTGCTCAGGTTAGGAAAATGGACGTTCATAAAATTGAACGTCCATTTACCTAACTCACAATACGCCACGTCTCCTGGGCGCCCAATGCCGAGGAAGCGCTAGGGACATACGGTTTTCCCTAGCGCCTTTTTCTTTTTTTTTTTACCAAGACAGTACATTTAAATATTAAATTGGGCACCCGGGAGAGTTGGCTCGGCGCATGTTAGAGTGGTCGCTCAATCATGGTCACCCATTTTACGTGTACTGATATTGCATCGACCTTATTGAGCAGAATTAAATATACGCAAGTAAGACACATGCACATCACTTTGGCAGGTTTTAAAATAGTAACTTATTTGCATAAATGTTGGCCTCCATCCCAGCTCACCCTTTCTTACATGCACAAAGTTACTTGCGACCCCAATTTACGCATGGAAATTGCAGTTTTGAAAGTAGTACGTACATGAATACATGCTATCTTATGCACACAAATACTAAATTATATGCTTGCAATATTTGAAAATTAACCAGTATGTGTCATAAACATTTTCTTGAAATAAGAGTAACTTAACTAGTGAATAAGAAAAATCATAAATGGATTTCACTTTGCATGTTTTGGTGATAGTAACATATAATCAGACTTAAGCAATACCGAAGTGCTAAAAACAGGCGTCTAAACTCATTTGCCTATTGCATTGAGTCCTGGGCACTCAATGCAATAGGCAAATGAGCTATCATGCTAAAAATAAAATGCTAGAGATAAATTGTGCGTCCCTAGCACGTCCATGGCATCAAGCACCCAGGAGACGTGGCTGTGCGTGGGTTAGGAAAACGGAAGCTTATACACATTAGGGATGTGAATCGTTTTTTGATGATTTAAAATATCGTCCGATATATTTTAAATCGTAAAAAATCGTTAGAGGCGTGATACAATAGGAATTCCCCCGATTTATCGTCAAAAATCGTAAATTGGGGGAAGGGGGAGGGCGGGAAAACGGCACACTAAAACAACCCTAAAACCCACCCCGACCCTTTAAAATAAATCCCCCACCCTCCCGAACCCCCCCCAAAATGTTTTAAATTACCTTGGGTCCAGTGGAGGGGTCCCAGTGTGATCTTCCACTCTCGGGCCACGGCTGCGTTAATAGAAATGGCGCCGGCGCTACCTTTGCCCTGTCATATGACAGGGCAAAGGTAGCGCCGGCGCCATTTTGGTTCCTGTCACGAGTGCAGGAGATCGCTCCCAGACCCCCAGGGACTTTTGGCCAGCTTGGGGGGGGGGGGCCTCCTGACCCCCACAAGACTTGCCAAAAGTCCAGTGGGGGTCCGGGAGCGACCTCTTGCACTCGTTGCCGTATTGCAAAATGGTGCCGGCCGTATGGCCATATTGCAAAATGGCGCCGGCCATACGGCAAAGGTAGCGCCGGCGCCATTTCTATTAACGCAGCCGTGGCCCGAGAGTGGAAGATCACACTAGGACCCCCCCACTGGACCCCAGGTAATTTAAAACATTTTGGGGGGGTTCGGGAGGGTGGGGGATTTATTTTAAAGGGTCGGGGTGGGTTTTAGGGTTGTTTTAGTGTGCCGGTTTTCCTGCCCTCCCTCGATTTACGATTTAAACTATTAAAAAAAAAAAAAAAAGCGACCATCAGATTCCCTCCCCCCCCCCCCCCGCCAGCCAAAATCGATCGTTAAGACAATCGATCACACAGTAAAGAGTGTGCATTAACCATAGCCAGTAATGCATCAGCATTACAACCACTGGTAAAATGAACCCTAATGGGGGCTCTGATCTCCTCCTCCAGCCTCCTAAATGAAGATCAAGGCACCTGTGGACCTCTTCCCCCCAACCTTTCCTTCCTTAGATCTTAATGATTTTCATATAGTAATCCAGGCTCTGTTTATTGTGAGCCTAGATTAGTGTAAAGTAATATACTTGGATCTCCTACTCCCAATTTGAGAGCCTTGCAAATAGTCCAGAACTCGGCTGCTTGAGTTCTCACTGGATCTTGCCATTACAAGCACATTATCCCAATACTTTTTGCACTCCATTGGTTACCAATTGAATGGAAAATTAGATTCAAAGTCTTGACTTTAGTCCACAAAACTGAACAGTGAGGTACCACAGTGCATTAGTTCAATGCTAAAGGTTTATAGGCCCAAAAGATGTTTAAGATCTACTGGTTGTTTACTGGATGTACCTACAAGTTAATTCAGTGAGGATGGCAGAATCACAGCATAGAATATTTGCAACAGCTGGTCCCATATTTTGGGACTAGCTACCCAACACTCTTCATAAGAAGCCATGTTTTAAGACATTTAGGAAAATGCACTTATTCGGTAAGCCAATTAATTAAATCTTATAGCGACGACACTGTTGGATTTTTTTTAAGCCTTAAACTCGCAGAATTATTTTGAGTGACTGTGGTAATCTAACCCAATAGGTTGAAAGATGTAGCTGTCTGTTCTATTATGTACAGTATATGTTTTGTTTGTTTGATCTTTAAATGTTGCTTGTAAGCTGCTTAGAAAGTTCGGATAATGCGACATACATAATTTTTAAATAAATAAGTTGGCAAACTGGGCCTTTCAGCCTGATGGCCCTGCATCATTCTCCTCCCCTCCCCCAGTGGCACAATTCTCCCCCTCCCCAGAATATCTTCATCAGGGGCCTCCAAGGCCCTGATCCTCTGTCCTGGGCACCTCCCCCCCCCCCCCCTCCCACACCAAGCCTACCACCTTGGAGATCCTCAAACTGCAAGTAGGGGATAGAAGGGAACTCTCCTCCCTCCTCTCCTGCCAGTGCCAATATTTTCAAAATGGCATTCAGTGCCAACATTCACTCTAACTGTGCATGAGGACATCAGATGCCATTTTAAATTTTCACACTGGTGAGAGAGGAATCAAAGAATCCCTTGATCAAGATGTCACAGAGTAGAATTGGGCCAGAGGGGCCCTTTCATGTCTTGGGAATGGGAGAGGAATCCTGCCAAGGGGCCAGTTTAGGCATAAGCAGTGGGGCAAAGATGAGAGCCCACATCAAGACTCATATTACCCACCAAAAGAAATCATTACAGCTTACATGCACTTCTTGAAGTGTACTTAAATTTTAGTGTTAGCAGGTAGATTAATCCAGATTGTTCTGTTTAACATTATTTGTATACAACCAAAAAAACAAGTATACTAAAGTGTGAACCGTATCTTCAATGTGCTGTCATCAAACAAAATTTCAAAAAATATATTATATTTTGTTACTTTGAATTTATAACCGCATCAGCAAGCCAGACAACGGCAGTGAATTCACTTGCCGTCCGGACTACTCGTCATTTGCGGCGTGGTGGTAAATCAACTATTTTTGTATATACCAGCTAGGTGTAACTGCAAATGCCTTCTAAGTCCCGTTTAGAAATAATATGCATCATATGCCCCGAAATGTCAAACAATGACACCCGACATCGGCCGGTGTTTCGCGATGAAAATCGCTTCCTCAGGAGTAATTTATGTAAACATTGTCACGGCAGATGCTTTCCGATGGACACGAATGTCTCTGGAGTTTTTTCAGCAACTCGGGACTATTTGTAACCACCTATTTTAATATTGAACTAATTTGCATGAAATGGATCTCATTAACATTTTCTCGCTAATCCATTTTAACCCCACATTAACTTTGATACTAACTTGCTAAAATGTGTTAAATAATGCAGTCAATGCATTATGGCACAATAGCATGCATTAATGTGTGTTTACATGTGTGTTAACACAAGTGTTAACTTTTACTCACTTTAGTAAATATACACCTTGGTGCCAACTTTATGTATCATGGTCAAATGCTTGTCAAAGTTAAGAGTTATGATGAACTGTCTGACGTCAAGTATAATTCATGCTTAAATGCTAATAGAATTTCAAAAGAAAGTGATTAAATTAAATGCTATATGTTTAATTCATCAGATTTGGGAGTTTGTTGGGAAATTTTATATACCGTATTTTCCGGTGTATAAGACGACCCCCCCCCCCTTTTTATACATATTTTTAAGAAAAAAAATAATTTTACACTCAAACAGGAGCAACCCTATCTATGAAAAGGCAACACTACAAATACCGTATATCAGGCCCTAAAAACCAATATACCTCTTATTAGGAAAACAGAACTAGCAAGCAGCTATAGATCCCCACACATAAATAATTGTAAAACTATACTAATAAGCAGAATAAATGTTTCAAAACAGCTATGAACAGAATAACATCCAACAATTAAAAACTCATAAAAACTATTAAACATTCTCCAAACACCAATAAAATATTTCAAAAAAGCAGACACATCACATAATATTAAATAATTAAAATGGCAGTCAGTCAAGAAAAATAAACTTAAAAAGCCACCTTTCCTTACCCCCTCCAGCAGCTCTCCTATTCCTCTTCCTCTTCCTTAGGGCCCATGTCTCTCACACACACACCATACCAGTCATGCCCCCATGACCAGTTTCTGTCTCTCACGCACCAATCATTTCCCAAACAGTCTTTGACACACACACCAGACACCTTCCTGAACAGTTTCTCTCATGCCATACACACACACAGGCTTCCCACTCCCGTGTTCTGCTTACCGTACATATACGGGCTTCTCACTCTCATAAACACTTTCTCTGTCTCACACACACACACACCAGTCTCTCTCTCATTTCCATGCTCACTCTCCACGTGCACAGGCTTCTCATTCCCTGAATCACATTCTTTCTCTCACATTCACACACAGCAGTCTCTTTCTCTCACACACACCGTCACCTTATCAACCAGTCTCTCTCTCATGCACGCGCGCACACACACACACACAGCCAGTCCTCCCGCTCCCAAGCTCTCTCTCACATAATCAGGCTTCTTACTCCCATGCTTTCTCACATACCCAGATTTCTCACTTCCATGCTTTTTCTCTCTCTCACACTCACATACACATCAGTCATCTCTCTGAGCAGTCACTTTCATTGTCTCTCACACACATGAGCTCGCTGACCAGTTTCTCTCAATCACACACATGCTCTCAATCAAATGCATTCTCTCACTTACACACAGGCTGGCTGCTTCTCTCTCTCTGTCTCTCTCACTTACACACAGGCTGGCTGCTTCTCTCTCTCTCTCACACACAGGCTGGCTGCTTCTCTCTCTCTGTCTCTTTCACTTACACACAGGCTGGCTGCTTCTCTCTCTCTCTCTCACTTACACACAGGCTGGCTGCTTCTCTCTCTCTGTCTCTCTCACTTACACACAGGCTGGCTGCTTCTCTCTCTCTGTCTCACTCACACACAGGCTGGCTGCTTCTCTCTCTCTCTCTCTCACTTACACACAGGCTGGCTGCTTCTCTCTCTCTGTCTCTCTCACTTACACACAGGCTGGCTGCTTCTCTCTCTCTGTCTCTCTCTCACTTACACACAGGCTGGCTGCTTCTCTCTCTCTCTCTCTCTCTCTCTCACTTACACACAGGCTGGCTGCTTCTCTCTCTCTCTCACACTTCCAAACCCCCCAAATAGTAGCTGCAGCAGCCTCCTCCTCCAGCCCCCGAAGGCCAAGAAAGAAGAAACCCATCGGCCGCGGGAGGCTCATGTTGCTGTCTCCTTTCCCGATTACCAGCTCCTTCGACTGCTCGGGGGCCGATGCTGCTGCGCCGCTGCTATTTTTTCACGCGGCACGGCTCTTTCTTCCCGCGCATCACTTCCTGTTCCGGTTCAAAAGGGGAGGGGGGGGGGCGGGAAGAAGACAAGGCCAGCCGCGGATGCCACAGCTTTTTTTTTTTTTTTTTGCACCGCTGCCGTTCCCGCTGGGCTTGAACGTGCTGATAGCCCAGCGGCAACGGCAGTGCGGTGCGCGGGAAGGAGAAAGCCGTGCCGAATGAAAAATTGCAGCGGCGACAGCAGGAACGGCCCCGAGCAGTCGAAGGAGCTGGAAATCGGGAAAGGAGACAGCAGCATGAGCCTCCCGCGGCCGATGGGCTTCTTCTTTCTTGGCCTGCGGGGGCTGGAGGAGGAGGAAGCTGCTGCAGCTACTATTTGTGCTCGGGGGGGTGGGGGGAGTGGAAGTGAGAGAGAGAGAGAGAAGCAGCCAGCCTGTGTGTAAGTGAGAGAGAGAGAGAGAGAGAGAAGCAGCCAGCCTGTGTGTAAGTGAGAGAGAGAGAAGCAGCCAGCCTGTGTGTAAGTGAGAGAATGCATTTGATTGAGAGCGTGTGTGTGATTGAGAGAAACTGGTCAGAGAGCAGGTGTGCCCGGCGTATAAGACGACCCCCGACTTTTGAGAAGATTTTCTTGGGTTAAAAAGTCGTCTTATACGCCGGAAAATACGGTAATTTAATTTTCTCTTCTGTTTTTTTCAGACATCTGCACTTGCCAGAGTTCTTCTGTTACTGAGAGCTGAAAGAATAGCTTCTTCTAATACTAAATCCTTTAATTCCCTCTTCTGCTAGCAGGGTCTATCCTTGCAATATATGACTATCCTTCATACATTTGAAAAATACCCTGTGAATACCACATTGAAACTGTTTTAACATGGTAAGTAACACACATACATTATCAGCAGCAGAAATGTGTTCCTGTTACCATCTGTGTTTTTGATTGACATTTGATATTCTGCCTTTTTCAAGAAGAGTCTCAAAGTGGATAACAGCAAATTTAAAATGAAGAAAGGTATTTGAATAATTTACAGTTAGAGTATCACTGGGAGCACAGTAGTATATAATTTATAGTCTCTGCTCAGAAGTTCCGGTAGTTAGGTAGGGAGGATGAGGGTCTCTTTGGGGAAAGCCTGACTGAAAAACCAAGCCTTAGCCTTTTTTTTTTTTTTCTTTTCTGAAAGGAAACATGGCTCAAGGTGTAGGGTGGTGTTCTCCATCCACGCAGACTGACTATAGGGTTTCTGTAACCTGAGGGACCCCCCAGATGGTATACCCTCCACCCAAGAACAAAGATTTACTGCATCTCTCTCCTCCCACAAAGAGCAGACCTGATGCTCCCCAGCTCAGCTGGTGATATTTTGATCTTTGAAAACAACAAGGCAGGAATGAATAGCAATCACTCATCCTCAAGGCCCCTTGTACATCCATCTAATGGGATAGGCAGGGTGGGGGAAGGGAAATAGAGGGGATGGGAGGGAGGTCATTGATCTTCAGAGCCCCTTTGTCTGCTTTTTGGGAAAGGCCTCTGGTGGAGAGGCCATCATTGAGCCCCTTTGTTTGGGGGTGGGGGTGGGGCCACATCATCTGGGAGAAGGGATCATCAAGTCATAATGGACCATTTCTTCTCCTGGAAGGAGAAGAGGATAAGAGTGGGAACATCAGCTGGTGCATTAACTTGCCAATGCCCTCAAAAAAGGTTAACTATACTACTTGAAGTATAGTTATCTTTTTGCAGTAGCCAGTAGGTTACTGCAAAGTGTGACTTAATGCAATTTGCAGTAATATTAATGAGCTATTTCCTAGCGTGTAGCAGATGGACTCAAAACAAATGGGTATAGTGTGCTCGTGCTAGCAGTTGGAGACGGATCTGACGTCAGCACGGGTACATATACCCCCACAGGAAGTGCCGCAAATCAGTAATTTCCGTCTCCAAAGCAGTTTGGAGCTACCTCACGCTCGCTGAGCGTGTTTCCAAATTCTAACGACTAAATTCCTAGAAGAAACCTATTGAAGTCAAGCCCCGCACTCCTGCGGTGATACCTGGCGGTCACTCACCCAGTGGAGTTTCCCGAGCGGACTTCGGAGGTAAGAGCCTCGTTCCGGTGGCCGGTTCATGGCAGGGACCTAGCCCCTGAGTGAGAAGGGCTCGGGTGCGGCTTGGCCCCCAAGCGAGATGAGTTTGGGCGCGGCCTGGAGGCAGCCTCGGTCCCGGCGTGGACTTGGCCCCTGAGTGAGAAGGGCTCGGGCACGGCTTGGCCCCCGAGCGAGACGAGTTCGGGAGCAGCCTAGAGGCAGCGGGCGCACTTCCTTATGCGTGGCGGTTGAAGGTACTCTCTCCCTGCAGCCGGAGACCGCCCGGGTCGCAGCCGGGAAGCGCCGAAGACAAGGTAAGGCGTATATCTTTACTTGGTCTCCGAGGAAGTGTGGATTCGCTGGGCCTGCCTACGAGGCAGCACGCCAAGGAGGTCGCCATTTTTTTGCCTGCCTGCTCATCTTCGCTGATGAGCACACGTTGCTAAGCTAAGCACCCGCGATAGGCGCATGTTGTTAGCGCACACGATAGGCGCATGTTGTTAGCGCACGCGATAGGCGCATGTTGTTAGCGCACGCGATAGGCGCTAGGGATGTGAATCGTTTTAGGACGATTAAAATTATCGTCCGATAATTTTAATATCGTCTTAAACCGTTATGGAACACAATACAATACAGATTCTAACGATTTATCGTTATAAATCGTTAGAATCGTGAGCCGGCACACTAAAACCCCCTAAAACCCACCCCCGACCCTTTAAATTAAATCCCCCACCCTCCCGAACCCCCCCCCAAATAACTTAAATAACCTGCGGGTCCAGCGGCGGTCCGGAACGGCAGCGGTCCGGAACGGGCTCCTGCTCTGAATCTTGTCGTCTTCAGCCGGCGCCATTTTCCAAAATGGCGCCGAAAATGGCGGCGGCCATAGACGAAAAAGATTGGACGGCAGGAGGTCCTTCCGGACCCCCGCTGGACTTTTGGCAAGTCTCGTGGGGGTCAGGAGGCCCCCCACAAGCTGGCCAAAAGTTCCTGGAGGTCCAGCGGGGGTCAGGGAGCGATTTCCCGCTGCGAATCGTTTTCGTACGGAAAATGGCGCCGGCAGGAGATTGACTGCAGGAGGTCGTTCAGCGAGGGTTCCGGCGCCTTGCTGAACGACCTCCTGCAGTCGATCTCCTGCCGGCGCCATTTTCCGTATGGAAAATGGCGCCGGCCATACGCGTATGGCCGGCGCCATTTTCCGTACGAAAACGATTCGCGGCGGGAAATCGCTCCCTGACCCCCGCTGGACCTCCAGGAACTTTTGGCCAGCTTGTGGGGGGCCTCCTGACCCCCACGAGACTTGCCAAAAGTCCAGCGGGGGTCCGGAAGGACCTCCTGCCGTCCAATCTTTTTCGTCTATGGCCGCCGCCATTTTTCGGCGCCATTTTGGAAAATGGCGCCGGCTGAAGACGACAAGATTCAGAGCAGGAGCCCGTTCTGGACCGCTGCCGTTCCGGACCGCCGCTGGACCCGCAGGTTATTTAAGTTATTTGGTGGGGGATTTAATTTAAAGGGTCGGGGGTGGGTTTTAGGGGGTTTTAATGTGCCGATTTTTCGATTTTTAACGATTTTTAACGATTTTTCACGATATTTTACCCCCCCAAACGGCAACAATACGATTCCCTCCCCCTCCCAGCCGAAATCGATCGTTAAGACGATCGAGGACACGATTCACATCCCTAATAGGCGCATGTTAATAGCGCACGCGATAGACGCCCGTGTATAGGCGCACGTTGTTAAGACGTCCGTGGATAGATGCACGTTGTTAAGACGCCCGTGGATAGACGCACATCTATAAAACGCCCAGTCTAGGCGCATGCTGTTACGCGCACTTGTTTGAACACACATCATTGGGCGATACTGAATTTCAGGCGAATGGAGCATAAGAGAGCCCATGCGGCCGCAGAGCCGGCACCTCCAGAATCTGGCATGAAAGCTCTAAGCCTCTGCTCAGCATGCAACCTCAGAGCCACACAGAGCGAGGAAGCAGACTCACTATGTGCCCAATGTGAGGAGGCCATGGGAGTCCCAGGACAGGACCGGCCCCAGCCCAGCAGTTCCTCAGGGAGCACACCGGACCTAGCGGGCCGCGGCGACCAACCAGGGAACCCGAGAGACCTGGTGCCCCTACGGCCAGATCCGGCTTCGCTTTCCTGGGTGGAATTATTCAAAGGGATTCACGCCTTTGTCCAGATGCAGTCTGCTCCTCGAATGGGTCTTCCCGTTCCGGCTGATCCGGTCCCTGGACCCTCGAGACCTAAGCGCAGCCACTTACCTCCCGACAGCCCCGCTTATGGGGATTCAGATTGCTCCCCAGACAGTGAGGAGCCCCCCGAGGAGGGTGAACTTCCCTCGGAGATAGAGCCATATCTGACCATGAGGCGCTTCTTTCAGAAAGAAGATCTTTCAGGCCTGGTCTCGCAATGCCTATCGGAGCTGGCCATTCCGGGCCAGGATACTCCAGGGGCCAGGATACTCCAGATAGGCCCCTGATCAGCCTATCTGGACGATTGGCTGATCAGGGCAAAGTCACCGGAGGAGAGCCACCGGGCAACCAACAGAGTTATAGCTCTTCTGGAAAGCCTCGGATGGGTAGTCAACATAAACAAGAGCTCCCTACAGCCGTCCCAGTCGCTGGAATACCTAGGGGTCCGATTCGACAACCGAGAAGACAAGGTCAGCCTGACCTCCAAGAGAAAATCAAAACTCCAGAGTCATCTGCAGGCCCTGCTGCGTGCCAGCCGGCCCACAACTCGAGATTACCTACAGGTCCTCGGCCTCATGGCGTCCACTCTAGAGGTGGTGCCATGGGCGCGGGCTCATATGAGACCGTTGCAACGCACCCTTCTATCTCGATGGAGCCCATGATCACAGAACTACACCGTACGCCTACCTCTACCGGCCAGAGTGCGGTATCAGCTACGGTGGTGGTTGCAGCCCGGCCACGTGAGCCAGGGATCAAGAATGTCCTCCCCAACCTGGATTCTGCTCACCACAGATGCCAGCCTGAACGGATGGGGAGCACACTGCGAGGAACTCACCGCCCAAGGGCGGTGGACCAGAGAAGAGTCGAGGTGGAATATCAACCGACTAGAGGCACGGGCAGTCAGTCTAGCGTGCCTGCGATTTGCCCACAGACTTCGCGACAGAGCAGTCAGACTGATGTCAGACAATGCCACCACGGTGGCATACATCAATCGTCAGGGCGGAACCAGAAGCCAACAAGTGTCCCTAGAAATAACTCCCCTGATGATTTGGGCAGAAGCAAATCTCCAGGACATCTCCGCCATCCACATTGCCGGGAAGGACAACTCGACGGCAGACTTCCTCAGCAGAGAAAGCCTAAACCCGGGGGAGTGGCAGCTGTCACCCCCACAGCCTTTCAGATAATTGTGGATCAATGGGGGACGCCAGCCATGGACCTCTTAGCAGACAGGTCCAACGCTGAAGTACCCAGATATTTCAGCCGCAGGCGGGATCCTCGGGCTCAGGGGATCGATGCCCTGGTACAGCCATGGCCTCAGGGGATCATGCTATATGCCTTTCCTCCATGGCCCCTGCTGGGCGCCATTGTACACAGGATTCAGCGTCACAGAGGCCTAGTTCTTCTAGTGGCCCCGGACTGGCCAAGAAGACCCTGGTACGCAGACATGAGAAGACTACTGGCAGGGAATCCTCTACCTCTGCCTCCATACAGGGACCTGCTGCGGCAAGGTCCCATCCTCCACGAGGATCCGGCTCAATTCTCTCTTACGGTCTGGCCATTGAGAGGGGCTCGACTGAAGAAAAGGGGATACTCTGAGCCGGTTATAGATACACTCCTCCGAGCACGCAAGTTCTCCACATCCCTAACATATATCAGGATCTGGAGAGTTTTTGAAGCCTGGTGCGACTCTCACGGCACCAACTCGCATGCCGCTAAGATTCCTATCATTTTGGACTTCCTACAAGATGGACTTCAGAAGGGTCTGTCCCTCAGCTCCATCAAGGTTCAGGTACCAGTGCTGTCTTGCTACGGTCCCAGGAGTGACGGCAACACCATTGCCAAACACCCAGATGTCTCACGTTTCCTGAAAGGAGTCAAACACATTCGCCCACCACTGAAGTGGCCAGTGCCCTTGTGGAATCTCAACCTAGTATTGGAATTTTTGGCGAGATCAGCCTTCAGGCCCCTTCGAGGCCTGTCCCTCCGTTTATTAACCTTGAAGATGGTGATCTTGCTGGCTGTCAGGTCGATCCAGTATCGTCCGCTCGAGGATTGCCCGTCTGTAACGTGCTCGTAGTGCACAATTCGGGCGCGCAAGGCAATTCGGCGATACAGTCTCCAGTTTCACGCGTCCGTACCGCTTCTGAAAACAGACGCATAACCCTTTCCGCACCCGGCATGTAAATGAACGAAAAAGCTGTATAATGAAGGAATTAGCTATTCCCCTGCGATACTGTAACGGGCACTGATATTATCTCCTCCGTAACCCGCTGTTCTGCCGCGGCCTTAACCTGCTAGTTTACCGCCTCCCCCTAGTAGGAGTTAGTGTAGTGTAGTGTAGGGTAAAAACATTGCTTACCCGCCCTGGTCCCGTCCGGTCTCCTGCAGCCCCGTCCGGTCCCCTCCTCCCGAAGCAAAAAAAAAAACAAACGAAAAAGTAGCAAGGCTCGGGCCTGCTACGGTAAGTGTAAAAAGTGTTAAAAACAAAAAACCTGTGTGTTATATAAAAAAATAAAACAATTTTAAATACCTGTCGAAGGCCCTCCAGTCGGCCGGTGGGCGGCGGGCAGCCATCAGCGGCATCCGGTAGTCCCTTCTCCCTTCCTCCCTCCCTCCCCTGCCTGGATGAGCGCCAAAATCGCACGGGCGGGGCGGCAGCGGGGGGGGCGGCAGCAGGATCCGGGAGCGGCGGGTAGGCAGCAGCGGGGTCCGGGGAGGGCAGCGGGGTCCGGGGGGGCAGTGGCAGCGGGGTCTGGGGGTGGCAGCGAGATCCGGGGAGCGAGCAGTGGCAGCATGTTCGATCGGGCAGGCAGGTAGGTAGGTGGCAAAGTAAAGATGGCCGCCTGCACGGGAAAATCGTGCAATTGGCCGCTGAAGACGTGACGTCACGACGTTTGGCGTCACGGGGTGTGACGTCACGTCTTCAGCGGCCAATTGCACGATTTTCCCGTGCAGGCGGCCATCTTTACTTTGCCACCTACCTGCCTGCCCGATCGAACATGCTGCCACTGCTCGCTCCCCGGATCTCGCTGCCACCCCCGGACCCCCCTGCCGCCGCCCCCCCGGACCCCGCTGCTGCCTACCCGCCCCCCCCGGATCCCGCTGCCACCCCCCCGCTGCCGCCCCCCCCCCCCCCCCCCCCCCCGCTGCCGACCCGCCCGTGCGATTTTGGCGCTCATCCAGGCAGGGGAGGGAGGGAGGAAGGGAGAAGGGACTACCGGATGCCGCTGATGGCTGCCCGCCGCCCACCGGCCGACTGGAGGGCCTTCGACAGGTAATTAAATTGTTTTATTTTTTTATATAACACACAGGTTTTTTGTTTTTTACACTTTTTAAACTTTTTTACACTTCCTGGTACCTGTCATTTCAAATGTCATTTGAAATGACAGGTACCAGCGCACCCAGGTTACTGTATAGGCGCTGTTACAGCGCCTATACAGTAAAATGGGTTGCGCGGGCATAACCCTTCCCTAATGCTTCACAGCCGCGGCATGCATTTGCATGCGATTAGAGGAGAGTATCGGGGAGTTAGCGAAGAGAACTGTGCGTGCGGGGAGGAAGGGTGCGCCTGACACTACCTCACTGTTTTTACCGCGGCCTTACTGGATCGACCTGTGTGTGTTCAGCACGCCGCATCTCAGAGCTACAAGCACTATCCTGTCGTGATCCATTTCTCAGAATCACTCCAGAGGCTATCCATTTTCGCACAGTGCCATCCTTTTTACCCAAGGTGGTCTCACACTTTCACCTCAACCAAACCATATCCTTGCCTACCACAGAAGGTTTGAAGAAGTCTGAGGAAGGTCGAATGCTACGCCATCTCGACATCGGCAGACTGCTGTCCAGATACCTGGAAATGTCAGAAGCAGTACGAAAGACGGACCACCTGTTCGTCCTGCAAAGTGGGAAGAAGCAAGGGGAAGCGGCCTCACGGCCAACCATCGCCCGCTGGATTAAAGAAGTTATCAAGGCAGCCTACATAGAGGTGGGAAAACCACCGCCTCTACAGGTCAAAGCTCATTCTACCAGAGCACAATCGGCCTCTTGGGCAGAAGCTAAGCTGCTGTCACCTGCAGAGATATGTAAAGCGGCGACGTGGTCCTCCCTCCAGATTCTACCGTCTGGACGTCCAGGCCAGGGAGGACACAGCATTTGCGAGGGTAATCCTACACGGTCCTCAGGCAGCCTCCCGCCCAGTCCTGGAGTAGCTTTTGTACATCCCATTTGTTTTGAGTCCATCTGCTACACGCTAGGAAATGTTGAGATTACTTACCTGATAATCTCCTTTTCCTTAGTGTATGCAGATGGACTCAGCATCCTGCCCGGCTGCCGGCATACATGGGAATTCACCGACTCACGGTAAGCCATGTTTTCTTATAATAGGCCATCCACCCTGCCGGGTGTCGACACCTTCCGGTTGTGATCACTGGCGGTCTCCAGCTACTATCAATCGGTCAGGGTAATCCTGTTCATTTAATTGATCGGTCAGCTACAGCTTTTGCAAGGAAGATTACTGATTTGCGGCACTTCCTGTGGGGGTATATGTACCCGTGCTGACGTCAGATCCATCTCCAACTGCTAGCACGAGCACACTATACCCATTTGTTTTGAGTCCATCTGCATACACTAAGGAAAAGGAGATTATCAGGTAAGTAATCTCAACATTTTGTATTTACATGTGTTGCATCTCATTATAATAGTTTTTGTATTATGGTAATGCAAACACATGTGGTACCATTAATGTGTGTTAACACCATTTTAATGTGCATTAGACAGCAAAACAAGGCATTTAACATGCATTAATGGATTTAAGCTTTTCCAGCAACCAAAAATGGCACATTATTAACTGTGCTCTGAGTTGATCTTTTGTTGAAGAATTTGCATAGTTGGAATCATAGTGACTCTCAAGAAGTATCAATCCAATTGTCAAAACTCACTTATAGCTATGGCAACAGAAATTACCACAGCAAACATTAGTCATCATAATGATTTTCAGGTTATAATGAAATCTAAGTGGAGAATTGAATCTGAGAGCAAACATCACTTGTACCGTGGGAGTATAATTTTTTTCCCTATGTTTCATTTTTGCTTTCTTTAATCCATTGTAACCCTTTTCTTGCTCAGAGCAATTAGTTTGCATTGCAGCAGAATGTAGATTTCTGTATTCTGATTCACTTTGTGTGAGAGAGGTTTATGCTGTGCTCATAAGGGGCTGAACAGTTATGCAATGAAAAGGAGGAGGAGAAAAATCAGCCTGCAGATGGCATATCTAATGGCTTGGATTGATTAGCTTAAGATCTGTTAGTGGAATGACTCCTATGAAAAGCTTAAATCCAAAGCAAGGGTACTACACATTGGAAAAGCACTCGAGTGATGCCGAGACCCGGCACCAATGTCTCAGGCTATTCCCCCCCCCCCCCCCCCCCAGGATGTCACCATGACTTGAAGCAATTATGACACATACCAACTTGAGTGGATGAAGAAGGCCGCAGCTTTATTGTTATTAACAAAAGATTAATCAACACTGGTGTGAGCCAAATACACTCCCGCCCCAAACCGGTGCCCCATCTGGGCTGCCAGCCATGTTTCCTAGCAAGGCAGCCCCTTATGCCCGGCCCCCCGCCGTGATTTCCAAGCAAGGGGGCCCCACCCAGGCTGACAAGGTTGCCCTACCGGCTCGTGCACCCGCCACTGGCATGGGGTAGACCACTTGTCTCATGCCCCACCATAAAGCTCGTCCTCCTTCACGAGAAAATGTTTTCAAGGCCTCTTGGATGTTGTTATTGAAAAGATCATATCCGATCTCTGAGAAGTGTACTCTGTCTTGTTGGTATAGGCCGTCGCATGTCTCGTCAGCCCATTCGTGCTTTATTTGTACACCTCCGAGCTTACACGCCCAAAGACCGACTTGTCATTGATCTTCCTGTGGCCCTGTTTCCATAGTCTGCTTTCGTTCCATTTTGAATGGTGGATAATGTCTGACCACATGAGGCATGTCTTGGGAAACATCAATGCTAGCTCGCTCAAATCGGACTTCATATGGTGAATTAACCATATGCAGGTTGTGGACCCAATATCATTGCTGCCCAAATGTATCACGATTATGCTGGGCTTGACCAATGTGTCCTTTTTGAGCTGTGCCAGGGGAATGAGCTGATCCCAAGTCATGCCTCTTTTGCCAAACCATATAATGCGCACCTTCCGGATGGCCAACCCCAGGTGAGCTCCGTACGATCGAGTGAGAGCTCTCCTTTCGGCCCAGTGAACAAAGGAATCTCCAATGATCCAGACAGTCCTCTGCTGTATTGACTACTCTGTATATGGGAGATTAAAGAAGGAAAAGAGGATATTATCACATCATACATGCTCAGTTCTAATGTATGAGTATACAGCGTTAGACCTCTACTGACCGATTCTCTGAATGGCTTCAATGTGCAACCCTGCCTGCGCTGCACTGGTGGCTGCTCCTATCCTAAAGGAGTGGGTTCCGAATTCTTTGGCGTTGAACCCCATGGTGGCCAATGCCCTGTCTAAAACAGCCGAAAATTGATATACTGTAAGGGGTGCATGATTAGTGTGAATCAGTAGGAATTTGGCGCCAACGGGTCGTAAAGCTAAGAAAGTTTCCAAGTTTTGCATCGGACAGGTGATCTGTGATGGCACGCGTTATAGGCACATCGTGCAACCTTGTGCATTTTGGTCTGTTTGGACTTTTGTATGATTATTTGGATATAATCTATATGTAGTTTGGTGTTTTTCATCAATAAGGCTCTATGTCCCTTATTTTTGGTGGCGGCCACCAGCTCACTAAAGCATTGCACCAAAGAAGGCCAAAGAGAATGCAGCGCGGAAAAGTTTGGTTTCAAAATCGCTGTCACATATGGACTGTAATATCTGCCATAATTGGATGAGCAAGTCATGAGTGAGTTATTGGGCGTCTTGTATCTCCAGTCGGCTCTAACTTTCTGGCCCAACCCTCGAGCAACTTTTTAGCCAAAAAACCTTTGTTGGGATCACCCCAGCCTTGGGCCTTGGAAAAGAAAGCAAAACCGGCTAACTTTTTCACTACAGCAACCTGAGATTCTCCACTATCTTTGGCCCAAGCAATGTAATCTGCCATTAGTCCTTCATCTACTGGTCTGCCATCCCTATGGCATTCTTTTAAAAATTCGGATACGGCCTCGTATGATCTGCAGTACACCTTCCATGTAGCTGGGGCTACCGATCTCTGAAGGAGTTCTTGAGTGGTGGGGCTCCAATGTTCCATAAATGCTCCGGGATCAGTATCCCCTCTCTGTCTGCTCCCGGTACCTGTTTGTAAAACAGATTCCATTTAGCTCTTGACAAGGCATCAGCGATGGTGACGTGCGTTCCGGGTACATGGCGAGCGTGTATCACAATGTTAAGGTATAGACTGTTAAGAACTGCCTCTCGTAGCATCTCAGCTACTTTGTGACCTGTACTACTGCCATATTGTCACAGCAGAATACAATGTGTTTATTATGTAACTTCTCGCCCTATATGACTAAGGTGACCAGGATAGGTAATAACTCTAAGAACGTGATATTACGAGTCAGCCCCGCTTCCACCCAGGAAACTGGCCATGGCTCTGCGGACCACGAACCCTGCCAATACACGCCAAAACCGACGCCTCCTCATGCGTCTGAATAAATGCCCAGATCGCGACTGGAGATGGGGGGGTCTGGCCATACGAATAATCCATTGAAGCTGTTCAGGAAGGATATCCATATAGATAAAGTCCTCTTTTATAAGCCTTGTAATCCTGATGTAGTGATTAGGACGACTCACTGCAGCTATGCTAATGGTCAACCTCTTCAGGAAGGCCCGCCCCAATGGTATGACCCGGCATATGAAGTTTAGAGTTCCTATGAGTAATTGTGCTTCCACTAGTGCCATTTTTTTGGTGCCCAGTGCATGACTGAGCATGTTCTGAGTGTTCTGCAGCTTATCCGATAGCAGTCGAGATATCATTGCATTGGAGTCTAACTCTATGCCTAAAAACTTGATGAGCATGGAGGGGCCTTCGGTTTTGTCCAGTGCTAAAGGTACACCAAATTTGAAAGCTAGATTGCTGAACTCCGATAACAGGTGTGCACATGTAGATGAATCAGATGGTCCTACGAACAAGAAGTCATCTAAGTAATGTACTATATTCGAGATCCCTACTTTCTGGGAGGTGACCCAATGCAGGAATGAGCTGAGCAGCTAGAAGTATGCACAAGATACGGAGCACCCAATGGGCATGCACTTATCGAAGTAGTACTAATTTTTGAAGATGAATCCCAATAAAGGGAAACTGTTAGGATTTACAGGAAGCAGCCGGAATGCGGACTCTGTGTCTGGCTTGGCCATTAGGGCTTCTTTACCGCATTGCCGAAGGATGTGATGGCGCTGTCGAATGACGCATACTGCACCGTGCAATCTTCTTCTAGCAAATGGTCATTCACAGAATGTCCACGTGGGAAAGACAGATTTTGTATTAAACAAATACTTTCCTGACTCCTTTTTTGGAATGAAAGCTAGTGGCGAGATCCGCATTTTGTTGAAAAGTGGAGAATCAAATGGTCCGGCAATTCTGCCCATTGTTAATTCGTATTCTATTTTTTGCTATACCAGTTCTTCGTGTTTTACAATCCTAGATCTGTCCGCTGTTTTGATTTCTTCTATATTTCTTTGAAATGGTATGTTGGAACCATATAGAAAACCTTCTAGTAATTTTTTTGCTGCTTTTTTCCTCTGGTATATGCTGAGCCATAGTCGCATTACCTCAAAATTTATATGGGTTGGTGACTCACCTGGATGGACTCCCGTGTCTTGTAAAGGCATGGACGTTGTACTTGGTCATTGATGGAAGTCTTGTTTAAAACTTGGGGGGGGGGGGCCACAGGTGGGATAAACATCGTTTCTTGGTTGCGTGTAGCTGGAACTCCTGCAGTGCTGGGTGGTCACTCAGAGTCTGTCGGAGAGTCCTTTGTGCCAGATGTTCATTCAGCAGGCTGCTGATACGGTTGTCCCTCCTCCTCTCCCTGCCCCTCCAGTGTGCCCTCCACTATGGTCGTGGGGGGTCGGGTTTTTTCCAACCCAGCCCGCCTCTGCATCACCAATGGGCCGTCGCACATGGGACTTCTCTGTAGAAAATGTTGCATAATATGTGGTAGGTATCTGCATTAGTTTGGAATGAATGGGTAAGCAAACCATAAAAGATAATTTTCAGTTTATTTTGTTCCAAACAAAATCAAAGGAAGGGGGCTCCGAAAATAATGAAAATTTTTATTTGCATCCACTTTCAGATCCCACTGAAGTCTATGGGGCAAACAAAACTGCAGGTGTTTATTTTTCCAAGCTAGACTGAGAACAGCTAAGATGAGAAGTAGTCCTGGGGGAATTCTGTGCTACTGCGGAGCGCAGAATTCCCCCCCCCCCTTGCACAGAATTGCCATTTTCTTCGAAGAGTTTGGCAATTCTGCACAGAAAATGGCAGAGGAGACCCTAGAATGCCGCGAACAGAGCATGTGAAGATGAAGACCCCGGCATGCTGCTTGCAGTGAAAATGAAGGCTCCCGGTGCAAAAATGAAAGCCCCCATGTGTCGCGGATGGAGTGTGCTCCGCTCGCGGTGAAGATGAAGGTCCCAGTGAGAGTTAATGTGTGTGTGTGTGTGAGAGGAGGGGGTGAGAGAGCAGGGAGAGGGGTGTGAAAGAGCAGGGGGTTGAGAGAGCAGGGGGGTGAGCAGGAGGGGGTGAGAGAGCATGGAAGGTGGGGGGGGGGGGATGCTTGAATGTGGGTGCCAGAAAGAGGGAGCCTATATGAGGAGATTGTAAAGGAGTGTGTTATGTGTGAGAGAGATTGGGAGCTGGTGTGTATGAATAAGGGATCGTATGTATGTGAGGGTGCTAGCCTGTGTGAAGGGATTGTGTATGTGTGAGAGAGAGTCTGTGTGAAGGGGTGCATGAGAGAGACACATAGGTATCCTGTGTGAGGATGTATGTGTGTGAGAGAAAGGGAGCCTGTGTGGGTGTGTATGCAAGAGAGAGAGGGATCCTGTATGAGGGGATGTGTGTGCGAGAGATTGAGGGAACCTGTATGAAGATGTGTGTATGTGTACTAGAGAGAGGGAGGGACAGAGGAAGCCTGTGTAAGAGGCAGTACTGAGAATGGGGTCAAACTCTGGAACTGGCTAGAGTGGAAGAGGTTGAGCCTAGAGGTAGAGGGGAGAGATATTGGCAGGTGAAAGAGTTGGGGCCTGAGAGGACAAAGTGGCCAGGGGAATAGGGAAAGCGAGTGGAAGGGACATTCTTACAGTGAATTTCTAGGGAAATTCTGCTCAAAATATTTAAAATTATGCATCTCTAAGTAATAACTTTTTTCTCTATTAATTTAAAATGTAATTACTTAGACTGTCATGTAAATTGTGTTATTTTGACCAATATAAAGTTTGCAGAATTTTAAGTTTTTGTGTGCAGAATTTTTAATTTTTTTGCGCAGAATTCCCCCAGGAGTAAGAAGGGACCAGGAAGGAGAATAACCAATTGAAATTCTAATTTTTAATGAACCTGAAACTGAAAGCAAAATGCACCTTTGTTTGCTAATTTCTAGGTTGGATTTCAGACAGATACGTTGTGATTATGAAGCTCTTTTACAAATCCAAAGGAAGAGTTAAAAAAAAAAAAAGATTTGTAAAGGGTAACTTAAACCTAGGTGCATTGGGCTCTTGCCTGTTGTTCCAGTCTTGTTAGAGGACACAATGCAATTTAGTCTGTTCACTCTTAGAGTTACTGTATCATTAGGCAGGAATAAAAATGTGCCTCTTATATGCAACACAGTTGTTTTTAACAGCAGTGTTATTCATACATAGTAGCTACAATGACTGAACAAGCAAACTAGGGGGTTGCCTAGAGCACCAAAATGATTGAACTGGCAGGATTTTGCTGCCACAAAGTCCAGAGAGGCGCCATGCCACAGTTAATACTGTCAAAGACGGGAGAGCTGTGCTGGTGTTATCAACAATAGTTGGTGGAGGGGATGTATAACCAAAGGCTTGTCTAGGTTGCAACATACTCTTGCACCAGCCTTGGGTAGAACAGCAGCCTTTCATTTCTTTGATCTCTTTGACTTTCTGGGTATTTGAAAAAGAGACACTATACACTGAATACAGTGTTTGACTCTTTTTCCACAAACTGGTTCAGTTGCTGATGTGAGTCTGCATAGCCATAGTCAGCAAGCAGGCACTGTATGCACACTTTGTTACAAAAGAAACTGTTGTCTGTTCTGCTATCTGTGTAGAGGGTCCCCTGTTTTGGTGCCTTATCCTCAACTAGGGGTCTTGCAGTTTCAGGTCCAAATCTGCACAGGGAGGAAGACTTCTTCCATGGCCCCTGGAATAATCAATCATAATCTCTGTGACCACTTCACATGCTAGGCTGAATAACTCCAGAAGGTGCCAGATGGTAAAAAATAAGAGTAGGGAGACACCACAGGCAGAAACCATGACGCAAACCAGGGTCCATCCGTTCTCTTTGAAGTCCAACTAGGGTGGAAGGAAGTTAAAGAACAACTCTAGAGTCTGAAATTGGTATTCAAATAAAAGGTAGTCTGTACTTTAATTTAAAGAAACGGATCCAAGCCAAAAATCACAAAAATAAGAATCATCCTATATTCAATAATTACCAAAAAGCAGATGACTTCCCTATCCATTTTTTCTTCTAATCACTTCCCTTCTTGCACCTTCATGCTGAGAAAAAGATATCCTCACCAATGAGGGTGGGATAGTTAGAGTGTAACTCCAGCATCAACCAAAAACCCCATGTCCACAAAAACTAACCACAATGAGGTTCAAACGTGCAAGAACCTAAGACTGTAATCCAATTATCCAAAAGTAGAGGCACTTGAATCTGTTATTCAAAAGTCTGTAAATCCCTGTCCACCCTCGCTTTTGCTAGATGCTATGGCAAAAAAATCTCTGACTCCAATTCTTAGGGTGACAGGGGAGAAACCTGTCCCTTCAGACCAGTCCAATGAAAAAAACTCCACAAAGTCAAAACAATTCTCTTCAGTTGAGGCTCTGGATAAACCTAAAAAAAAAATCCCTTTGAGACTCTGAATCTCCAACTCCCCTCTCACTCACTGGGCTTGCTCGCAGGGTTTATAAACCCCTACAGTTGCCTCTCCCCCAAAAACGTGGGGATAAAGCAATGGGAGGTATCCCAAACATTACTAACTCCTCCCCCTACCCATAGCTTAGGAAAACTCTGTTAGAGAAAAATATTAGTGACTGGCAACGCCCCCATCACTGGTATACACAGAAAAATAGACTATTTTGTAGCAGTAAAAATCTCTGGCCATTACTATTCACTGTTTCAAATTTCATCATGCCACAGGGCAGAAAAGGTACATACGATACTATTGGGAACAACAATGGCAAAAAAAGAATAACATTTTTTTATTCTCCTCCACAGGGATCTAGGGGCCGGCACAAGCAGCATTCTTGATGATAGCAATAGTGAGAAGACTAGGGGGATACCAGAGGCAGCCTCGGGCAAGAAGAAGCTCAAGCTGGAAGAACATCTGCCGCCTACTCTCATCTTTGTTTCTATGGTGCAGGGGCAGAAGAAGGCAGAATCATTGGAGAGTGTCATCAGCAGTGTAGGTGCAGGTGCACTAAGAGTGGAGCACCAAAAAGCAACACAGTGCTCCTCCTCGATCGGAACAGCTCAAGGCAATCTGCTGCCTGAGGCAGAGGATGAAATGGCGCCCCTCACTCCCCCCCCCCCCCCCCATGGTCTGGTGCAGGTGAAATCACCGAGGATCAGGACAGGGGAAAGGCAATGGAGGGTGAAGTGACTTGCCCAAGGTCACAAGGAATGTCAATAGGATTTGAACCCTGGCTTCCCTTGTTTGCAGCTCACTGCTCTAACCACTCAGTTTTTGGTCCTGTTATTTTTTTGTTCTCAGTCTTCAGCATCCGCACTAGGGGGCGCTGGAGAAATGTTTAATCAGGTGGGGGCGGCCTTTGGCCGCCCCCACCTCCTGGGTCTAGAAATAGGACTCCTCCATTCCCTATTGTCTGCCTTCCACCCTTCTCCAGGATCTGCCCCTTAGGGGTGTAAGAGGTTGGTGAATGGTGGGAGTCTGTGTGTGACACACTCTCTTAGGGCTGATACAAGGGTATTAGATGCCCTAGACAAACCTTACCGCCTTTCTTTCCCCCTTCCCCTCTTCACGCCACATAATTAAAACTTATGCATTCTTTTCCATTTTAAAATTTACTAGCTTCCCCAACCTAAAAAGGCAGATTGCATATGGAAAATAGACATTCAAAGTACAATGATCTGAAGTAAAAATATCACTTACAACATATATATTACATAGGCATACACTGCAAAAAAACCACACTTTCAATAATAGTAGTTTAATAAAATTACTTTTCTCATAGTAATCAAGGTGGTTTACTGGATCACATATGGTATTAGGCCTATGGAAAAGTGCACTGGGTGTGGACTTAGCCCACAGAAAGCCAGGAATAAACTGAACTACAATTCCAATATAGTAAGCCCTCCATATCATAACTGCCAGCATTCAACCTATGAAAAAGTCATACTGCAAATATTACATCAGACCCTAAACATCAATAAGAACATAAGAAATTGCCATGCTGGGTCAGACCAAGGGTCCATCAAGCCCAGCATCCTGTTTCCAACAGAGGCCAAACTAAGGCCACAAGAACCTGGCAATTACCCAAACACTAAGAAGATCCCATGCTACTGATGCAATTAATAGCAGTGGATATTCCCTAAGTAAACTTGATTAGTAGCCGTTGATGGACTTCTCCTCCAAGAACTTATCCAAACCTTTTTTGAACCCAGCTACACTAACTGCACTAACCACATCCTCTGGCAATGAATTCCAGAGCTTTATTGTGGGTTGATTAAAAAAAACTTTCTCCGATTAGTCTTACATGTGCTACTTGCTAACTTCATGGAATGCCCCTAGTCTTTCTATTATTCGAAAGTGTAAAAAACCGAGTCATATATACTCGTTCAAGACCTCTCATGATCTTAAAGACCTCTATCATATCCCTCCTCAGCTGTCTCTTCTCCAAGCTGAACAGCCCTAACCTCTTTAGTCTTTCCTCATAGGGGAGCTGTTCCATTCCCCTTATCATTTTGGTTGCCCTTCTCTGTACCTTCTCCATCGCAACTATATCTTTTTTGAGATGCGGCGACCAGAATTGTACACAGTATTCAAGGTGCGGTCTCCCCATGGAGCGATATAGAGGCATTATGACACTTTCTGTTCTATTAACCATTCCCTTCCTAATAATTCCTAACATTCTGTTTGCTTTTTTGACTGCTGCAGCACACTGAGCCGACAATTTTAAAGTATTATCCACTATGATGCCTATATCTTTTTCCTGGATGGTAGCTCCTAATATGGAACCTAACATCATGTAACAGCAATACTCCTCCTATTAGGAAAACAGATTAAAGCCAAGTTGTTATAAAAAATCCATACACAAACTACATGCTAGCAGAATACCTAAAGCCTCAGTCACACAAGCATAACACAGATAGACTCTCACCAAATACAGAATAAAGAGATCATAAAATATAAAAACATTAAAACAAAATCCCACTCTGTATACTGGGGACTTTAGATTTCCAGTCCTCCTGAGATTGGAGGAGGGTGCACAGATTTTAACCTCTCTTGCACACGCACACAAGTGCACAGGCATTCTCTCTCATAGACACACACATACATGTGTATATACACATACAAAAAACCTCTCATATATACATATACACACACACCCCCACACCCCACCACCCTCTCATACACTCTCACCCCCACCACCCTCTCATACACGCACACCTTACCACCTTCTCAGTCACATACACATCCTACCACCCTCTCATACACACACACACACTGGCTCCCTCTCTGTCAAGCACACATATACACATTTCCTCTCTCTCAAGCACATGCTCACACTTACACACACACACGCCTCGCCTCCTTTCTCTCAGACACACATGCTTACACACACACATACTCTCTCTACCATGCATGCAGGACTGATCCCCTGCCAACACGGGGCCTCCTTTAGTTGGGCTTTCAGCAAATCCTTCAAACGTCACAGGACCTTTCTTTTGCTGGCGGGGAGTGGAAACGCCATCAGCACTGCAGGTTTTCCTGCTGACAAAGTTTTCCTAAATGAAGGGTGAAGCGTCTGGCAGAAAGGTTTCAGGGGCAATTTTGCCACCTCAAAATCTTGCCGCCTGAAGCAGCTGCCTCACCCTGCTTCATTATAGAATCGCCCCTCCCGAGCATTGTCTGCTCTAGATATTTAGAGAGAGTACTGATTCAGATGAATTATGTGAGGGATTGTCAGACTTAAGCCCAAATTTTCAAAGTGCTGCATGCGCAAAAATCACAGACTTACGCACATTTGTAATGCCAGAATGCGCACATGTAATTTTGCATAGCCGGTAGTTGTATGCATATGTCTACTCGCACGCAGAAACATGCGTGCATCAAAAAGGGCATGCCGGGGGTATGTCTGGGGCAGAATCCAGACCTACGTGCTTTTGACTTGTTTTATAAGGGCTGCACGCTTGTGAGACGACGCGTTCAGCCAAATTCACGTTTGTATATTTGTTGCTGCATATATATGCGAGCTAGTGCTAAATTTCCATTTTGCTCAGGTGTTTTCTGTTAGTTTGGCTCCTCGCTCTTGGGTCTCTGGATAAAGGAGCAAGGCAGAAGGTGGGAGGGAGAGTTTCTGGGACTTACTGGGGCAAACTAGGAAAGTGTCAGCTAATAGCACATGGCTAGCAGGTTTACAATGTGGATTTGAAAGGACTAAGGCCTGGAAAAAAATGTTCATGTATGTACTGGTGATTTTAGTGTAACATAGAGAAGAGACAGGAACAGGAGGTGAGAAATAAGTGTTGTACCAACAGCAAGTGAGGGGGATATTCATAATTTGTATTTCTTTTCAACATTATGATTACAATAGCTGCATAGGTACTCAGATCTGTATGGCTCAGAAGAGAAAGAGAGAAGAGGAGGAGAAGAAGAATGCAGAGGAGGAGTTACCCCTTACATAGAGTTTACAGGATTCGGACACAGTTTCTGGATCTGTCCAAGGAGGAAGTAATGCGCAGGTTCAGATTTAACAAGGAAACCATACTGTACCTATGCTAACTGTTAAAGCCTGAACTGCAACCTACCACCCAAAGGGGCCATGCCTTGCCAAAACATGACAAGGTTACTACTGCCCTGGCCTTTTTTGCTACCTGCACCTTCCAAACCCCTCTATGGATCACATCTAGAATCACTCAGTCTGCCACCTCAAGATGCCTAGAGCAGGTCCTGGTTGCTTTGCTTAGGAAAACACAACACTTTATCTCCTTCCCCTCCAGAAGACAGGGACACCAACTAATGACTGATTTCTATCAAATTGCACGCTTCCCCTCAGTCTTGGGAGCTACAGATTGCTCTCATGTGCCCATAAGGGCACCAGGAGGAGACGAGGCCACGTACCACAACCACAAGGGATTCCACTCCCTAAACATGCAATTGATCTGCAATGCCAAGGGCATAATCATGAATGTGGTGCCCTGCTTTCCAGGATCCACTCATGATGCCTACATTCTCTCGCAATCAAGAATTCATAACCACTTCCAGCAAGGACACATCACTGGGGGATGGCTTCTTGGTAGGAAGACACCCACCACTTCTTCTAACACATACCCATTTCCCTTCTTTCTTTTGTCATCCTTATATTTAGGGTGCCACTGCAGGCTCCTCTAAACTAGCCCTGTGAGCTGTGCCACTATGAAACCCAGAAGGTATATGTAACCCTGAATTTCTGTGTCTTCTCCTCCTACAGGTGACAGAGGCGCTATCCACTAAAAATCTGGCTCATGATCCCCATTGCCACCCCAACAACTGCAGCTGAGTGTCGCTACAACAGGGAACACCGAAAAACCCGGGCTGTCATAGAGAGAATCTTTGGCTTACTTTAAACATGCTTCTGCTGTCTGAACAGATCTGGAGAATGCCTTCTTTATAGCCCCTCTAAAGTGTGTGAGATCTTTCTAGCTTGCTGTATGCTACATAACTTTGCACTAAACACAGGGCAGGCCTAGGGCACCGACCGTTAGGGGGTGCAGCCACCATGCATGAACCAATAAGGCAGGGTGAAGCAGTTGCTTCAGGCGGCAGAATTTTGAAGCGACAAAAGTGCCCCTTCAAAATTCTGCCCCGCCTCACCCTGCCTTCCTCTCCATCGCACCACCTTCCTGACCCCCCCCCCCCCCCTCCGCCCAAGACTCACAAAACCCCTGGTGGTCCAGCTTAGGATGCCCCAACCTGGAGCTCTAATGCAGTGGACTGCTGCCACTGCTCATGCTGCCCTCAAAGGGCAAGGAGATTGTAGCAGTTCAAGTTCATGGCTGCAGAAAGGTACAGCTGGAGGCAGTAGCTGTGGTGGTGCTGGTGGTGAAAGCATGACAGGTGGTGGGGGTGGGGCTTGCTGAGGTGCTATCCAGGAGTAGCCTGGTGCAGGCTGAGGTGCAGGTGGCTGAGGTTCAAGGGGATATTCAGCATGGGCAGGTGCCATCCATGGGAATGGTGGCCCATAAGGTGGAGGGTATTGCATCCAGGGCACCAGGAATGGCCATGGAGTCACTGGAGGCTGTGGCTGCAAGGGTGGCATCCACTGCAGCATCTCCCGCCACACTGTAGTTTGCTCATCTGTTGCATGGCAAAGGTCCCGTACCACCTGCTGAATCCCCTGCACTTCCTTCCTGATGGTATCATGGAGGGCCTGTGCTTTCTGCCTCACTATATCATGCAGGTCTAAGATCACCTCCAAGACATTGCCGCTTTGCTGTACTAACAGCCTCTCAGCCTGACTGGCAACCATTTCAGGTTCAGGCTGGTCAGATGCACTGCTGTCCTACGGGAGATCCTGTAGCAGACCATGCAGTGTGTCTGCTGGCTTCTCTTCCTGCTGCTGCTGCTCCTCTTCCTCCTCAGGCTGTTGCAGCTTCTTACAGGCTCTCTCTCCCTCTTCATCTGAGCTTTCAGGGATTACTCGCAGATGCCAGTACTGCCTTTGGGGCTGTCTATGTGCAGGTCCTGGACGCTCATCATCTGGTTCCTCTAGAAAAAGAAATTGGTAAATGTCAAACACTGGCATTCGGTGTTTTGTGTACTTTGGTTCACATGGGATGCATGCTACACTAGATAGACTTAATTACTAGGGATGTGCAATCGTTTTTGCCGAATTGGAAAATTTCAAAGAAATAGTCCAATTTGGCCTGGGTCGGAGGACCCAAATCCCGAGTCGGATTTTCCCCAAACTTAGGGAAAATTCATTGTTCGGGTTAGCGTGGGAGGGAGGGGCACCTTTATTTAAACCCCCCCCCCACCCAACCCTTAAAATTTAGTTAATTACAACCCCCCCCCCCCCCACCCTCCTGACTCCCTCAAAACTTGCCTAAAGTCCCTGGTGGTCCAGCGAGGGTTCCAGAAGTGATCTCCCACTCTCGGGCTCTCAGGTGCCAGTAAACAAAATGGCGCCAGTGGCCCTTTACCCTTACCATGTGACAGGGGCTACCGGTGCCATTGGTTGGCACCTGTCACATGGTAGAAGCAATGGACGGCTGATGCCATCTTAGAAAATGGTGCGGGCCATCCATTGCTCCTTCCATGTGACAGGGGCCGAACAATGGCACCGGTAGCCCCTGTCACATGGTAAGGGCAAAGGGCCACGGCACCATTTTGTTTACTGGCTACCGATGGCCCGAGAGCTGGACCACCACTGACTTTAGGCAAGTTTTGGGGAGGTCTGGAGGGTGGCGGGTTGTAATTAATGAAATTTGAAGGGTTGGGGTGGGTTGGTTTTTTTTTTCTGCGAAAATTGCAGAGAAAAAAAAACGACCCGATGGAAAACAAAGTTTTCCAAGAGTTGGCCGACCCGTAGCCCAACCCGGCATAAAAAAACGAAGCACATCTCAATTAATTGGTACTGAGCTACAAATGGCCATAACATTCAATATTGCCTCTACCCTGATTTACACCCCAGGTGGAAGTCCCTGAGGCAGAAGGAAGGCTTAATCCAGGCTGCAGAGCACTTGGGTATTACGAATTTCTAAGGAGACAGAACACTTTAAGTGTGCCTTACATATCTGGGTCACAGTCTACCACTGACACAAAGACAAAGCCCTGCCTTTTGAAGAGTAGTGAAAGGGGAGAGAAGCAGAGAAAGTCACAAAGACACCCCAAATGTAATTTGCACCAGGGATGTGAATCGTTTTGGAACGATTAAAATTATCGTCAGATAATTTTAAAATCGTCCTAAATCGTTAGAGTGCACGATACAATACAAATGCCCCCGATTTATCGTCAGGGGCATTTGTATTGTATCGTTAAATAGGGCACGGGAATTATTTGGCGGAGGGCGGGAAAACCGGCACACCAAAACAACCCCTAAACCCACCCCAACCCTTTAAAACCAATTCCTTACCCTCCCCCACCCTCCCAAACCCCCCCAAAATGTTAAATTACCTGGTGGTCCAGTGGGGGGGGGGGGGGGGTCCCGGCACGATCTCCCGCTCTCGGGCCATCGGCGCCATTTTGGCTGCCACTAATTAAAATGGCGCCGATGGCCTGATAAAAAAAAAAAAAACCCACCCGACCCTTTAAATCGACCCCCCTTAGCCTCCCCCACCCTCCCGACCCTTTTTTTTTAGGGAGGCCCGCGCCACTAAAATAAAAAACCCACCCGACCCTTTAAATCGACCCCCCCAAAACCTTTTAAAATTTACCTGGTGGTCCAGGGGGGCCTCGGGGGGCCTCGGGGAGAGATCCAGGGGGGCCTCGGGGAGAGATTTCCCGTTCCCAGGCATCACCTGTTCTAAAAAAAAAATGGTGCCGATGCCCCTTTGCCCTTACCATGTGACAGGGTATCCGTGCCATTGGCCGGCCCCTGTCACATGGTAGGAGCACTGGATGGCCGGCGCCATCTTTAAAGATGGCGCCGGCCATCTTTACTCATTAGCCCCTATTATAGAGTATAGTGTAATAGGGGCTGCTATTGCAATATGACTGCTTTCATAGATTTTGTCTGGCGGTCTGCATCTGCCGGACTCTGAAAAGGTGTGGAGCAGTGCGACTAGTAACCAGTGGGAATATGATGGGGGGGTGGTTTGACACTATGGTTGTTGATCTGTTAAATGATATCTGGCACCTTCTATTTGTTTTTGATGGTTGTACTGTCTCTGCTCCTCAATAAAAATGATTTTGATAAAAAGAAAACCATCATATCCTAACTTGTTTCAAACTTGGGGCCCTGCTTGTACCTGCACACACATTTTACACACTCATGCTTTAAACATACATCCTGTTTTTGTAGGCCCCTATGTAAGGGTGCCTTTTCCCTTAAGCTGTAGGAAAGCACAGTAAAAACACACAATAGATATTACCTCTGCCATTGTTATAGAAGGTTATTTTTGTGCCCACATACATTTGCTATCCCTTGGGGAACTTTGATGGGGGAAACTGACAGAGGAGATAGCCCCAACAAAGAACATCCCTTATGTTCTTTAATAATTGTGCATTGAGTGAAAAAGAACTTTCTCCGATTAGTTTTAAATGTGCCACATGCTAACTTCATGGAGTGCCCTCTAGTCTTTCTATTAGCTGAAAGAGTAAATAACCGATTCACATTTACCTGTTCTAGACCTCTCATGATTTTAAACACCTCTATCATATCCCCCCTCAGCCGTCTCTTCTCCAAGCTGAAAAGTCCTAACCTCTTTAGTCTTTCCTCATAGGGGAGCTGTTCCATTCCCTTTATCATTTTGGTAGCCCTTCTCTGTACCTTCTCCATCGCAATTATATCTTTTTTGAGATGCGGCGACCAGAATTGTACACAGTTTTCAAGGTGCGGTCTCACCATGGAGCGATCCAGAAAATGTCATAATGCCTCTGAAATTTGTTGACAGAGGATGTGGGTAGTGCAGTTAGTGTAGCTGTGTTAAAAAAAGGATCGGATATGTTCTTGGATGAGAAGTCCATTACCTGCTATTAATTTTGACTTAGAAAATAGCCACTGCTATTACTAGCAACAGTAACATGGAATAGACTTAGTTTTTGGGTACGTGCCAGGTTCTTATGGCCCGGATTAGCACTGTTGGAAACAGGATGCTGGGCTTGATGGACTCTTGGTCTGACCCAGTATGGCATGTTCTTATACAGGCTATGCAACAATGCATTAAATATTATACTTTATTTTGCCATTAAAAAAAAATTATATTTTGAGGGGCAAGATGGCTGCCAGATAGGACACTTGGGAAGTGAGTTCTGGTCATGTCTATTTTCTTGTTAAATCTACCTATAATACAATGCCTCATACGAAACGAAAAGGGAAAATTCGGGGAGCATTGTCAAGCTCTCCGGTTGTTGACCCTTTCCAGCTGCGTATAGAGGGCTTCCTAGCGGGAGCAACCAGAACGCCAGAGGGGCTGGTCACTGGGGAGACACTGGAAGAGTGAACACATTCCCCCCTGACCCTGGATGTCACCTTAAGCCCTGGCGAGCCAATCAGTCCGACGCATCCAGTGCAGATTGAATTGTCCCCGCACGAGCTGATCCCAAGCAGTATACAGCTGGAGCTTCTGGAGACCGAGCGGGTGAGCCCTGGAATGCGAGAGGATGGGATGTTCATTCAACGGAGTGGAGAAATTCATTGGGCGCTGGAAATGGGCCCACATGGAGGAGAAAATCTGACCCAAGCTGCGAACACCATCGCAGGTAACACACTACGTTCGGCAACAGTTCGGGAACAGGGTGAGGCCCGACTGGAGACTGTGGCAGTGAATGTTAATCTTGGGCAGCCCGAGGATATGACACTGGGGAAAGTTTGGTATGCCCTAAAAGCTATAGATATTAGGGATGTGAATCGTGTGATCGATCGTCTTAACGATCGATTTTGGCTGGGGGGGGTGGGGAGGGAAATCTGATAGTCATGTTTGTTTGTTTTTTAAAATCGTTAAAAATCGTAAATCGGGGGAGGGCGGGAAAACCGGCACACCAAAACAACCCTAAAACCCACCCCGACCCTTTAAAAAAAATCCCCCACCCTCCCGAACCCCCCTAAAATGTTTTAAATTACCTGGGGTCCAGTGGTGGGGTCCCGGCACGATCTTCCGCTCTCGGGCCACGGCTGCGTTAATAGAAATGGCGCCGGTGGCCCTTTGCTCTTACCATATGACAGGGCAAAGGTAGCGCCGGCGCCATTTTGGTTCCTGACACCCGACGTCACGAGTGCAGGAGATCGCTCCCGGACCCCCGCTGGACCCCCCAGGGACTTTTGGCCAGCTTGGGGGGGCCTCCTGACCCCCACAAGACTTGCCAAAAGTCCAGCGGGGGTCCGGGAGCGACCTCCTGCACTCGCGCCGTATTGCCAATATTCAAAATGGCACCGGCGCTACCTTTGCCCTCACTATAGTGAGGGCAAAGGTAGCGCCGGTGCCATTTCCCTCCCCCCCCAGCCAAATCGATCGTTAAGACGATCGATCACACTATAGTGAGGGCAAAGGTAGCGCCGGTGCCATTTTGAATATTGGCAATACGGCGCGAGTGCAGGAGGTCGCTCCCGGACCCCCGCTGGACTTTTGGCAAGTCTTGTGGGGGTCAGGAGGCCCCCCCAAGCTGGCCAAAAGTCCCTGGGGGTCCAGCGGGGGTCCGGGAGCGATCTCCTGCACTCGTGACGTCGGGTGTCAGGAACCAAAATGGCGCCGGCGCTACCTTTGCCCTGTCATATGGTAAGAGCAAAGGGCCACCGGCGCCATTTCTATTAACGCAGCCGTGGCCCGAGAGCGGAAGATCGCGCCGGGACCCCCCCACTGGACCCCAGGTAATTTAAAACATTTTGGGGGGGTTCGGGAGGGTGGGGATTTTTTTTAAAGGGTCGGGTGGGTTTTAGGGTTGTTTTGGTGTGCTGGTTTTCCCGCCCTCCCCCGATTTACGATTTTTAACGATTTTAAAAAACAAACAAACATGACTATCAGATTTCCCTCCCCCCCCCCCCCCCCCCCAGCCAAAATCGATTGTTAAGACGATCGATCACACGATTCACATCCCTAATAGATATGGCTTTGAAATCAATTGCCCAGTCAATAACTGAAGTCAAAAACCAAACCAAGGAGAATAATAATATGATAGGAACTTTTAATCTTAAAATGCAAGATCATGAGGAAAGATTACTTAAATTGGAATCTTTACAACAGAACTTTGTGAAATCAGAAATTGCAATGGAAAAAAGAATTGAAATAGTTGAAAATAATTTAAGAATGATGAATTTGAGAGTGATAAACTTTCCTGTGGTTAGATTGATTTCACCTGCAGAGTTGTTTAAAACATATATGAAAGAGATACTAAAGATACCAGAGTCAACGTTACCAGTCTGTACCAGAGCATACTACCTTCCCCAGCCGGGTCGTGAGGTTGAAGGGAGAGAGTGTTCCTACTATGAACATTTCTGAAGTATTAGAATTGTCAATAGAGTCAGAAATAAAAGAGAGAAAAGCTATGTTAATTACCTTTGCATTTATATCAGACCATAACTACATTCTGAAAATGTTTCTTAGGAATAGATTAGCTTTATTCTATGGGTCCCAGGTCTGGATTTATCCTGATGTCATAAAAATAACATAGCAACGCAGGAAAGAATTCCTCACTATGAAAGAAAGGGTTATAAGTTTGGGAGCCCGATACGTTTTAAAATATCCCTGCAAATGCTGTGTTAGATATCAAAATAATAACTGTTTTGTGGTTTGTTTTTTTTTATCCTGTGCAACTAAAGGATTTTCTGTTGGGCCACCCTCATGATGTTCCAGAAGTGTGATCGGCTTAAAAGAAATAGGGTAGCTCACCTATCTTATTCCTGTACAAGTAATTACGTTTCATTTTGCTCTGTATTCTCTTGCCCCCCCAATTTCCTATATTTAGATGCATAATCTGAGGTGTTTTTTTTTCTCTTTCTATTTCTATTTTGAAGAACGATGTTATATATATAAATATATGCCAGAATATGTACCGCATTCTATTTAGAAGCAATTCATGTAAAGTTTGTGGAACTTTTGAAAATAAAGAATTTCAAAACATGAAAAAGAAATTATATTTTATTATAGTTGACAGCATATCTTTGTACACACCTAAGACAAGCCGGCTCCGGCACCCAAAGGCTCAACCTGCGGGGAACATGGGCTGGTATTGGCGAAGCTCCAGCCGGCCTCCGTTGCTCAGCCAGCTTTGCCTTCTGATGGTGGGGACCCTTAGGGCTTGCCCTGTGGGTACCGTCAACCCCACCTCGGGCCAAGGGTCCACCTCCGGCGCAACAGGTTGCCAAAGCCTTGGACTTGGCAGAGCCATTCGCTCTCCAGGCCACCCTGGGCCTGCAGCAGTTCTTAGAGGCACTGGCCTCTACCGTTGAGCGCCTTCACACCTGGCTTGATACCTACGCAGGCCCTTCAGCACAAACAACGGCTCCAGCAGCCATCAGCCGTTGCCCCTGCCCTCTAGGGCTCTGCTGACCCTACCCGCTCCACCCCATTTCAATGGGGATTCCAAGCCCTGCAGAGGGTTTATCAACCAATGCTACATGCAGTTTGCTCTGCAACCATCCATCTTCCAGGATGAACTCAAGAAGGCTACCTTCATTCTTTCTCGATTAGAGGCTAAGGTGTTGGCATGGACTCCCCCCCCCCCCCCCCCCCCCCCCCCCCCCCCCCCGAGCATTCCGACTCTCTCCTACAGGAACTGTATCATTTTGTAGCTTTCTTCCGTCAGACTTTCGACGATCCAGGGAGGCAGGCTGTGGCAAGAACCAGTCTCCCGAGCTTACGGCAAGGTCAACGAGCCCTTAATGATTATACCATTGAGTTTTGAACTCTTGCAACAGAATTATCATGGCAAGAAGATTGCCTCTGGGCCATCTACCTGGACAGTTTGTCCACCCAGCTCAAGGATGAGCTTGTGGCCTGAGAACTACCTTGAAGATCTTATTGACCTGGCAGGCCATATTGACCATCACCTCCAAGAGAGTCACCGAGAGGTACGGACACCCAGACAATCCACCATGGAGCATTCCCGCTCACCACCAACAGCTGGGCCTGCTGTCAGTGGAACCCCGCCATCCACAAAAGCGGAAGAGCCTATTCAGTTGGGTCGAGGGTGCTTGTCTCTAGAGGAACGCCTTAGGCATAAGCGTTCGGGTCTGTGTCTGTATTGCGGGACACCCGGCCACACCTCCAGTCTAGTCCTATCCATCCGGGAAACTTCCAGGCCTAAGTTCGGTTGGGGTTCTGAACTTGGGCGCTACATTTCCAGCCCCTCAACTGTCCCTGCCAGTAACTTTGACCTGTGACTCTCGCTCCTTCCCAGTCCTGGCTCTGATTGACTCCGGAGCAGGAGGGAATTTCATTCTTAAGGACTTGGTGTTTCTCCTGGGTATCTCCACTCGGTCTCTCAAAACATCTTTATGTATCGCCTCTATTTATGGTGAGCCGTTGCCCGGCAGGATCTCCCTTGTGACTGTGCCCATCATTCTCCTCAATGGAGCTCTTCAAGAAGAAGAGGTTGAACTCCTCGTTCTGGAAAATCCATCCACCCAGTTGTCTTGAGATTGCCCTGGCTTTAGCGTCATTCTCCCCAGTTTGACTGGGGAACTCTACAACTCACTGAGTAGAGCCCAGCCTGCCAATGGACATGCTGAAAAAGGTGGCACCTCCTCCTGCTATTCCCTTGGCAGTAACTACCTCTGGGCTTCCGTCTCCGTGCACAGATTATGAAGATGTTTTCTCCAAGCAGAAGACTGACATCCTTCCGCCTCTATGCAAGTTTGACTATCCCATTGAGCTTCTACCAGGCATGACGCCTCCTAGGGGTAGGACATACCCGCTTTCAGTGCCCGAGACCCGCCCCATGACAAAGTATATTCAAGAGAACCTGGCTAAAGTATTCATCTGCCCCTTGACCTCGCCCGCGGGAGCGGGCTTTTTCTTTGTTACAAAGAAGGATGGGTCTTTGAGGCCATGTATTGATTACCGTGGCCTAAATGTAATAACTCTTAAGGACAAGTATCCTTTACCACTGATCACAGAACTGTTCGATCATCTTCAGGGCACCTCCATTTTTACTAAATTGGATTTGCGAGGCGTTTATAACCTGGTACACATACGCCCAGAAGTCATCTGGAAGATGGCATTTAATACCAGGGATGGATATTACGAATACCTAGTCATGCCTTTCGGCCTTTGTAATGCTCCTGAGGTATTCCAACGCATGATAAATGAGATTTTCTGTGACCTCCTATACACCAAGGTGTGTATAGGAGGTCACATACTTAGATGACATCCCCATCTTTTCTAAGGATCTATCCACACACCATACCGAAGTCCGCACAGTGCTCCAACATCTGCATGAGAACCATTTATTTGCTAAACTTGATAAATGCCTCTTCGAGCAGTCCAGCCTACCCTTCTTAGGATATATAATATCTCAGCAATGGTTCACCATGGACCCAAGCAAGCTCAAAGGAATCCAAGATTGGCCCCGGCCTGTAGGCCTCCAGGTGCTCCAGAGATTCCTGGGGTTCACAAATTACTACCGCCATTTTATAGCCAACTATTCTACGCTGGCAGCGCCTCTCATGGCCATGATTCGTGAGGGCAGCGGCACGAAGAACTGGACACCTGAAGTCCTCGCTGCCTTCTGAAAACTTAAGGACGCTTTCCTTTCCGGTCCATGCCTGCACCACTCAGACCCAAATCGCCCCTTTGTAGTGGAAGTAAATGCCTGGCCAAAATGTCTGGCTGAGTAACCGCTATAACCTTCTCAAACTCCCTTCTCAGAGATTTGCACCCAGATACATTGGTCCGTTCCCTGTCACTCAACATATAGGACCTGTTACTTATCAGCTCCGACTACCTCCAACTCTTGGCATTCACAATTTGTTCCATGTATCTCTACTTAAACCAGTGGTACTCACTTGGCCTTCTCGAAAGGCACCTGTGCCATCTCAGGTTGTTACTGAAACAGATACTGTGAACAAAGTTGAAGTTCTCGATGTCTGCCGAAGAGATTGCCGCTCTGAATACCTCCTGTTATGGGAGCCTGCAAACAACATCCTGGACAAGGGGGCTCCTCCTCTGTTTCCATCGTGCCCATCCGGGCAAACCCAGGCCTCCAAGAGGGGGGTCATAAGGGGGGGTACTATTGCATGTGCCACCTGCAGCAGGCCTGTATCTGGGCCCATTTACCCTCGGCTTCCAGCTCCTGCTTCTGGTTCAACCTCCCTTACTGCAGTAAGCAGCCGCCTGTGCACCCGAGCTTCCTCTGCTGTTCCCGGCTCCTCCGCGAACTCCCCAGTTCCTCGGCAGGTTTCCCTGTGTGTGCCACGGGGAGAAACCGCCATCCAGCACCATGCTGCCCACTAGGCGCGCATGTGCCTTGCCATGTTTTAAAGGGGCCGCAGCAGGAATCCATCCCACGGCCCTGAATGATGACATCACTCGGTCCTCGTATATAAGGCCAGGCCCAGCCATTAGTTCCTTGCCTTAGCAACAGGTCTCCATGTTTGTCGTGTGCTCGTTGCTTGTTTCTGATCCTGTCTACGTTCTGGTTCCTGCTCCTGATCCATTCCCGGTCCCATCCTCTCCTTGTTGGATTGACTTCTGGCTTGACCCCTGCTATGCTTGACCACACTCGGACTGACTTCTGGTTTTGACCCTTGCTCGTTTGACTGCCTGTCCTTGTCTGCCACCTGCCCAGACTACAGCCTGATCTCCGTCTCTTATACTGGTATTACTCTGGACTTGGCCTTTCAGGCTTCGGCCTTCTATTAATCGTGCGCCACCTGTCCTTGCCTCTGGTTCTCCATTGGCGTCCGGGTCTCTGGATCCCTGCCTTGTGTGGACTCGCCTTCATCTTCCTGTTACCACTGCTGGCCCCTGGCTGAATCCTACATCATCTACTGGGAGTCTTCGGACAGAGGCCCCACCTAAGAGCAGCCGGCCCCGGCACCCAAGGGCTCAACCTGCGGGGAACATAGGCTGGTACTGGCGAAGCTCCAGCTGGCCTCCATCACTCGGCCAGCTCCACCTTCCAATGGTGGGGACCCATAGGGCTTGCCCTGTGGGTAGCATCAACGCCACCTCCGGCGCAACATTATAAAGAAGTGCCTGATAGAAATCTGTACACAAAGCCTACTTTTAGAATGCAAAATACAATGTTCACATTCCTGCTGTACACATTGCATGGTGTCTAGCTGCCCAGCTCCACCCACAGCTGCTTCAGTTAAGGTGCTCAGCAACAGCCATTCAGAGGGGGTGAAGCTGATGTGGCTGATGTAAGTAATTTGTTTTTCTATATGTGTTGGATGTCCATGTAGTTGCATGTTGCAGCTGAATGTGGAAATGGTGAAGGTGCTGCAGATTTTCATTCCAACGCTGATGCTGCTGACGGCCCCATACCTCCTTAGCTTGGCAGATGGCTGTTCTTCCTTGATCGTTGGAAGATTTGGTGAAGATGACAAAAAAGAAAAACTTTAACTCATAATAAATGTCTACAATTGTAAAACTGCAACTCTCATTTTGGTTTTGCAGGGAAATTTTCCTAAGTACTTCTCCCTCTTTACCTTCCCACCACTTTCCTTCCCCTTCTGTCATTACATATTTAATAAAAACACCATTTGAAATGTAAAATGTTTTACTTTATGTAAAATATGTAAAATATTTACAATATGAAAAATAAAAGGTTGAGGGAGGGGGAGCACTAGGGACAAAAACTATGTACAAAATAAAAAAAAACCCCAGGAGCTAGGGAGGCAGGGACAAGGGAGGATGCTCAGGACTGGGGTATGCTATTTCCCAGGACTGTTACAGCTGCCCCCAAGAATCGCATCTGTGGTCCTCAGCTTCCTTCTTTGGAAGGCATTCAGAGCCCTCAGCAACTCTTGCATCCCCCCTCACGTAAGTTCCAAAGTGGGCCCTAAATTCACCCCTAGTTAGAGCCTCATCAGTGGGAGAATGTGTTCCTGATGATGACCCTCTAAGCTGCTCATGTGGGGGAGGGTACAGTGGAACAAGAGGGCAATGGATGCCTGCTTGGGCCAGCAAAGGCAGGCCTGTTTGTGACCCCACAATCCTAACTCCCTGGGCAAAACAGGGAGGAGGACCTACTTGTGGGGGAATAGGAAGAGGCCTGTGTGCACCTCTTCGGCTGGAGGTGCCTCCATTCCCCCCCCCCCCCCCCCCCCCCCCCCCCATGGTGGCTGGTGCGGGAGCTGGGCCTGGTCCTTCTTCATCTTATTCAGGTTCTGGAGCATGTTAAAACAAAAGCAGGTTTGAGAATGAATTGCATATAAATGTGGAAAAACATTTCATCCATGTAAGAACATTGCCTATTAGCATGGATGATTCACTTACCACTAGGCCCAGCCCATTCTCACACAGCCGCTTGAGCCGCCTTCTCTTCTTGAGGTGCAGCCCCTGGGCCTTCTTCTACAGGTCCTCTAGCTATAGGAAAGAAATGGGAAGACTACCATGAGTGTGCTTTATAGGTGCTAATGGAACCTCCATACTGGTATGTGACAATGATTGCTATAACTGTATTTTACCTCCATGAAGAGCCATGCTACTCACCTTCAATAGTCATATAGCTGTGGAAATATCCTGCTGTATTAACATCAATCCTGCAACTGCCCCTCATTTATGCCTTCTCTATGCATTGTTCATTAATAAATCTCCTAATGTCTACTTCTTTAGTCACTCATTGGCTAACAACAATGCATGCAGTTTTTCTTGTTTTCTAGGAGCATGCATGCTAATGAGTAAGGGATCTAATCAGCTGGGCATGGCTGACTGTCTCATGCACAGTAATTGTGCCTACCCTGAAAAGCTGCCTACCTGGGCGTAAGCCAGTCCTGAGGGCATAACGAATTGATTGACATGACAGCAGGAAACATAGACATAGACATGACAGCAGGAAACATAGACATGATGGCAGAAAAAGACGAATTGACCCATCCAGTCTGCCCAGAAAGCTCCCACACTTATTTTCCCATTCTTAGCTGTTTCACCGACCACCAAGTTCAGGGCCCTTGTTGGTAACTGATTCAAATGTTTTGCCACCCCCCTGCCATTGATGCAGAGAGTAATGTTGGAGTTGCATCAAAGGTGAACATAAGGCTTAATGGTTAAGGGTAGTAACCGCAGCTTCAAGCAAGTTACCCAGACTGCACAGATCAATGCCTTGTTGCATGTTGTCTGAATGTAAATCCTCTTTTCCACATTGCTCTCTGCTTCAATGGCAGGGAGAAATGCTGTATATGCATTCAAAGTGAAGTATCAGCCTTAATTGGTTTAGGGTAGTAACCACCGCAATAAGCAAGCTACCCCCATGCTTATTTGTTTACCCAGACTGTGTAGTTCAGTCCTTGTTGGTTGTTGTCTGAATGCAAATCCTCTTTTCCACATTTCCCCTTGCCATTGAAGCAGAGAGCAATGTTGGAGTTGCATCAACCGTGTGAAGGCTTATTGAGTAAGGGAAGTAATCACCAGATAGTAGCCTCCATTCCAGCAAGCCACACCCATAGCTCTTCTCTTCATTCCCATCCTCTAGCCTTTATGGATCCACAGTGTTTATCCCCCATGCCCCTTTGAAATCCTTCACAGTTTTAGTCTTCACCACTTCCTCCAGAAGGGCAATCCAGGCATCCACCACCCTCTCCATGAAGAAATACTTCCTGACATTGGTTCTGAGTCTTCCTCCCTGGAGTTTCAAATCGTGACCTCTAGTTCTACTGATTTTTTTCCAACGGAAAAGGTTTGTTGTTGTCTTTGGATCATTAAAACCTTTCAAGTATCTGAAAGTCTGTATCATATCACCCCTGCTCCTCCTCTCCACCAGGGTATACATATTTAGGTTCTTCAATCTTTCCTCATATGAAGACCATCCACCTCGTTGGTCGCCCTTCTCTGGACTGCCTCCAATCTGTCTCTGTCCCTTTGGAGATACGGTCTCCAGAACTGAACACAGTACTCCAGGTGAGGCCTCAACAAGGCCCTGTACAAGGGGATCATCCCTTCCTTTCTCTTACTAGATATTCCTCTCTCTATGCAGCCCAGCATTCTTCTGGCTTTGGCTATCGCCTTGTCATATTGTTTCGCCGACTTCAGATCATTAGACACTATCATCCCAAGGTCTCTCTCCTGCTCCGTGCACATCAGCCCTTCACCCCCCATCAAATACAGTTCTTTCGGATTTCCACACCCCATATGCATGACTCTGCACTTCTTGGCATTGAATCTCAGATGCCATATCTTCGACCGCTCTTCCAGCTTCCTTAAATCCCTTCTCATTCTCTCCACTCCTTCCGGTGTGTCCTCTGGAAACCATTTTATATCCCATGGGAAAGTAACTACCATCTCTTCCTTACAGCATTTACAATACTTATAGTAGTAAGGCTTCAACCATTCCATATAATTTTGGCCTACTGCCTTTGTTACCTAGTATGACCTCATTGTAACTATGTTCATCCATGCAACTAATCTTAGGCCTTAACATTACAGTCTCCATCCATCACCATATACTAAAACACTCTATGGTGCCCAATAGCATCCCCCCTAGACATAACCTGACCTTCACACACCCCCAGTGCCCCCAAATGCAGTAGCTTACATAACTATAATGACTGTCAACTTACACCATGGTGGTGGGAGGCACTCTGGTTAAATTGCAGCTGGAACTGTCTCCAAGACCACCTCAGCAGGTGGAAATTAGTGCGCCACTCTTTGCACCATCAGGGATGCCAGAAGAGCTCCTGGTGGTGAAGTTGAGTTGTTTCCCTCTCCTGGCCATTTTGCATGCATGCATTTTCGTGCACGTGCATGAACAAAGGTGCTCCATTGCTCGGCGTGTGCAGGGGCACACGCCGAGCACTTATCCCACAACTCGTGCCCAAAACATGCACGTATTTTGCATTGCTCACGTGCATATGCGTGAACTTGCAAAATAGGTGCTCCTAGTGACGTGACAGCCATATGCGCATTTATGGCCATGCGCGCACATGTTTTAAAATCTGCCTTTTAGAGAATATTGAGCTTCTAGTAGTGCTGAAAGGTTTGGGTAGTCTAGCATACTATCCTTCAGTGAGCAGTCACAGGAGGCAGAAAATGATACTTCTGGAACCAAAAGCATCCCCTGCAAGAGTATCCCCTCCTAGAAGAACTAGTAGTGGAGAGCATAAGAGATGTCTACCCTCAACTCCAGCCCCACAGCAACACTCAAAAATCCAGAGAGGGAGAACAGATACTGCAAGACATCAAAGGTGTGATGGTACTTTAGAGTTGGAAGGACAAGAGTTTTGCAAAATGCATTCACTGTTATAAGGTTCTAATTAGAGGAAAAATGCTGGACCATCTTACAAACAGTGGTATCATTTGAAAAAAAGAGTACTGATCAGGGTTGGTTTCAGGAAAGGCTACCATTATTAGTGTGGCACCCCTACGGGTTGGCCACTAGAGGTCCCTAGATCCTTATAGATGTTAACCAACTAGGAATGCCAGTTTCAGCTCCTCCTCTCGAGGCAGCTTGTGTAGGTGGACTCTGCTTATAATTAGGGAATAATAGAAGAGTAGGTATGATCTTTTGCTTTAGTGCTTGTGAGGCCTATATCCCTCAGTAGGTGAAGATTTTGGTTAAGCGAAATCCCTGCCAGGCCTATCCTGCCCATATGGGGTTACCCTGAGAGACGATTTTGATGCTGTTAGAGATTTTTGTCAGGTTTTGTTTCTGATGAGGTTATTTTTGCCACTCTTCTCAATTGGGCTGGGGCTGCATCAGCTCAATTCTCAGACTTTTCCCACTGAGAGGTCATAGACAGGAAAAATAAAAGGAACAAGGAGCAAACTTGAAGCCCCTCTTCTCCCCAGGACATAGGCGCAGGCTGGGTAACTGTCTAAAGTCTACTAGAACTCAGGTAGGACTGTTTCATCTTCTAAGGGGATTTCCCTTACAGCAGAGGATCTCCCCAGAGTTTGAGACACTGAAACTCTCTGTTCAGGAGAGTCAGGAATCACCCAGGAGCCTGAGCCATCAGCACATTCACAGTTAGAAAAGGACCCTCATCTGTAAATTTCTTTATTTCACATGGACATTGATTGCCTTTGAAGAAATCTTTAAACTTTTTTATTTGAACTCCCAGACCTGTATCCTTTTTCTTCTGTCCCAGCCAAGCACCAACACTTCCCCATTTCAGCCAACAAGCTACACATTGACAAAAGGAAAACACTTCACTGCCTGGGCCAGAAATGCTTGTTTCCCGCCCACAGAAAGGACTCATCCCTGGGTTCACAAGGAGGAGGGCACAGTTGACAAAGGAAATCAGCCTGAATTTATAAACTCTTTTTGGGTGCCTTGAAGGAAAAATGCCCCTTCCAAGAAAAGGGTTACAATAATCTGGGGACCCGGTCTTCCCTTCAAAGCAGCAGCAGCAGCAGCAGGAAATCCAGAGAAAAGGGGAAGTCTATCTCTTAAGCCAAATCCCAGGCCCCCTTCCTCCAGTGAGGAAAAAGCCATCAACTCTACTTCAATAGCAATCCACCATAGACTGAGCATATTTATTTAATTAATACCCTGCCTTTCATGAACATCAAAGCAGTTTTCATGGCATCAAAGGTAACATCATTGTCTCATAATAAGTGGCAGTCAGCATCAAAGGTGGTGATATTGTGCCTTGAGGAGATGACTGCCCTGGATGACTAGCTCCTACAGATCATGGAGAAGGCAGGATTCAGCAGCTACTGTACCTCTTAGCCCCCAATTACAAAGTACTCTCCAGAACAATATTCAATAGGCAGGTTATCTCCACCTTGTCTGCTCAGTGCCATACTCTCATGCAGGTGCAACTGGCCAAGGTGGAGGGGAATATCCATTTTACCAGTGACATCTGGACCAGTCAAAATGCTACACACCTACTCTTCCTGATAGCACACTGGTGGCAACTGTTGAGGCAGGAGCAGGCAGCAGTTTCAGCAGGAGTGGATCAGCATGTGTTGCGGTCCCGGTCACAAGTCTTACAACCGAGCCCTTACCTTCCCCTTCGGGGCTCCAGCGGTGTGGCTCGCTGCTCGGGCGGTCGCCTTCTGTCCCGGTGTGCCGGCGGCACGGGTCGCTGTCGGTCGGGCCTGCATGTGCTATCTCGCGGTGGCATCTCCATGAGGGAGACGCCGCCGAGCCTCGGAGTCCGGCTCCTCCCCTCCTAGGCGCGCGCAAGGAGGCAGTATTTAAAGGCCTTTTCCCGCCAGACCGTGGGCCGCCCCCTGGAGTGACGTCAGACGCCGGCAAGTACTCAAGGCTGGCGTCTGACTGAGTCAAATTGCCTTGCAATGAGGTTCCCTGCCTGGGTGTTAGTTGCACTGCGCTTCTGAATCTTCGTGTGATTCCTGCTCTTGATTTTGGTTTGCTCCAGATCCTTGCTTCAGTTCCTGGTTTGCTCCAGCTCCATATCCTTGCTTCAGTTCCTTGCTTCAGTTCCTGGTCTCGCCTCCACTTCGGACCTTCCGCTTCAGGTTTGGACTGTCTTGATTGCTTTCCTGGCTCTCAACTTCTGCCTGCCACCGACTCTCCTTGTCAGCCACCTGCCTCGACCTCGGTCCGTCTTCAGTGCCGCCTGCAGCCGTCGCCTAAGTCCCAGCGGTCCGCGTTCTCATGGGCTCTTCCCAGGGGAGCTTCGGGCTTCCAGGGTGAAGTCGTTCTCACCTCTTCAACACTCCGGTCACCTTAGTCCCAGTGGCTGGGTCCTCTTGGGCTCCTCCCGGGGGGACTTCAGGCTTCCCTGAAGCCTGAAGTCCCTGAAGTCCCTGAAGTCCCGGGGACTTCAGGGACTCCTCTATTCCTGATGCCTTTCAACTAGCTTGATCACTCCATTCTTATACTTCACTTCAATGCATATCCAGCATAGTTCTCTGCTTCAACAGCAGGGGAAAAGAAAAACTGTTACTTCACACATCCAGCAGATCTCTCTGCTTAAACGGCAGGGGAGAAGAAAAAAGGATTCACACTCACAAAGCGGGGAGTAGCTGGCTTGTTACGGCGGTTACTACCCCAAACCAAATGTGCCTGATACTTCACCTTCAATGCATATCCAGCATAGCTCTCTGCTTCAACGGCAGGGGAGAAGAAAAAAACTGATACCTCACGCATATCCAGCATAGCTCCCTGCTTCAACGGCAGGGGAGAAGATAAACAACCAATAAGGGCTGTATAACATAATCTGGGTAAAAACAAATAAGCATGGGTGTAGCTTGCTTATTGCGGCGGTTACTACCCCTACTACCTCTAACTACTCAAGCTAGATATTTCACTTGGATGCAGCTCCATCACCGCTCTCTACATTAATGGTGGGGGTGGAAGGGAATTAGAACCAAGAGCTAAGAGAAACAGATAAGTATGAGAGAAGAAATGAGGGAAGCTTGCTGGGCAGACTGGATGGGCCATTTGGTCTTCTTCTGCCGTCATTTCTATGTTTCTATGTTTCTATGTTCTATGTTTCCAGGGTGAAGACCTCAGCTCTACGACCAGCTCGTATCCGCCTCCCAGCCTACCTCTTCTCTGCGGAGCCCTCCCCTTCCTCTTCTACTTCACTCCTCCAGGCCAGTCCAAGAGTCCACTGCTCGGCCCACAACAGCATGGTACAGATGGGCTGTGCTGCACACCCAGGTGATGGCAATCAGCCTCAGACAATGCCTCGATCAATCTCTTAGCAGCAATAAGGAAGATGCTTTTGTTCCTGGGATTTTTGTTACAGACAGTGATGCAGATATGTAAAAGGCAGTAAAAGATGGAGGGTATGAGGGGCAGTAAAGGGCACTCTGCAGTCAAGGAGGAATGCAGGACTCAGTCCTGAAGGAAATGATAGCGGGGCATTTGCACACAAGAGTAAAGGGTGAACAGCAGCTCCATGAAAAATAGGAAGTCGTGCGGGCATCTCTGCACAGCTTATTCAGGATTAGGCAACACCTATCTGTTGCTGCAGAGATTACAGAGTAATGGACAGCCCTTCATTTCATGTCTCTGAAAAATGAATAGCTGTGGATCATCTCCAGGGCATCTTGATTGGCCACACATGACACAGATCATACGAGTCCTGAAGCCCTTCAAGGATGCCACAGAGTTGCATAAGAACCACCCGAGGTAAGGTCAACCCCATCGTCACTATCCTGGAGGAAAGGTTTTAGAGTTTCCAACAGGTACAGCAATGGACACCAGATGTGCTCCTGTTCCATGGACTCCTTGCAATAGCAAGGGCAATATAGACTTAAACCCTTCATCCATCTGAATGCTGGCCATGCTGTGGGACCCATGGGTGAAAGGGAACATAGCATTCCAGTCCAACATTCGAATATACTGGAAGGAGATGCTGGAGGTAGGGTGCAGTAACAGGAGCACCACAAGCTGAGCAAAGGTGGGATGGAGTGCAGGAAAACTGTGGGCACCCTACACAGTAGTGTTGATATGAGCAGCAGCCTATTAGCTAGCTGCCCTTTTCTTCCCATCTTTATCTACCACTCCCTCTATGGCCACCAAAGAATAGATTTTCCTGAATAATGCCATAGCTATAATGGTTGGCAGCAGAGGAGACCTGAGCACAAATTTTAGTCACATGCTATCTTGCAAAGTCCATTGAGGACATGGCCCCAGAACCATTGGCATACTTGGCAAACAAGGCCTAGTCAGCCCAAACCTGACCCAGGATTTCCTTTTCTACCTATTAATTAGTGTGTCTAGTGATCAAGTATTCTCAAAGTCACATCATTCACAGTTAGTACTAGAGTTGGAAAAGTGTGTTTTTATTACAATAACCCCCCCCCCCCTGCTCAGTTCTCTGAATTTTGATGTGTGTCATGGGATTGAATGCATAGCTACAGTGATCCAATGCCCACAGTTTTTGCCATCAGCACTTTGCTGTATTGTTGCCACTCTTGCCACTGCTGTCTGGTCTGCTACTCACATCCTGCATCTTTCCTGGTTCAGCTCCTTGCTGTACTGTTATAGCATTGATGCTGACCTGCCTACTTCTCCTGCCTTGCCTCTATGGTTATCCTTATGTTTATCCTTATGGTTATCCTTATATTGTTCCTTATGTTCTACAGTTCTATGTAAAGCCCCCATCCGCTGTTGGGCAGTTCATCGTTTTATGTAAACCGGAGAGATTTGTAATTCCAACAAGAACTTCGGTATATAAAAATTAAAAATAAATAAAATAAAAAAATCTTGAGAGTAGAAGGTGATTTTGCTGGTGGTAAGTATTGCTTTGCTGGATAATTTTGTGACTTACAGTTTAGGGTGATAAATTAATCTTTAGTGTGTGTATCCTTGATTTAAAAAAAAAAAAAAAAAAGAAAGTTAGGTAGCTTTAGCATGAGTTCCTGATTGAAAAAAAAAGTACGGTAAGTAACTTTAGCGAGTATGCCTGATTTAAATAAAAAATAGCTAGATAACTTTTTAGTGTCTTTCTTTCTCTCCAACTCACTTCTAACACATTCTTTTATTTATATCCTTTTTCCCAATTAAGAGGCCTAGAGACATTTGGTACCAAATAAGTTTGTCGGCTAACTTTAGGACTGCTCTTTGGCTGTCCTAAAGTTATCAGACTACTTTAGCCAATAACGTTTTTATGAAGCCTGATTTGCAAGATGTTTAGCATGTATTTGTTCTGTTATTTACAGTTTGATTTATATGCCTGAGAATGTGTATTGTAAGTCACATTGATCAGTCTGTGATTGGATTGCTGGACTATAAGCATTTTTAAATAAATAAAAAAAAATAATGCTGAAAATTGGGGTTTATCTAGCTAATAAGCTGGATAACAGTGCTCTGCGCCAGAATGCCTCCAGACTGCGCCTGACATAGTCGGATAATAAGTTATCCGACTATGGGGGTCATTTTTCAAAATGCGGTAAGGCGTTTTCGCATGCGTTAAGGGCTTATCGCATGCGATAGGCCTTTAACGCATGCGAAAACGTGTTTTCCGCATGCGATCGCACCATATCGTATGGTGCGATGCAAATTCAAAAAAATAGGAGGAGTTAGGGGCGGAGAGTGGGCTGGGTTAGCCTGTCTGCGAAGAGCTATTGCACAGCTGTAATGCCGATTTTAACTACACCTCTTTCAAATGTGTTAGCTGCTGTGTGGTAAGGTTTCATTGCCATGTCTCCTGTAAGTCTGATTTCAGCTGAATTGACAGAGAGAGAGAGAGAGAGAGAGAGAGAGAGAGAGAGAGAGAGAGAGAGAGAGAGAGAGAGAGAGAGAGAGAGACTGGCCATAATATCATGGCCCATAGGCAGGTATTTGTATCCCTATGGTAGGTCCACCTAGTAACTCGAGGTGGGGTTTAGGTATGAGTGTAGGGGGTTAGGGGCCACCATCAAGCTAGGTTGAGAGAACCTTGCACAAATCTCATCTTGGAGTGAGTTTCCTCACTCCGAAGGCCATCAAATCTTCACAAGAGACCACTGTTCTGTTCGTAGGTGTCACGTAGAATGTCAAAGTGGCCCCTAACCCCCTACACTCATACCTAAACCCCACCTCGAGTTACTAGGTGGGCCTACCATAGGGATACAAATACCTGCCTACGGGCCATGATATTATGGTTGGGATCCACTTCCTGGTATCTGTCATTTCATTCAATTTGAAATGACAGATACCAGGAAGTGGATCCCAACTTTAACCAAAAGAAAATCTAAAAACCTAAAATCCCCTCCTCCCGAAGCAAGGCAGGCAAAAAGCGACTCGACATGTAAAGTATTGTGAATAAGTGTAACCAAAGTAAGCTTACTTTTTCTTTCTTTCAGCCCTCTCTGCCCTCCTACGGAGGCGCGCACTGCGGCTCCCCTGCCTCCCGGGGGCAGCCGGTGGCGAAAGTGGCTTCCAGCGGCCCCCGCCGGCGAAGATGGACGAACGCACGCCTGTAGTGCACGGGCGCACAAGCCAGCGAAAGCACATGGACGGGCGTGCGTTACTGTATGGGAGACCGGCACCCATGGACGCGGCCAGGGCAGGTGAGCGGGGGCTGGGGGAAGGTTTGCCGCCTACCCTTACCCCTGCCTCTAATGCAGGGGTAAGGGTAGGCGGTAAATTAGCAGGTTAAACGTGCGGCAAAACTGCAGGTTTAAAAAGCAATAATCGGGGCGCGCGTTACTGTATGGGAGGGAATAGCTAATCCGATCGTTTACATCTCATATACATGCCGCGGGCGGAAAGGGTTACCCGTTGATTTAAAGAAGTGTTAAGGATGGGTTAAAAGGGATAGTGAATCGCAGGTTGGACTAACGCGGCCAAATTGTGAGTAGAAAGCGGGTTTGAAGCAAGGTAACCGCGGCCGCACTTTACTGTATTGGTCTGTATTTGAGGTAGGCCTTGATAGAAGCCACGTTTTGGCACAGCCTCAGTGTAATTGCACTCACATCTCTATAAAAGCTGTTAGAGAAGCAGATGCCCCTCCCACAGGACCAGCCTCAGAAATTGAGGGTGGATCTGGAGTTTGTGTGCTAAGATGTAGCACACCAGCCTGGCCTGCCTGTCTCCCTCCGAATGGAGGTCCCCACCAGAACCTTTAGTCCCAGGTCCTGTGGTAAAATGGAGGATGGCCCTGCAAGGCAGAGGGGGACAACAAGAAGTGGGGAGAAGGGGTAGAAGCTTGAGGGCATCATCTGCTCCTAGGGGTGAGGCATCTTCTGTCCCTGGGGGGGGGGGGGGGGGAGGGAGAAGGAGAGCATTGTGGCTACTGGCTCAGCAGAAGGCTGATGGTGAAGCTGAACTGTTAGCGGAGGGGATTGCACTTCCTCGGGGTAGTGTCTCCAAATAGGTTGATTTTGTACATTCCTTGACAGACATGAACCTGGCTTGTGAGCCAGGCTATCTCAGTCTCTTGATTCATAGAAACATAGAAACATAGAAATGACGGCAGAAGAAGACCAAACGGCCCATCCAGTCTGCCCAGCAAGCTTCACATTTTTTTCTCATACTTATCTGTTTCTCTTAGCTCTTTGGTTCTATTTCCCTTCCACCCCCACCATTAATGTAGAGAGCAGTGATGGAGCTGCAACCAAGTGAAATATCAAGCTTGATTAGTTATGGGTAGTAGGGGAAGTAACCGCCGCAATAAGCAAGCTACACCCATGCTTATTTGTTTTACCCAGACTGTGTTATTCAGCCCTTTTTGGTTGTTTTTCTTCTCCCCTGCCGTTGAAGCAGGGAGCTATGCTGGATATGCGTGAAGTATCAGTTTTTCTTCTCCCCTGCCGTTGAAGCAGAGAGCTATGCTGGATATGCGTGAAGTATCAGTTTTTCTTCTCCCCTGCCGTTGAAGCAGGATATGCATTGAAAGTGAAGTATCAGGCTTATTTGGTTTGGGGTAGTAACCGCCGTAACAAGCCAGCTACTCCCCGCTTTGTGAGTGCGAATCCTTTTTTCTTCTCCCCTGCTGTTGAAGCAGAGAGCTATGCTGGATATGCGTGAAGTATCAGTTTTTCTTCTCCCCTGCCGTTGAAGCAGAGAGCTATGCTGGATATGCGTGAAGTATCAGTTTTTCTTCTCCCCTGCCGTTGAAGCAGAGAGCTATGCTGGATATGCGTGAAGTATCAGTTTTTTCTTCTCCCCTGCCGTTGAAGCAGGGAGCTATGCTGGATATGCGTGAAGTATCAGTTTTTTCTTCTCCCCTGCCGTTGAAGCAGAGAGCTATGCTGGATATGCGTGAAGTATCAGTTTTTCTTCTCCCCTGCCGTTGAAGCAGAGAGCTATGCTGGATATGCATTGAAAGTGAAGTATCAGGCTTATTTGGTTTGGGGTAGTAACCGCTGTAACAAGCCAGCTACTCCCCACTTTGTGAGTGCGAATCCTTTTTTCCACATTTCTTCTTGCTGTTGTAGCTTAGAGCGATGTTGGAGTCACAGTAACCATGTATATGTTTATTGAATAAGGGTATTATCTCCAGGCAGTAGCCGTCATTCTGGCGAGCCACCCACTCTTTATTGACGGCCTCTTGATTTTATGGATCCACAGTGTTTATCCCACGCCCCTTTGAAGTCCTTCACAGTTCTGGTCTTCACCACTTCCTTCGGAAGGGCATTCCAGGCATCCACCACCCTCTCCGTGAAGAAATACTTCCTGACATTGGTTCTGAATCTTCCTCCCTGGAGCTTCAAATCGTGACCTCTGGTTCTGCTGATTTTTTTCCTATGGAAAAGGTTTGTCGTTGTCTTTGGATCATTAAAACCTTTCAAGTACCTGAAAGTCTGTATCATATCACCTCTGCTCCTCCTTTCCTCCAGGGTGTACATATTTAGATTCTTCAATCTCTCCTCATAAGTCATTTGATGAAGACCTTCCACCTTTTTGGTCACCCTTCTCTGGACCGCCTCCATCTTGTCTCTGTCTCTTCGGAGATACGGTCTCCAGAACTGAACACAATACTCCAGGTGAGGTCTCACCAAGGACCTGTACAAGGGGATAATCACTTCCCTTTTCTTACTCGATATTCCTCTCTCTATGCAGCCCAGCATTCTTCTGGCTTTAGCTATCGCCTTGTCACATTGTTTCGCCGACTTCAGATCATTAGACACCATCACCCCAAGGTCTCTCTCCTGCTCCGTGCACATCAGCCTTTCTCCCCCCATCGAATACAGTTCATTCGGATTTCCGCTCCCCATATGCATGACTTTGCACTTCTTGGCATTGAATGTCAGCTGCCATGTCTTCGACCACTCTTCCATCTTCCTTAAATCCCGTCTCATTCTCTCCACTCCTTCCGGCGTGTCCACTCTGTTGCAGATCTTAGTGTCATCCGCAAAAAGACATACCTTACCTTCTATCCCTTCCGCAATGTCGCTCACAAAGATATTGAAAAGGACCGGTCTCAACACCGATCCCTGCGGTACACCGCTTAAAACCGCTCTCTCTTCAGAGAGAGCTCCATTTACCATCACACATTGTCACTGCTAATGACCTCCTTAATACTTCCATTACACCAAAGAGAACTTTGGAAATATGCCTAGATACACACAGATGTTCTTTTTAATCAAACCAGTAGCATTCAATACAGTTGGGACTATTTCTTTATCTTTCTGCCACATTATCTTGGTCTCTCAGGAGCTGGTGGTATCTGTGAAAGAGAAAGATAGCAAGTTTATAAAGCAGTGTGACCAACAATTAGGTGAAATAACTCATTTTTTGACCAAAGTGCAGGGTGCATTTAAGCAGAAATGTTGTGGTAAAGGGATGTGAAGGAAGCAGTGGGGTAACAGCACTAAGTTTTTGTTCCAATCCTGCACATGAGTTGTACAAAACCATGAGGCTTCTATTTGTGACAACATAGCAAAAGACCAGTGTTGACTGGCCCTATGGAAGGTAATACTTTGGGAATCTCTTAATCTTTTATGGATATGGCAAATATTTAGCCACTTGGTAAGCAGACCTTGTAGGAATGAAAAAAATGTGTTAGAAAGCAGAGATCATATACATGGTGCCTATAGTTGCAGCCAAGCCATGCATTTTTTATAACCAAATCTCTGTACATCTGTTTTAATCTTTCCAATTAAAGGTGGCTTTTAGATGAGGTCTGTATACTATAGGTATGTCTACAGTGGGACCAAGAGAGACAGTCTTTGCCATAGGTGGGACATCTTCATGTCAAGTACTTACCATATTTTTCGCTCCATAAGACGCACTTTTTTTCCCCCAAAAGTGGGGGGAAAATGTATGTGCGTCTTATGGAGCGAATATAAAAAAAAAAGCAAACAAAAATCTAACAACCCCCCCCCCTTGCTGACTCCCCCAAGACCTGCCGACTTAGTTTACCGCAACCCCCCACCCTCCTGATCCCCCCAAGACCTGCCGACTTAATTTACCGCAACCCCCCCCCCTCCTGACCCCCCCCCCAAGACCTGCCAAACGTCCCTGGGGGTCCGGGAACGATCTCCTGGGCGTGGGCCGTCGGCTGCCAGTAATCAAAATGGCGCCGACGGCCCTTTGCCCTCATTATGTCACTGAGACCGACCAATAGCAGCGGTCGGTCCCAGTGACATAGTGAGGGCAAAGGGCCGTCGGCGCCATTTTGATTACTGGCAGCCGACGGCCCACGCCCAGGAGATCGTTCCCGGACCACTCCTGGACCCCCGCTGGACCACCAGGGACGTTTGGCAGGTCTTGGGGGGGTCAGGAGGGTGGGGGATTGCGGTAAATTAAGTCGGCAGGTCTTGGGGGGGGTCAGGAGGGGGGGTGCGGTAAATTAAGTCGGCAGGTCTTGGGGGAGTCAGGAGGGTGGGGGTTGTTAATTTAAAGTGTGGGATGGGGGTTTTTTTTGGGGGGGGGAGGGGTTCCCAGAGAAAAACGTTTTCTGATCTGGGGAGTGGACCGAAATGGCCCTCCCCAGACCCGAAAACAAAATGGGGAGAAAAAAAAAAGCTATGCACTCCCCTAATTTGCTTCATAAGACGCCCAGACGCAGAGCCGGTTTAGCACAATTTTTTTTTTTTTTTAATTTTCCCCCTCTGAATCCTTATGGTCAGGTGCGTCTTATGGAGCGAAAAATATGGTACTTACTTACTTACTTATTTATTTATTTAGGATTTTTTTTTTTATATACCAGCATTAGTGTGCAAACATCATACCGGTTTACATTACAACTGAAAGATTGAAAATACAATGAACAGGGGAGGGGGAGGGGAGAATAAATAATTAAGGAGATACAGAAGTACAGAAAGTGCAAAAAAAAAAAAAAAACAGTAGCAGTAAACGTTAAACAATAAAGCTATATGCAACAGTGAACTTATATACAAGGGCATAATAAAGAAATTGAATAAAGGGGTCTTCTGAAGACCCCTTTAATTAGTGGATATATGATCCAGTATATGATACTTTATACTGGATATACTGGATACTGGATATATGATCCAGTATGATCCAGTATATGAATAAAGTATATGATACTTTATTCAAGTAGTGGATATATGATCCATATTGCACAAACATTGACAACTGTGGATCTGTCCAGAGGTGAGCTGAGTTTACCAATCTCTGGCTTGCTCCAGATCTGCCTACAACTGTTCCAGTCACTCCCTTTCGTGGAAGGTCAGGTGCTGTGCCACCTTCTGGAGGTCCAGGAAGATAGAAACATATGCCTTCAGAGCAGATACCCTAGACCATACCACCCATGCCGTGTGCCAGTTTACTTCCTGGCATATAGCCTAGACCAGCGGTTCTCAACCGGTGTGTCGCGACACCCCAGTGTGTCGCCAAGCACCGGCAGGGGTGTCGTGTGTTCTCGGACTCTCCCGCTGCTCTTTCTTCCCTGCTGCCGTTGCCGCCGGGCTATCAACACGTTCAAGCCCAGCGGGAACGGCAGCAGTACTAAAAGAAGCTGTAGCACCCGTGGCTGGGCCTTTTCTTCTTCCCGCGCCCCCCCCCCCCCCGTGACCCGGAACAGGAAGTGATACGCGGTGCGCGGGAAGGAGAAAGACCGTGCCACGTGATGAAGTAGCAGCGGCCGCTGCAGCATCAGCCCCCGAGCTATTGCAGCAGACGGTAATCGGGAAAGGAGAGAGCAGCTTGAGCTTCCCGCGGCCGATGGGATTCTTCCTTCTTGGCCTGCGGGGGCTGGAGGAGGAGGAGCAGCTACCGTTTGTGCTCGGGGGGGGGGGGGGGGGGAGGAAGTGAGTGAGAGAAAGAGAGAGAAGCAGCCAGCCAGCCAGTGTGTAAGTGAGAGAATGTGTGTGATTGAGAGCCTGTGTGTAAGTGAGAGAATGTATTTGATCGAGAGTATGTGTGTGATTGAGAGAAACTGGTCAGAGAGCTGATGTATGTGTATATGTGAGAGACAATGAAAGTGACTGCTCAAGGAGATGACTGATGTGTATGTGAGAGTGTGAGACAGTCAGAGATGTGTGTCTGTGTGTGTGTGAGAGAGAAAGCATGGAAGTGAGAAATCTGGGTATGTGAGAAAGCATGGGAGTAAGAAGCCTGGTGTTGTGGGGGTGTGTATGAAAGAAAGCATGGGAGTGAGAAGCCTGATTATGTGAGAGAGAGCATGGGAGTGGGAAGCCTGTGTGTGTGCATGTATGAGAGAGAGACTGGTTGGTAAGGTGATGGTGTGACTGGTGTGTATGTGAATGTGAGAGAGGGAGAATGTGATTCAGGGAATGAGAAGCCTGTGCACGTGGAGAGCGAGCATGGAAATGAGAGAGAGACTGGGGTGTGTGTGTGTGTGTGTAACAGAGAAAGTGTTTATGGGAATGAGAAGCCTGTGCATGTGAAGAGAGTGAGCATGGGAGTGAGAACCTGGGTGTGTGTGAGACACAGCATGGGAGGGAGAAGCCTATGTATGTAAGACAGAACATGGAAGTGGGAAGCCTGTGTGTGTGTGTATGCATGAGAGAGCTCAGGTGACTGGTGTGTGTGTGTGTGAGAGAGAGAGAGAAAGTGATTATGGGAATGAGAAGCCTGTGCATGTGAAGAGTGAGCATGGGAGTGAGAAACCTGTGTGTGTGTGAGACACAGCATGGGAGTGAGAAGCCTGTATATCTGAAAGAGAACATGAGAGTGGGAAGCCTGTGTGTGTGTGTATATGCATGAGAGAGATCAGGTGACTGGTGTGTGTTTGTGTGTATGTGAGAGAAAGAAAGTGATTATGGGAATGAGAAGCCTGTGCATGTGAAGAGTGAGCATGGGAGTGAGAAAGCTGGGAGTGTGTGAGATACAGCATGGGAGTGAGAAGCCTGTATATCTGAAAGAGAACATGGTTCCGGAACCCCCGCTGAACGACCTCCTGCAGTCGATCTCCTGCCGGCGCCATTTTCCGTACGGAAAACGATTTGCGGCAGGAAATCGCTCTCGGACCCCTGCTGGACCCCCAGGAACTTTTGGCCAGCTTGGGGGGGCCTCCTGACCCCCACAAGACTTGCCAAAAGTCCAGCGGGGGTCCGGAACGACCTTCTGCGTCGAATCGTGTTGGTCTATGGCCGCCGCCATTTTGCGGCGGCCATTTTGGAAAATGGCGCCGGCTGAAGACTACACGATTCAAATGCAGGAGGCCGTTCCGGACCGCCGCCGTTCCGGACCGCCGCTGGATCCCCAGGTAATTTAAATCATTGGGGGGGGGGGGTTCGGGAGGGTGGGGGATTTAATTTAAAGGGTCGGGGGTGGGTTTTAGGGGGTTTTAGTGTGCCGGTTTTCCTGCCCTCCCCCTTCCCCCGATTTACGATTTTTTGTCGATAAATCGGGGGAATTGGTATTGTATCGTGGCCCTAACGATTTTTGACGATTTAAAATATATCGGACGATATTTTAAATCGTCAAAAAACGATTCACATCCCTATTGCCTTTTCATAGATAGGGTTGCTCCTGTTTGAGTGTATTCCATAATACAGGTGTAACTGTGTGTGGATTAGTTTATATGCATTACTACAGATCCTGGGAGTATGTTAGGTCAGTTCTGTCTGTTACCAAGATGAGATATTTTACTAGCATGTAAGTGTTTTATCAGTCTTATTTGTTGTGTTTTCTCAAGAGGACATGCATTGGTGGTAAACTGCTGTCTTTTCATAAGTAGGGCTATTGAGCCTGAAAGTAGAAGGAGTTTGAGTTGCTGTTATTGAGATGACACCAGAACCAGAATATCTTTTTTGTAGGGTGAGTTGTATGGGGAATGTCATAATTCTGCTTTACATCCATTATTGTGGATCAGGGGGGTTCCCGTGGATGCAAACTGTACTTTTACATCTAGCCCTGTGACGATCATGGGTCAGTGTGTCACGCATGTGAGAACCATCTGTCAGGTGTGTCCCGACAGAAAAAAGGTTGAGAACCACTGGCCTACACCCTAGTTGCTGTAAGACTTTTGTTTGATTTTTGCAAATACTGAGCCTCTGCGCTTCTCCCAGGATTCCTTAAGCCTTCCTCATTTTTATCTGACACACTTCCCTGGGAGCTTATGCCATGCAGTTGCCACCATTTCTGTTCCCATTGCAGCTGATTAACATAGCATCTGGTGGCAAAAATCCCCATCTTGACCCTTGTTTCTGCCTATATACCTGAAAATCTAAGCTCCAGCAAAATTTGAAATCTTTTAAGAAGGAGGTAAAAATGTGGTTATTTGGCAAGGCCTTTGAGGGAGAAATTGGATAATTAGACAGAATATTGATGCAGGACAGATAAGGCAAAATCAAGTTTTATATTTACTTGATTTTATTGTTTTACTGTTTGTTTTTTACTATGATTGTTTATGATTCATTTTTTATTGATTTTATTTCTATTGTATTTTATGTTTTAGTTTGTGATAACTGTTTTATTGATTAAGAGTGCATTTTCTTTTATTTCATTTAATTTTTTTAATTATTTTTTTATGTAATCTGTGATGATGGTATAAAACGAATGATGGTATATAAAAACTTATAAATAAATATATAGATTGTCCCAGCTTATAAGGATTTCTCTCTGATACCTACCAGATTGTAGCCATCTGCCATATTTCTCCTTCTCCAGGACAGCCTTTGCCTCCCTCTTTTGTAATGTACCATCTGGGACAGACTAGCTTAAGATTTGCCCACTTTCTTTTACCCAGCACCCATCTTTCTCCTGCCTACATGCAGTTGCTCCTGAATCTATCACTTTGAAGATTCTTACCTTTCGGGGGTAGGATGCTCTCCAATTAAAATAGCAGAGAAGAACCAGCCAGGTGTGTACCATTCTCCCCACTCCTCCTGGGGCCAGGGATTAGGAAGAGTGGACCATTATCTGCCACTGTGCAGCTGGCCAGCATCCTCCTGTCAGTGGGGTTAAAATTGGATTGAATTGTGGACCTCAGGAGCCTTTTTGATAATGTCCCTGCAAATTACTGTAGTTCTTCTCTTGTCCTATCTTTCTCTCTCCTGCTCTGGTGATATCTGATAAGATATCACCAGATAAGTTGGATATAAAGCAGAAATTGTTTAAAGGGACTTTGTATTGTTCATCTAGGAGAGCTGTCTTGGACTATTAAACTTTAGTTAGTTTTTTGTCAGAACATTTAATCTCTAATCACAAACACTATCTTTGAGACTGTATTCACAAATTTTAAGTAAAAACAGTACCTACCTGTGGTGGAATCCCAGCCGTTACCTTGGTGAGATTTCTTGCAGTGATACCAGACACCAGAGTTTATGTAGTAACACATTAAATCCCGGTAATTTGTATATTCTTGGTTTGCATGGGGTTTTCAGAGGCACTGATTTACTCTTTCTGTTATCTCTTTGAGATGGTAATGAACCTAAGGATGGGTTCATGAAGTCTCCTTTTTTCTTCTTTACTCCTTCTTCCAGGAATGAATGAAAAACCATGTCTCTACCAGTGCTCTCTGGTTCAGAGATACCAATCATCTAGATGAGCCCCTGGAGCCTAAAGGTACTCAGGCATGTTAGAAAAAACAAAAGCCTTGGAAAGGAGAAACAAAAGGTTTCTAATGGATCATCTAAACGTTAGGTGAAAGCAGCCTTGCTACTTTTCCTTTACCAAGTGTCAGCCTTAGAGGCTCAAAGGTCCTTCCCTAAATAAAATTAATAAACCTGAAACAGCATAGTGACATGCTGTCCCTTCAAGGGATAACTCAAAAGTCCACACCAGAAAACGGTGGCTTGGGTTTATATAGCATGGGAGCACACCATTTTCAATCTCCCATATGGGGGTCCTACAAACCCACATTAACTATTCTTGCCATTCTTCCCTCCCCCCAACTTTAGGTGAAACCAAATATTTCTGGTAGAGATCTGGTAGGATCTCTACACGTGCATATTTGCATGTAAACTTTGAAATCTATATGCATATATATTTTGTTCCTGCTCCAATTCTGCCCCACAAGATCACCTTTTTCTTTTTTTTTTTTAAATTCTTTATTTATTGAATTTTTCAATATTAAGATACATTTCACAGTCAGAGTAATAAACAAAAAGTAACATAATACTTCCTTCAAAATGTAGATCTATATCTGTGAATTTTTATCTAAAATATACATGGTCATAAGAAAAAGAGAATATGATATGACTTACTTAACTTCAGAAGCAGAACTAGGAGGAAAGATCACCTTTTTCTAGCGTGCATAGAATTATGCACAAGATAGCTTTTGCATGTACTTTTACATGCTCATCACTGCCCTGCTAGGTAATTTTTAAAAGGCCATTTACACGCATAAAACCAGAGTTTATGTGCATAAATCTTTTTGAAAATTATCCCTTTAACAAGTAGTTGATTTTTCTAGTAATGTTTTGCTAGTTTAAAAGAGTGAACTGAAGCTAAAGTTTTTCTGCTTCCTCCATAGATGGCAGTGTTTCTCTTCTCTAGTGAAAAGTAATTGTCTTCTGATTTTTTTCTCAATGTATTTTTATTACAGGCTAAACAGAATATTTCTCTGAATTAAAAATTGTATTGAACAGTGTATTCTACCAAATGTCAACTGTGAAAACATAGATGTGCTCCTCCTAAGGAGCATGCATGCCCGACACCCCCATTCTTAAAGGGCTGCTGGCGGGAAAACCCAGCAGGCACCCTCTAATGATATCACAATCCCTGGCCTATATGGCCACTGCAGACATTCCTCCAATGCCTTGGCGACATGTCTCCCTATTGCCCAGTAATGTGAGTTGCTTCACCATTCCTGTTTCTGTGTTCTTCTGTTCCTGAGTCCATGTCTTCAGTTCCAGTGTCTTTGTTCTTCAGTTCTTGTGGTCCTTATCTCATTGTTGGTCCCCATGGTCAGTTTTCAATTCTTCAGTGTGTCTTGCCTTCGTGTTGTGCCTGGTCTTCCTGCCCTGCTTTTCCATCCCGCCTTTCCCACAGACAGATACCCAGTATGACTTCAGAATTTCCTTGGATGCCACCTGTCACTGACCACTGGAGCTCCTTGAACATCACCTGCCACTGACCTCAGCCTGCTTCTGGTCTCACCTACACTATCCAGTGACCTTGATGGATCCTCTGACCATAGGCAGAGGTCCCCACCTAAGACCTGCTGGTCCGGGCACCCAGAGGCTCAATCTGTGAGGAATGAGGGCTGGTATAGGCGAAGCTCCAGCTGGGCCTCTGCCTCCTCCAACTCCACCTGCCAGCGGTGAGGACTTGCAGGTCTCCTTCTCCCACTCAGTCCATGTTTCCAACACCCTTTTTTTCTCTTTACTTTCAGGGAAGGTGGCTGTGATTCAAGAGTAGGGCTCCTAGGCCTTCGAGAGAGGGAGATAGCTTAGAGTCCAGGAGAATTCTGAAAGAATCAGGAGATAATCCTTAGTGGTAGGGAGTAATAATCACTGTACTGCTATATTCTTCATTTATTTAACTTTATATATTGCATGTCAAGCAAGTTACGCAGGCAGTTTACAAAATGAAACATACATAATAGTCAAATACAAAAACTATTGGCAGACTTAGGTACACATAAAATTAAAAGTGTATCAAAAATGACTTCATGGTTTTGGGAAACAGAGTAAAATAGATAGGTATACAGGTGGTATACTCTTCTGTCTTCCCACTCAAGGAGAAAAGGCCCCATCAAGGAAGCTTGCATTCTGAAGATGAATGAATGGCTGCATAGATTATATCAAAAAGAGCTTTTCAACTTCCTGGACCATGGGATGATGTTCCAATGACCGAGCAGAGATGGGGTCCACGTGCTGAAGAGGTGCAGCATCTTTCAAAACAAACTGGCACACCTATTGAGGAGGGCTTTAAACTAGGATTGTTAGGGATGGGTAGAGAAAGCCCTAAGGGTAAGTAAAAGTACTAAAGTAAGTAAATCTTTAAAGAGAAATGGAGAAAAAGGGCACATCTGGAAAACCATGTACACTATTTATTTTTTATATTATGCTTTTCAACACTTCAAAGCAAATTACATTCAGGTTCTGCAGGTATTTCCATATCTCCAGAGAGCTTACAATCTAAGTGCCGATTCACTAAAGGCCGGATTTTATAAAATTGCCGGATTTTATAAAATTGCCGGATTTTATAAAATTGCGCACAGGCACGAACAAAAGTACGCTGGATTTTATAAGATACGCGTGTCGGCGCGCGCAAGGGGGTGCACATTTGTGCAACCTTCGTGTGCCGAGCCCAGCGCGCGCTGCCTGTTCCCTCCGAGGCCGCTCTGATTTCGGAGTGGCCTCGGAGGGAACTTTCCTTCGCCCTCCCTCCACCTTCCCCTCCCTTCCCCTACCTAACCCACCCCCCCGGCCCTATCTAACCCCCCCCTTACCTTTGTTGCATGATTTACGCCTGCTAAAAGCAGATGTAAATCTGTGCGCGCCAGCAGGGTGCTGGCGCGCCATCACCCAACCCGGGGGCTGGTCTGGAGGCCTCAACCACGCCCCCGGGCTGACGCCATGCCCCCGGGCCCGCCCCGACACGCAGCGTCATTTAGGACATGCCCCCGACACGCCCCTTTTACAAAGCCCCGGGACTTACGCGCTCGCCGGCGGCCTATACAAAATAGGCGCGCTGGCGCGCGCAGGGCATTTAAAATCCGGCCCTAAGTCTTTTCTCCCATTCTGTGTCTATGGGAAAGACCTTGATAAATCAATCAGCCCCTAAGTTTGCACCTGAGGCAATGGAGGGTAAAGTGACTTGCCCAAGGTCAAAAGGAATGTTAGTAGGACTTGAACCCTGATCTCCCTGGTTTATAGCCTGCTGCTCTAACCACTGGGCAGCTACTCATAGTATGAGAAATAAAGTCCCAGATCTAGAGGCAGTCATGGAAGAGGTTAATTTGGATATAGTGGCAGTTACAGAGATGTGGAACCTTGATTCAGATATATTAATACCAGGCTATAATCTGTTCAGTAAAGAACAAGGTTATTTTTAATAAAAAATATTAAAGCAACAGAATTGCAGTTCTCACGAGGTAAGGAGGAGGCACTGTGGGTTAATCTGAAGAGAGAATGAAATGTGCATTTATATTGGTGTGATATACAGACCTTCACAGGCAAATGAAATGGACATTCACAAGCTGGATGTTGGCTGGGACATCCTGTCTGTGGTTTCATAGTAAAAATCACAAAAAACCCCAAAATAGTCAACCAACCTGTCATCAATAATAAAAGCCACAAGAGACAGGAAATACTGTAATAGAAACTGAACCCGCCAGAGGAATTTTTAAAGTTTCAAAAGGAAATGATAATGTATGGGTGTCAGCAAGCCAGTTGTGGGGGTCTTACAATTGACTACAACCTTCTTCTCGATCATTCACTCCAAGTGATTTTATGTATTTTTTTTTTATTTTTAGCTGCATGTGCATGTTGTGTCATAGTAACATAGTAAATAATGGCAGAAAAAAAAGAAACAACCCATCTAGTCTGCCCACATGCTTTCTCAGGATTGTAACTAAAGCTCTGTGCATATTTCTCCAATACTTTATTATCATCCTAGGGATTCTTAATGTTTATCCCATGTCTTTTTTTTTTCCAGTACCATTTTTTCTCCACCATCTCCATTGGGAGAGCATTCCTGGCATCTATCACCCTTTCCGTAAAAAAAAAAATATTTTCTGACGTGGTCCCAAATCTGCCCCCTTGGAGCTTCATATCATGCCCTATAATTCTAGAACTTTCCATTGAAAAAGGTTTGTCTCTTGTTTAGGTATTAAAAGTGTATATCGTATCATCATATTTACCCCTTCTCCCATCTCTCCTTTTTTTTTTTAAGGAACACATTTTTAGATTCCCAAGTCTCATCTCATATGGTTTATGATGCAGAATGAATACCATTTTAGTTGCCTCTCTCTGGACTTCCTCTATTCTCTCTATATCCTTTTTGAGATGTGCTGTCCAGAACAGAACACAGTACTCCAGGTGAGGCCACATCCATGACTTGCACAGTGGCATGATTACTTCCTTTTTCTGCTGGTTAAGCCTCTCTCTCTATGCATCCCTGCACTCTTCTGGCTCAAGCCATTGGCTTGTCACACTGTTTCATTACCTTGAAATCATCAGACTATATCACCTCCAGGCCTTTTTGCTAGTCAGTGTACATCAACTTCTCACCCACCATCTCATAGAGCTCCTCTGGATTTCTACAACACATATGCATGACTTTGCACATTTTTGCATTGAATCTTAATGTCTAAGCATTCCACCACTCCTCATGGTTTCTTAGATCACTTCTCATTTTGGCTACTCCCTTAGCTATGTCAACTTTTTTTGCAGATTTTAGTTTCATCTGTAAAAAGGCAGACTTTTCCTTCTCTTTTGCAATATTGCTCCCAAAAATATTGAACAGAATCGGCCCCAAAACTGATCCCTAAGGCACTAATCACTGCTGTCTCCTCAGAATGAATTCCAACCAATTTTTAATTCTGTCCTCCACCTTAGGACCTACCCCCAGGAAGCTCAATTTATTCACGAACCTTCTATGTAGGATAGTATCAAAAACTTTGCTGAAATCCAGTGAATGTCTTTAATCTAATTCCTTTGTCATCCAATTAAAGAAATATGATTGGCATCTGGTAAAAACCGTGCTACCTTGAATTCTGCAGCCCATTTTCACTGTAGATAGTTCACTATCCATTCCAATAACTTTCCCCATCACCGAGGTAAGACTAACCAGCCTGTAGTTTCCAACCTCCTCTCTGCTATCACTTTTAGGACTACATCTGTTTTTCTCCTGTGGAACCAGGCCCAGAGCCACCGGGTGTGCAAACCATGCAATTGCACGGGGCGGTGGCATCGGGAGCAGGGAGAAGCCTGTATTGCCACCAGTGGACCTGATCCCACCAGTGGTGTAAGATTTTCGCTTTTTCTGCCACCAGTAGATTGGGTCCACCGGTGGCAGAAAAAGCAGGAAGCACTTTTGTATTGGGGGTGGGGGGAGGCAGAGGGGCATGTCACTTTCATTCTGTGTGCTGGCCATGCACAGCAGGAAGATCAGCAGGGCCGTGGTGCAGCTCATCCCACCATGGCCTGAAGAAAAATTCATGTCCAGATACCCCTCCTCTTTCCTGCCTGTGCAGCCTCAGAAGAAAAACATTGCTGGAGCCATGAGGGCAGGAAGGAGGAGGAGCATTGGCCATGTGCAGAGGAGCAGTAGCAATTGTAACAGGGCTGCCTCAGATCACACCTCGTGGCGGCCCGAGGAGGCCCAGTAGCAGGGCCATGCAGATCTCCCCTCACAGTGGCTCGAGAAGATCAGGGCCGCCACAGAGCCCATCCCACGACAACCCACAAAGAGGAGGCCAAGAGATGAGAGAGAGGCTGAGGCCCTGTAGAGTATGTGTGTGTGTATATGAGAATGAATTGAGAGACTGTGTGGGCGTGAGAGCCTATATGATCGGAGAGCAGCATGTGAGAGCCTCAGTGTGTGTGTGTTAGTGTGAGACAGCATGCGAGAGTGGGAGAGCCTGTGTGTATGTGTGTGAGACAGCATGTGAAAGAGAGATTGTGTATTTATGTATGAGAGAGAGAGCATTTGAGAGTAAGAGCTGTGTGTGTGTGTGAGATAACATGTGAGTGAGAGAGCCTGTGTCTGTATGTGTGAGAGATAGAGACAGCATTTTAGAATGAGAGTCTGTGTGCGTGTGTGTAGAAAAGAAGAAGACAAGTGGATAGAGAAGAAACAGAAAAAAAGAGACCCTGTAAAGGAATTGGCAAAAGACCAAGAAAGGGAAGGTGGAAAATAAAGCCTATGACGAACTAATTAGAAAACTAAGATCAGACAGCAAAGGTAAAAAAAAAAAAAATCATTTTTTAATTTTTAGTGATTGGCATATGTTATGTTTGGGAATGTGCAAGAGTAGCACTTTCTCTATGCTGATCTTGTGATGTACGAGATCAGCATGGAAGAACTGGAAGTCCTGCAAATTTTTAATACCGCAGGGCCTGCACAGAGGAGGCAGCAGCATGGGCTTCAGTGCCAGTAGCAGTGATCGGTGCCTCCCCAATAGCCATGCAGCAGCAGTGATAGCAGCAGCAGCAGAGGAACGAGAGAGGCTCCGAGGTTGCTGGCAAAAGAAAGAGGGGAGGGTCTGCCTTCAGTGTGTGCGTATGTATGAATGGGAGCTGTGTGTGTGTGTGAGAGAGAGAATGGGTGCCAGCAGCTGAAATGAAAATGAGGACCTGACGCTGCTGGTAGATCCCAATCAAAGAAAAGCTGGAGATGCCTGTGGGTTTGTCTGAGAGGGAGTGTATATGTGTATGAGCTTATATGTGTGTGTGTATATAAGAAAGAGAGGAGAAAGTTTGTGCATCCCTCGTCCACTTAGCCATGACAATCTCAGGATGACTGAAAATCAAAGTTCCCAGGTATGGAGAGCGTGAATTTTTAAAATTCTTTTTAATTTTATTTTTCAGGTGTTTGCTATGTCTGCTGTTTTGAAATATTTTATTGGTGTTTGGGACATTTAAAAAAAACTTGTATAAGAGTTTTTAATTATTTGATTGTTTACTCATCAGCTTTTTAAAAAATATCAGATTTTAGGGGTTTTAAAAAAGGACTAAAAACTTGCCTTTTAGAGCGAGCTTTTGCAGGCAACCTTTTAGAGTAATAGGTTTAAATTTTATGAATGTTTTTCTTTTATACTTTTTAGAGGTTTTATAATTTTATCTTATAATTTTATCTTATGTTTGTATTTCACTAATGCTATGTTGTTCAATTTTGTTTCTGAGTATGTGACTATTTATAGAGTTAAACATATTGTACACTGTTGTGATGTGATTATGAACGACAGTATAGAAAAGCTTTTAAATAAAATATAAATAAATAAATTATTAGTTTGTTTTTAGTATTATGATTATGTATTTATTTTATTTCTTGATTTTATTGTTTGATATTTGAGGAATGGTGTTGGATCTGTTTTTTTCATTGTTGCACTGCATAGAGTATCTGGCTTCTTGCGGTTTCCTGTTCAGTTTTTGTCTGCACGTTTGTATTTCTACTTTATGATTGCTCTATTCTGTATTTGGTGAGGGTCTGTTTATGTTCTGTATGTGTGACTGAGGAGAGGCATTCTCCTAATAGGAAGTGTATTAGTGTTTTAAGGCTTTCTAAGGGTCAAGTACACACTCAACATACATCACAAAAGGCCTAATAGCATATGGGTTTCAAGTGTCTTTTTAGCAGAGATTTTTGGTTGGCTTTACAGCAGTGTATGTAAATATAAGTGATATTTTTACCACAGAATATTATACTTTGATATTTTTCATGTAAAGTATAAATGCATAAATCTTAACTGTGTGTGTGGAATGGATTGGGGGGGGGGGGGGAAATGCATGGCTATAAGGTTCACCTGGGGCACCTAATACCCTTGCACCAGTCATGGGTTGGGGGGGGGGGTCAGTATCACTGAAGAAAGCTGGGTGTTTTTTTGGTGGTCCCAGGACTGAGAATGAATGAATGGTGGTGGTGGTGAGAGGGATAGCACAGTAATTGTTTGCACAGGGCAGCAAAAAAGCTAGCACCATGGAACCTCTCCCATTTCCAAAGATCTATCAAACATCTTTCAGTGGACTTGCCAAAACGTCTCTGAGTTCTAGAATGCATCCAATCTGGCCCCATGACTTTGTTCACTTTTAGTTTTACTAGTTCCACACAAACACTCTTCTGTTTATAGTGTTATATCTACCCCACTCCTATATGTACAATTGCCAACAATTTGTGGTGCTTGTCCAAAGTCTTATTCAGTGAATATCAAACAGAAATATTTGTTTAACATTTCTGCTTTGTCCTTATCACTCTTCACACATTGCTCCTTGTCATCTTTCAATCTTATATCACCTGTGGTCTTCTTTCTTTCTCTAACATCCATGAAAAATGTCTTCCCCTTACTTTATTTTTTTATTTTACATCTATCTTTATTTATTTATTTGTGTGTTTGTTTGTTTATTTAAAATAGTTATTTTCCTAGCATGTAGCAGATGGACTCAGAACAAATGGGTATAGTGTAGGGATGTGAATCGTTTTCCATATCGTCTTAACGATAGAAATCGTGTGGCAGGGCAAGAAAATCGTGTTAGGCACGATTTTTTAGTTAAAAAATCGTTAAAAATCGTTTTTCCGATTAGTGCGCACTAACTCGAGTTAGTGCGCACTAACTGAAAATGATACAATTTGACACTTTTCAGGTCAGTTAAGGTCAGTTTAGGAATGAATATGTATTCCTATTGGCTGCCCTCTTATTTATTCATGTTACCAAGGTTCCCACTGACAGTATATGGGAAATGGAAACAGTTGGTAGCTTGACAAAACAAGTAATGTGATCAGTCAATGTGACTAGAACTTGTGCCCTAACCCTGATACCAGGGTATTGTGATCTTCCTGCACACAGTGCCCTATCCCTATTAATACCAGGAGTGTTGTGATCTTCCTGCACACAGTGCCCTAACCCTGGCACCAGGGGTGTTGTGATCTTCCTGCACACAGTGCCCTATCCCTATTAATACCAGGAGTGTTGTGATCTTCCTGCACACAGTGCCCTATCCCTATTAATACCAGGAGTGTTGTGATCTTCCTTCACACAGTGCCCTATCCCTATTAATACCAGGAGTGTTGTGATCTTCCTGCACACAGTGCCCTAACCCTGGCACCAGGGGTGTTGTGATCTTCCTGCACACAGTGCCCTATCCCTATTAATACCAGGAGTGTTGTGATCTTCCTGCACACAGTGCCCTATCCCTATTAATACCAGGAGTGTTGTGATCTTCCTGCACACAGTGCCCTATCCCTATTAATACCAGGAGTGTTGTGATCTTCCTGCACACAGTGCCCTAACCCTGGCACCAGGGGTGTTGTGATCTTCCTGCACACAGTGCCCTATCCCTATTAATACCAGGAGTGTTGTGATCTTCCTGCACACAGTGCCCTATCCCTATTAACACCAGGAGTGTTGTGATCTTCCTGCACACAGTGCCCTATCCCTATTAATACCAGGAGTGTTGTGATCTTCCTGCACACAGTGCCCTAACCCTGGCACCAGGGGTGTTGTGATCTTCCTGCACACAGTGCCCTATCCCTATTAATACCAGGAGTGTTGTGATCTTCCTGCACACAGTGCCCTATCCCTATTAATACCAGGAGTGTTGTGATCTTCCTGCACACAGTGCCCTAACCCTGGCACCAGGGGTGTTGTGATCTTCCTGCACACAGTGCCCTATCCCTATTAATACCAGGAGTGTTGTGATCTTCCTGCACACAGTGCCCTAACCCTTACACCAGGGGTGTTGTGATCTTCCTGCACACAGTGCCCTATCCCTAATACCGGGGGTGTTGTGATCTTCTTGCACACATCCCGGTATCAGGGATAGGGCACTGCATGCAGGAAGATCACAACACTCCTGGGATCAGGAATAGGGCACTGTGTGCAGGAAGATCACAACACCCCTGGTATTAGGGATAGGGCACTGCATGCAGGAAGATCACAACACTCCTGGTATTAATAGGGATAGGGCACTGCATGCAGGAAGATCACAACACCCCTGGTATCAGGGATAGGGCACTGTGTGCAGGAAGATCACAATACCCCGGAGGAGTGAGGGTCAGGCAGCTCCCCCCTGTCTGTGAAGCCAGCCTCTCACTAGTAATGCAGGGAGGGAGCTGTCTCAGACTTCACCATCCTCCCCCCCCCTCACCCACACACCATTCACTAGCTGGGACATGGGGGAAGTCAGGAGTGAGGGTCAGGCAGCTCCCCCCTGTCTGTGAAGCCAGCCTCTCACTAGTAATGCAGGGAGGGAGCTGTCTCAGACTTCACCATCCTCCCCACCCCCCCTCACCCACACACCATTCACTAGCTGGGACATGGGGGAAGTCAGGAGTGAGGGTCAGGCAGCTCCCCCCTGTCTGTGAAGCCAGCCTCTCACTAGTAATGCAGGGAGGGAGCTGTCTCAGACTTCACCATCCTCCCCCCCCCCTCACCCACACACCATTCACTAGCTGGGACATGGGGGAAGTAAGGAGTGAGGGTCAGGCAGCTCCCCCCTGTCTGTGAAGCCAGCCTCTCACTAGTAATTCAGGGAGGGAGCTGTCTCAGACTTCACCATCCTCCCCCCCCCCCCCTCACCCACACACCATTCACTGGCTGGGACATGGGGGAAGTCAGGAGTGAGGGTCAGGCAGCTCCCCCCTGTCTGTGAAGCCAGCCTCTCACTAGTAATGCAGGGAGGGAGCTGTCTCAGACTTCACCATCCTAGGGCACAAGTTCTAGTCATATTGACTGATCACATTACTTTTTTTGTCAACTACCAACAGTTTCCATTTCCCATCCCCCCAACCATCACCTCAGTTGGAACCTTGGTAAGATCAATAGATAAGAGGGCAGCCAGCCAATAGGAATACATATTCATTCCTAACTGACCTGGAAATTGTCAATAATTTGTATCATTTTCTGTTAGTGTTCTTGAGTTTCCATTTCCATTTCCCATCCCCCCAACCATCACCTCAGTGGGAACCGTGGTAACATCAATAGATAAGAGGGCAGCCAGCCAATAGGAATACATATTCATTCCTAACTGACCTTTACTGACCTGGAAAGTGTCAATTTGTATCATTTTCTGTTAGTGCGCACTAACGGGAGTTAGTGCGCACTAACACGATTTAACGATTTTTAACGATAAATCGTTAGAATTTCTATTGTATTGTGTTCTATAACGATTTAAGACGATATTAAAATTATCGGACGATAATTTTAATCATTAAAAAACGATTCACATCCCTAGTATAGTGTGCTCGTGCTAGCAGTTGGAGACGGATCTGACGTCAGCACGTAGTACATATACCCCTGCAGGAAGTGCAGAAGCTCAGTAATTTCCGTCTCCAAAGCAGTTTGGAGCTACCTTACTCTCGTTGAGCGTTTTTCCAAATTCTAACGACTAAATTCATAGTAGAATACCTGAAGACGAGCCCCGCACTCCTGCGGTGATACCCTCGGGTCCCTCCCCCAGTTGAGTTTCCCGAGGTGATTTCTGTGGTCCCTCGGAGGTAAGAAGCCTCGGTCCGGTGGACGAATCGCGGCAGGGACCTAGCCCCCGAGTGAGAAGGGCTCGGGCGCGGCATGGAGGCAGCCTCGGTCCCAATCCGTTCGCGGTGAGGACTTGGCCCCCGAGCGACACGAGTTCGGGCACGGCTTAGAGGCAGCAGGCGCACTTCCTCGAGCGCGGCGGTGACGGTAATCACCCTCTCCCCCCGCAGGCGGAGACCGCCTGGGTCGCAGCCGGGAAGCACCGAAGATCAGGTAAGGCGTACATCTTTACTTTCTGGTCTCCGAGGAACGAGGATTAGTGGGGTCTGCCTACATGGAGACCCGCCAAGGAGGTTGCCATCTTGCCTGCCTGCTCGCCGTCACCTTCCGCCCTGGGTCGCCGCTGCGATCGAACGTTCAGATCAGATTAAGCGCACAGGCAGCGGGCGCGTATGTTAGGCGCCTGAAAGTAGTAGGCGCACATTGATAGGCGCACATTGTTAGGTGCATATTGATAGGCGCACATTGTTAGGCGCTCATTGACATGCGCACATTGACAGGTGCACATTCACAGGCGCACATTCACAGGCGCATATTGACAGGCGCACATTGACAGGTGCACATTGAAAGCGCACATTGAGAGGCGCACATTGACAGGCGCACATTGACAGGCGCATATTGACAGGCGCACATTGAAAGCGCACATTGACAGACGCACAGTGATAGGCGCATATTGCTGGGCACACCTTAATAGGCGCACATCTCCGCGCATAAGCTTCGCGCATAGAGGTAACAGACGCGATGGAGCGTATGAGAGCCCATGCATCCACAGAGCCGGCACCTCCAGAATCAGGCATAAAAGCTCTAGGCCTCTGCTCAGCATGCCACCTCAGAGCCACACAGAGCGAGGAAGCAGACTCCCTATGTGCCCAATGTGAGGAGGCCCTGGGAGTTCCAGGCCAGGGCCGGTCTCAGCCCAGATTAATTGCCAGTTCCTCATGGAACACCCCGGACCTAGCAGGCCGAGGCGAGCAGCCGGGGAACCCCAGAGACCTGGTGCCCCTAAGGCTAGAACCTGCTTCACTCTCCTGGGTGGAATTATTCAAGGGTATTCACGCCTTTGTTAAGATGCAGTCTGATCCTCGAACGGACCCGTACGTACCGGATGACCCTGCCCCGGGACCCTCAAGACCTAGGCACCCGCCACCCGGAAGCCCCACTTATGGGGATTCGGATTGCTCTGAGGAAGAAGGCGAGCTCCCCGAGGAGGGAGAACTTCCCTCGGGGATAGAGCCGTATCGAACCATGAGACGCTTCTCCTTAAGGAGGATCTCCCGGACCTGGTCTCTCAATGCCTGTCAGAGCTGGCTATCCCAGGCCAAGGCACCCCAGGGGAACCGAGAATGAACCCCCTGCTAGAGGGCCTTCGTCAAACGGCTCATCATTTTCCCCTCCTACAAGCAGCACAGCAGCTAATCGATCTGGAGTGGAATGCACCTCATTCAAAGGGGGTCGGGCCTTATCTAGCATGTACCCCCTGGACCCGGCAACCAAGGAGCTGCTGGCGTGCCCCAAGGTAGACGCCATAGTTTGCGCAATTGTGAAGCGCACCACCATTCCAGTGGAGGGAGGGGCGGCCCTCAAGGATGCACATGACCGGCGCTTGGCGCCATTCTGAAACAAGCCTTTGAGGTGGCAGCTATGTCCCTACGAATCGCGACCTACTGCACCGTGGTGACGCGTTCCTGTTTATCACAAGCCAGGAACAACACCCCAGGAGAAGAAATTTATTTATTTTTATTTATTTAATAACTTTTATATACCGACAAACGTTGGGAACATCTCGTCGGTTTACATAGAACAGAACTTAGCAACAGGCTTTACAATTATTGCATAATTAAATAAGGAACAATAAGAACATACAATTAACAGATTAGATTATACAAGAAGAAATTAGCAAAGTGGGATATGGGAAATAGGTTATCTAAACGGGGGGGGGGGGGGAGGGAGAGATTCTGATATATAGGAGGGTATCCACACTTGAAGGAGGTATATATACACGTGATTGGGAACAAAAATGTTTTTATATACAATATGTTGTCCTGAAAAATTCACTTTATGGGAGATTTAAGTAGAGGGGAGGGGGTAGAAAGGAGGTGGAAAGTAGGTGGGGGGAGAGGGAAGGGGAGAGGTTAGGAGTTGGAGGGGGTGAGAGTGGTTGTGTGAATATTAGGGGTAGGAGTATTTGAAGGACCAGGAAGGGTGAACCAGGTCTAAGGGGGGGGGGGTGGGGGGGTGAGGGTGAGTGTGTGAGAGTTAGGTGTAGGAGTGTTTGAAGAACCAGGTCTTTAGGTTTTGCCTGAATATTTTTGGGCAAGTTTCTTGGCGGAGGGAGGTGGGTAGCTTGTTCCAAAGGAGTGGGCCTGCTAGGGATAGGGCCCTTTCGTTTGTGGTGCGGAGTTTAGTAAGCTTAGGTGAGGGGGTGTGAAGTGTAGCTAGATATTGTTTTCTAGTAGGTCTATTGCTGTTGTGAAATGAGAAGTGTTCTTTGTACCAGTGCATGTTCTGGTTGTGAAGAGATTTGTGTATTAGGGTGAGGGCTTTGAAGGCAACTCTAGATGCTACGGGTAACCAATGTAGATGTTTGAGAACTGGGGTTATGTGATCATTTTTGTGGGTGTTGGTGAGTATCCGGGCGGCTGCATTCTGGAGGAGTTGCAAAGGCTGTATGGTGTTTTTAGGCAAGCCTAACAACAAGGAGTTGCAGTAATCTATTTTTGTTAATATGAGGGCTTGTAATATGGTACAGAAGTCATTGAGATGTAGGAGGAGGGGTTTGAGTCTTTTTAGGGTGTGCAGTTTGTAGAAGCAGTCTTTGAGGGTATTATTGATGAATTTCTTGCAGTTAAGGTGACAGTCAATGGATACGCCGAGGCTCCGAATATGGGTGGGAAAGGTGAGGTCAGTGGTGGGGACATTGTTGTGTGTGAGAGGGGGGGTCATAAGGAGGGTGGGGGTGATGTTGGGGGGTGATATGAGGATAAGTTCCGTTTTAGTAGCGTTGAGGGCGAGAAAGTTGTTGGATAGGAGGCTGCTAATTTCAGAGAGGGCGGATTTCCAAATTTCCATAGCTTTGTGTATTGAGTCTTGAATAGGAATAAGTATCTGCACATCATCAGCATATATGAAGTGCGGAAGGTCAAGTTTAGCAAGGAGATGGCAGAGGGGGAGGAGATATATATTGAAAAGCGTAGAGGATAGAGATGAGCCTTGCGGTACTCCTTGAGCGAGGTTGTGTGGCTTGGAGGTGGAGTTTCCCATTTGTACGCTAAATTGTCTATCAGCTAGGTATGAGTGGAACCATTGTAGAGCCAGGCCTGAGATGCCAATGCTGCTCTGTGGTGAGCAGTGTCCAAGTTGGGGAGGACATTTTTGACCCCCGGCCCGTATGGCCGGGCTGCAACCACCACCGTAGCTGATTCCGCACTCTGGCCGGTAGAGGTAGATGCACAGTGTAGTTCTGTAACCGTGGGCTCCACCGAGATAGGAGGGCGCGTTGTACGGAATCAGCCCTCTCATTCCTCACTGAGGCTGCATCCGACTTAGTCCGTACGGCAGCCAAGGAGGTGTCATCCTCAGTGGCAGCCAGGAGACAGCTCTGGCTACGAAATTGGTCGGCCGACTCCTCCTCCAAGACACGTCTTACCAGAATGCTCTTTAAGGGGTCTCTCCTGTTCGGCAGTGACCTCGAGAACCTGGCTAACAAATGGGGCGCCTCTCTGTTACCCCGTCTGCCAGAGGACAAGTCAAGGAAGAACCAGCGCCCTTTTCCTAGGCCATCCAGAGGTAGAAGCTCCCAACGCTTCAACCCCTACAGGAATAGCTACCAAGCACCTCGTTCTCAGATCAGGAATCAGTCCTTTTGGACCAGGCGCAACAAGAAAGGAACCGGCTCGGGTTCGGGTTCCGGCCGCACCCCACAATGAAAATCAGCCGACCCATCCGAGGGAAGAAGCCATAGGGGGCAGGCTAACCCTATTCTACCGCAGATGGGTCGAGGTTACTTCGGACCAGTGGGTCCTCGCCATCATCCGAGAAGGGTATTACCTGGATTTCCTTCGTATCCCTCCGGACAAGTTTGTGGAATCTCCTTGTCCACCCCTCAAGAGGGCGGCACTAGAAGCTACCTTGTCGGGGCTCCTGTCCCTAAAAGCCATAATCCCAGTGCCTGCATGGGAGATAAATTTGGGGCATTACTCCATTTATTTCATTGTACCCAAGAAGGGGGGCATTTTCAGGCCCGTCCTGGACCTCAAGTCAGTCAACAGACACTTAAAAGTCCCAGGATTTTGCATGGAAACTCTGCGGTCAGTCAGAAGTGCAATACAGCCAGGGGAATATCTCACATCCCTGGATCTGTCAGAGGCCTACTTGCATATCCCAATTCATCGGGATCACCAGCACTACTTACACTTCAAAGTCCTGAACCAACACTTTCAGTTCCGGGCCTTACCCTTCGGGTTGGCCACCGCGCCGCGGACCTTTACCAAGGTAATAGTAGTGGTGGTGGCATCACTCAGGAAGGAAGGAATTCTCGTCCATCCCTACCTGGACGATTGGCTGATCAGGGCAAAGTTACCGGAGGAGAGTAACCAGGCAACCAAGAGAGTTATATCTCTTCTGGAAAGCCTAGGATGGGTAGTCAACATAAACAAGAGTTCACTACAGCCCTCCCAGTCGCTGGAATACCTGGGAGTCCGATTCGACACCCAGGGAGACAAGGTCAGCCTGACACCCAAGAGGAGATCAAAACTCCGGAATCGTTTATAGGCGCTGCTGAGCACCACCCGGCCCACAGTTTGGGATTACCTACACGTCCTCGGACTAATGGCATCCACTCTGGAAGTAGTACCATGGGCACGGGCCCATATGAGGCCGTACAACGCGCCCTCCTATCTCGGTGGAGCCCACGGTTACAGAACTACACCGTGCATCTACCTCTACCGGCCAGAGTGCGGAATCAGCTACGGTGGTGGTTGCAGCCCGGCCATACGGGCCGGGGGTCAAAAATGTCCTCCCCAACCTGGACACTGCTTACCACAGATGGCAGCCTGAGCGGCTGGGGAGCACACTGCGAAGAGCTAACCGCCCAAGGGCGGTGGAACACAGAAGAGTCGGGTTGGAACATCAACCGACTAGAGGCACGGGCAGTCAGGTTAGCCTGCCTGCGATTTGCCCACAGACTTTGAAACAGAGCAGTCAGAGTGATGTCGGACAACACCACCATGGTGGCATACATCAACCGTCAGGGCGGAACCAGAAGCCGACAGGTATCCTTAGAAATAGCCCCCCTGATGGCTTGGGCGGAAGCAAATCTCCAGGACATCTCCACCATCCACATCGCCGGGAAGGACAACACCACGGCAGACTTCCTAAGCAGAGAAAGCCTAAACCCGGGGGAATGGCAGCTGTCATCCATGGCCTTCCAGATGATCGTGGATCAGTGGGGGACTCTGGGCATGGACCTACTAGCGGACAGGTCCAATGCTCAAGTACCCAGATACTTCAGTCGCAGGCGAGATCCTCTCTCCCACGGGATCGACGCCCTGGTACAGCCATTGCCTCAGGGGATCCTGCTATATGCCTTTCCCCCATGGCCCCTGTTGGGCGCCATTATACACAAGATTCAGCGGCACAGAGGCCTAGTTCTTCTAGTGGCCCTGGACTGGCCAAGAAGACCCTGGTATGCAGACATGAGAAGACTACTGGCAGGGGATCCTCTACCCCTGCCCCCTCACAGGGACCTGCTGCGACAAGGTCCCATCCTCCACGAGGATCCAGCTCAATTCTATCTTACGGTCTGGCCATTGAGAGGGCTCAACTGAAGAAGAGGGGATACTCGGCGTCGGTAATAGATACACTCCTCCGAGCACGCAAGTTCTCCACATCACTCACTTATATAAGGATCTGGAGAGTATTTGAAGCCTGGTGCGAAACTCATAGCACCAATCTGCATGCCGCTAAAATCCCCATCATTTTGGATTTCCTGCAAGATGGGCTTCAGAAGAGTCTGTCCCTCAATTCAATCAAGGTCCAGGTGGCAGCGCTATCCTGCTACGGCCCCAGGAGTGACGGCAACAGCATTGCCACACACCCAGACGTTGCACGTTTCCTGAAAGGAGTCAAGCACATTCGCCCGCCACTGAAGTGGCCAGTGCCCCTGTGGAACCTCAACCTAGTTTTGGAATTCCTAGCGGGACCCGCCTTCAGACCCCTCTGGGGCCTGTCCCTCCGTTTATTAACCTTGAAGATAGTGTTCTTGCTGGCCGTATGCTCCGCACGCTGCATCTCAGAGCTACAAGCACTTTCCTGTCGCGATCCGTTTCTCAGAATCACCCCAGGGGCTATCCATCTTCACACGGTTCCTTCCTTCTTACCCAAAGTAGTCTCACACTTCCACCTCAACCAAACCATATCCTTGCCAACCATGGAAAGTTTGAAGAAATCGGAAGCAGGTCGAATACTGCGTCATCTCGACATTGGCAGGCTGCTGTCCAGATACCTGGAAATGTCGGAAGCAGTACGAAAGACGGACCACCTGTTTGTCCTTCACAGTGGGAAGAGGCAGGGAGAAGCAGCCTCACGGGCGACTATTGCTCGATGGATCAAAGAAGTTATCAAGGCGGCCTATGTAGACGCAGGAAAACCACCACCTCTACGGGTCAAGGCCCACTCTACCAGAGCACAAGCGGCCTCCTGGGCAGAAACTAGGATGCTGTCGCCTGCAGAGATATGTAAAGCGGCAACGTGGTCCTCCATCCATACTTTCTCCAGATTCTACCGTCTGGACGTCCAGGCCAGGCAGGACACAGCATTTGCGAGGGCAATCCTAAACAGACCTCGGGCAGCCTCCCACCCAGTCTAGGAGTAGCTTTTGTACATCCCATTTGTTATGAGTCCATCTGCTACACGCTAGGAAATGGAGAGATTACTTACCTGATAATCTCGTTTTCCTTAGTGTAGGCAGATGGACTCAGCATCCCACCCGGCTGCCGATATACATGGGGATTCACCCATTCAAGGTAAGCCATGTTTTCTTACATAGGGCATCCACCCTGCCGGGTATCGACGCCTTCCAGTTGAGAACACTGGCGGTCTCCAGCTACTGTCAATCAGTCAGGTTAATCCTGTTAAGTTGATCAATCGGTCAGTCACACATATATCCATAATGCTTTTGCAAGGAAGATTACTGAGCTTCTGCACTTCCTGCAGGGGTATATGTACTACGTGCTGACGTCAGATCCGTCTCCAACTGCTAGCACGAGCACACTATACCCATTTGTTCTGAGTCCATCTGCCTACACTAAGAAAAACGAGATTATCAGGTAAGTAATCTCTCCAATTCTATCTACAAATCTAAGCAGCTAACAATCCAGCACAAAAAGAATCAAACATAAAACCACTTAAACATTTTAAAATGTATTACTACTCAGTATTTTCTCATCGGTATGTTATCTAAAGCCCAAACAAAGTTAAACTCCTAAAATTTCAGTAAACAGAAATGTCTACATTTTTCCTAAAGGTTTTTGGAAACTGCTTGCTTCTTATCTCGTTAGTGTTGCATTTGGTGGACTGCTGCACTTACCTCCATCCCTAACGCTGTAGCAGACCCTGCGAACACCGATGTGGCCAACCGCCACACTCCTGCAGGCCTGCAACAGGTCAGCACTGATGGCACTCAATGCGCCTCCTAGGCGCACAAACATCTGTTAGAGATTTAAAGGGCTCGTGGTGGGAAATCCCCTGTGATGCCCACTTCTGATGTCACTGCCTTTATACCTTAAAAGGGCCCAGCTCCCAGCAATCCATGCTTTGGTAATAGGTTGACTACCTCATAAGAACATAAGAACATAAGAAAATGCCATACTGGGTCAGACCAAGGGTCCATCAAGCCCAGCATCCTGTTTCCAACATTGGCCAATCCAGGCCATAAGAACCTGGCAAGTACCCAAAAACTAAGTCTATTCCATGTAACCATTGCTAATGGCAGTGGCTATTCTCTAAGTGAACTTAATAGCAGGTAATGGACTTCTTCTCCAAGAACTTATCCAATCCTTTTTTAAACACAGCTATACTAACTGCACTAACCACATCCTCTGGCAACAAATTCCAGAGTTTAATTGTGCGTTGAGTAAAAAAGAACTTTCTCCGATTAGTTTTAAATGTACCCCATGCTAACTTCATGGAGTGCCCCCTAGTCTTTCTATTATCCAAAAGAGTAAATAACCGATTCACATCTACCCGTTCTAGACCTCTCATGATTTTAAACACCTCTATCATATCCCCCCTCAGTCGTCTCTTCTCTACCAGTCGTCTCTTCTCTACCAGTCGTCTCTTGCTCTACCAGGAGCAACTTGCTCCTGGTAGAGCAAGTTGCCTCAGCATGTTCCTGATCTTTGTTCTGTGTTCTCGGTCTTTCGTCTTGGCAGTTCCTAATCTGTAGGGATGTGAATCGTTTTAGGACGATTAAAATTATCGTCCGATAATTTTAATATCGTCTTAAACCGTTATGGAACACAATACAATACAGATTCTAACGATTTATCGTTATAAATCGTTAGAATCGTGAGCCGGCACACTAAAACCCCCTAAAACCCACCCCCGACCCTTTAAATTAAATCCCCCACCCTCCCGAACCCCCCCCCCAATAACTTAAATAACCTGCGGGTCCAGCGGCGGTCCGGAACGGCAGCGGTCCGGAACGGGCTCCTGCTCCTGAATCTTGTCGTCTTCAGCCGGCGCCATTTTCCAAAATGGCGCCGAAAAATGGCGGCGGCCATAGACGAAAAAGATTGGACGGCAGGAGGTCCTTCCGGACCCCCGCTGGACTTTTGGCAAGTCTCGTGGGGGTCAGGAGGAGCCCCACAAGCTGGCCAAAAGTTCCTGGAGGTCCAGCGGGGGTCAGGGAGCGATTTCCCGCCGCGAATCATTTTCGTACGGAAAATGGCGCCGGCAGGAGATCGACTGCAGGAGGTCGTTCAGCGAGGGTTCCGGCGCCTCGCTGAATGACCTCCTGCAGTCGATCTCCTGCCGGCGCCATTTTCCGTACGAAAACGATTCGCGGCGGGAAATCGCTCCCTGACCCCCGCTGGACCTCCAGGAACTTTTGGCCAGCTTGTGGGGGGCCTCCTGACCCCCACGAGACTTGCCAAAAGTCCAGCGGGGGTCCGGAAGGACCTCCTGCCATCCAATCTTTTTCGTCTATGGCCGCCGCCATTTTTCGGCGCCATTTTGGAAAATGGCGCCGGCTGAAGACGACAAGATTCAGGAGCAGGAGCCCGTTCCGGACCGCTGCCGTTCCGGACCGCCGCTGGACCCGCAGGTTATTTAAGTTATTGGGGGGGGGGGTTCGGGAGGGTGGGGGATTTAATTTAAAGGGTCGGGGGTGGGTTTTAGGGGGTTTTAATGTGCCGGTTTTTCGATTTTTCGATTTTTCGATTTTTAACGATTTTTAATGATTTTTCACGATATTTTACCCCCCCAAACGGCAACAATACGATTCCCTCCCCCTCCCAGCCGAAATCGATCGTTAAGACGATCGAGGACACGATTCACATCCCTACTAGTCTGTGCTCCTGAGCTCCTTGTCTTTGTCCACATGATCAGTCTTCAGTTCATCTTCCAGTCTTCAGTATCTTCTTCTGCCTGCCTGTGCTTGTCGCTGCCTTCATACCTGCCTCTCAGTCCCTTGTCCCCTCAGATGGATCACTGGTTTTAACTTTGGCTTTATCAACTCCGATTGAATGCCGCCTACCCTGACCACTGCCTGAATATGACTCTGCCCATATCTATCTTGCCTATGAACCTGGCCTGTAATGAGACCACCTCGATGGATCTGCAAGGCCCGCATCTAAATCCTGCCACCCCTGGCACCCGAGGTCTCAACCTAAGGTGAATGAGGGCTGGTATAGGGGAAGCTCAATTTGGGTCTTTGCCACAGACAGCTCCGCCAGCTAATGGTGGGGACCTGCAAGGCTCCTCCTTGCAGGTTGTGCCAAGTCCACCTTGGCCTAAGGGTCCATGCTTGCAACAGATTGCTGAGGACTTGGACTTGGCGGATGCTACTGCCCTTCAGGCCATTCTGGGTCTAGGCCATAAACCTCAAGAGCAGCAACACTTTCTTGAGCTACTGGTGGCTTCCATAGAACAACTCAACACCTGTTTGAATGCAACCATGGCTTTGGCCGCACTAGTCCTGCTGGCAGCTGCCTCACCCGGTGTTGCTACACTGAGTCGCTCCATTCTGCATCTACCTGCTCCTCCCTGGTATGCCAGGGATCCAAAACAGTGCTGGGGATTCCTCAATCAATGCTGTATGCATTTCTGCCTCCAGGTGGCTCTCTTCCCAGAGGACTTGGCAAAAACAACCTTTATTCTCTCCCTTCTTGATGATAAGGCTCTGGCCTGGACATCGCCATTATAGGAGCACACTGACTTAATCCTTTAGGATCTGCATCACTTTGAGACTGCATTCAAGGCCTTCTTTGATGTACCCAGCTGGATGGCTACCTCAGGTTCCGATCTTCTCCACTTGAGCCAGGGTACCTGGGTCCTAATGGACTATGCCATACAGTTCCAAACCTTGGCCACCAAGCTCAACTAAAGGGAGAATTGCGTCCACAGTATCTTCCTGGAGGTCCTGTCCTCCAGGATAAAGAATGAGCTAGCCTCTCATGAACTTCCAGAGTGCCTGGAGAACTCCTTGACCTGGCTGGTAGAAATGTCTGCTGCATCCAGCAAAGGGCCAGGGAACTCCACCCTTCTTGGAGGGCCATTACATTGGCTCCCCGCTTTCAGCACCCACTGTCTTCACCAATTTCAGCTCCATCACCCCCAGCATGCCCGGATGAATCTATGCAGCTCAGACCTGGTCATCTCACCCCCGAAGAGAGACTACATCAATGCCAGTTAGGACTATGTCTCTATTGTGCCAGCACATGGCACCGGCTTGCTCAATGCCCGGTTTATCCAGGAAACATATGAGCCTAGGCTTCACATCACCTGCTCCTCAATTAACCCTTGCATTGACAATCACTCTGGGTGAAAAAACTTTTCCACTCTAGCTGTAGTAGACTCCAGTGCTGGGAGAAACTTCCTGATGAAGTCCCTGGTTGATCATCTACAACTTCCCACAGTTCCAAGGAAGAATCCCCCAATTATCTCCTCCATTTATGGGAATCCCTTGCCAAGTTAGATTACCCTTGCCACTGCACCCTTGACCATGTGTACTAAACTTCTTCCATGTCATAGACCGAGCCATCCATCCCATTGTGTTGGAGCTTTCTTGACTTCAGTTGCATTCTCCACAATTTGACTGGGCCACATTACAACTTACCAGCTGGGGTCCTCAGTGCTGTGACTTGTGTCTGGAGCAGGTGGAACCCCCACTCTGCTTACCAATGGCCTCCACACTTCTGGTCCTCTGTCTGGAATACTGCGACTTTCTCAAAAAAGAAGGTTGAGATGCTGCCACCTGACAGGGATTGAATTACTGCTCGGCACCAAGGCAATGTTGGAGTACATCTGTGAGAATCTGGACTGGGCTTCATCAAATGAGCCATGTCCCTGGCAGATGCCAGTTTCTTCTTCATGGCGAAGAAGGATGGCTCACTCCAGCCTTGTATTGATTACCGCAGGCTAAACGCCATCACCAAAAAGGATTGGTTTGCCCTTCTATTAATCTTGAAACTATTTGCCTCCAAGTGGCAAAGATCTTTACAAAACTAGATCTCCAAGGAGCCTACAACCTGATTCAAATTAAACCTGGAGATGAATGGAAGACAGCTTTCAACACTCGGATGGCTACTATGAACACTTGATATTGCACTTCAGGCTATGTAATGCCACGGCGGTCTTCCAAAAAAATGATGAATGAGATTTTATGGGATCTTCTATACATCTGTGTTGTCTGATAATTCAATGACATCCTCATCCAAGGACCTCAGCTCCCATCACCGGAATGTATGTCTGGTTTTTCAGCGACTGCGAGAAAATAATTTATATGCGAAACTGGAGAAGTGCCTATTCGAAAAAGAGAATCTCTCCTTTCTGGGATATTCTGTATCTATAAAAGGCTTCCACAAGGACCCAGAGAAGGTCAAGAGTATCCAGGAATGGCCCCAGCTGGTAGGACTATGAGCTCTGCAAAATTCTTGGGCTTCACCAACTATTACAGTCACTTCATTGCAAATTACTCCAAGATCATGGCATCTCTCACATTCCTCATCCATAAGGAGCTATTACAAAGGTCTGGTCCCCCAAAGCCGTACAGCCAATCAAGAATTAAAGGATGCTTTCCTACAGAAATCCTGCCTTCACCATCTGGACCCTACACACCCATTCATTATGGAGGTGGGTGCTTCCACTATGGGGGTAGGGGCAGTGCTAAGCTAGTATTCCCCTTGGGGGGGGGGGGGGATTCTCCATCCTTGCTCATTCTTTTCAAGAAAGTTCACACCAACCGAGCACAACTAAGGCATCAGGAATAGAGAGCTCCTTGAGATCAAGCTAGCACGAGAAGAATAGCATCACTGGGGAGCTTACAGAGAGGAGAGAGAGAGGCTCCTCAGCATTCCTGGACCATCACAACCACCCTCTAATCTCGGTGAAGGAACAGCTATGAGATCAAGAGAGAGGTGGGACTTGTGATGTCACTGGTAAGCGACTGCATTTAAAATTGGCAGGCAGCCGCAGCAGAGTTGGGGAGCTTACAGAGAGGAGAGAGAGAGGCTCCTCAGCATTCCTGGACCATCACAACAGACTGCTTTCCCTCTAATCTCGGCGAAGGAACAGCTATGAGGTCGAGAGAGAGGCGGGACTTGTGACATCACTGGTAAGCGACTGCCTTTAAAATCAGTAGGCAGGCGGTGCACTGTCACCGCCAGCGCATGGCTTTGTCCGGCTTAGTCCGGAGAAGACCGGCGGTCCACGATCCAGATATTGGTGGACATTTTTCTAGTCTAATTACTCCCAGGTTTATGGGGAGGAAGAGAAAAGTTAAAAGCTTCCCTATATCTTCAATAACAGCGAGGGGCCCCATGGACGATCACGTTTTTAGATGGATTAAGTCGCCATCAGTCTGGGGGCACAGTTTTCGGCCTCCCTAAGTCCTGGCGAAAGACCATCACTTCCTCCACTACCTTTGGCTCACTTACCAGATGGGTTTTTGCATCTCGAATCCGACAGCCTACCGATAGGAAGTGACTGTTTAGATTCAAGAGATACAAAGATAAGTAATCATTTACTCGAATCAGTTAAAAGTGACATTAAAGGTGAATTAAAAAGGCCAGAACAATGGCCTATTGATCCCCCTGATGATGTAACTTTGAAAGACATTTGGAAAATGATGTCAAAAGTTAATGAAAATGTTTCACAAATGAATCTATCCTTGTCAGCTATTGTGAATTCAAACAAATTACAGAGTAAAGAACAAACAAAGAGGGTATCTAATTTAAAGGAAGATATGGGGAAAATAACAACTAAAACTGCTAGAAAATACTGAAACTATCCATATTAACGACAGTTTTTCCAAACATAAAGAATTAGAAAACCTTGAGAACATGATGAGGTATAAAAATCTACGTTTGATTAATTTCCCCCAGACTAGACTTTTATCTCCTATAGAAATGTTTAAAAAGTATCTTGGGGATATAATGCAGTATGTAGAAAAGGATATGCCAGTAATTTATAAGGTCTTTTATTTTCCTAAGAAAATAGGAGAACAGGCAGAGGAATGATTAGAGACTTCAACTATTGGAGTCTCAACTTTCCTTGAGGAATCTACAGATATCTTACAGAAGAGAGCTACTTTATTTGTTTCTCTACAATTAGAGTCTGACAAGGATAAATTGTTTACAAATTTTCTCAAACATAAAGATTTAAATTTCTGTGGTCAGAGAATATTGATGTTCCCGGATATCTCACGAGCCACACAGGCAAAAAGGAGGCATTTCCTCTCCTTGAAGGTTAAGTTGCTTGCTATGAGTACTAGCTTTTTCCTAAAGTATCATTGTATATGTTATGTAACTTATCAAGGAAATAAGTACAGTTTCTCTGATCCATTGCATTTGGAGACTTTTTTATAGGATAAAAATATAGTGGGAGGTAGTATAGATGAACAAAAAGAAAAATAACTCTCTTTACTCAACTATGATGTTTATTATTTGATTGTTTCTCAATATGAGTAGCTCCCCCATTTTATAGGTTATGTAATGGAGATACAAGATATTATGATAAAATATGTATGATTATGTAATATGTATCTATATTACTTATGTATCTATATTACTTTTGAATGAAAATTGAATAAAGATAAAATTGAAAAAAAAAGAATAACATCACTGGCTAGAGGGTGCTCAGCACTGTATTACCATCTACACTGATCATAAGAATTTGGAACACCATTATGCCCAACAATTGAATGCAAGACAGTCTTGCTGGTCCCTGCTCTTTGCAAGCTTTGATTTTGAGCTGAGGTATTGTCCAGCTCTCAAAAATATTTGGGAAGATACCCTTTCATGCTTCTTCCCAGAACCTCCCAGGCACATCATGGACCTAGCCAGGATCCTCCTAGCTGCCTCCATGACCATCTCACCAGGGAAGATGATAGTTCCCTGCAAACTCAGAGGAAAGGTATTGAAATGGTTTCATGACTCCCATGTTGCAGGTCATCCTGGATGGGCTCGAACCCTTGCTCTGCTTCACCAGTACTATTGGTGGCCTCAAATGGGGCAAGATGTTCGCGCCTACGTGGAATCTTGTCCCACCTGCGCCCAGCAGTAAGCTCTCTCGAGCTGACTCTGGGGATTGTTACAGCCATTGCCAGCCCCCAAGGAATCCTGGACCCACTTGTCCACTAATTTTATAGTGGACCTCCCTCTCTCAGATGGTGCAATTGTAATTTTGGTGGTAGTTGATCGCTTTTCAAAAATGACTTACTTTGTCCCACTTCCTGGTCTTCTTTATACTTCAGAGCTAGCACACCTGTTATGCGCAAACATCTTCATTTAAATGGACTACCCATGCATATTGTATGGACCGAGGAGTGCAGTTCAGAGCTAAATACTGGTGATTGATTACTGTATAAAAAGTTCGATATCACCTTGGACTTCATGACTGCTTATCACCCTCAGGGAAATGGTCAGTCCATGTGTGCAAACGGAACAATTAATACCTTCCCCCAGGCCTATGCCAATGAACGTCAAGATAATTGGGCCTCCCTTCTGCCCTGAGCAGAATTTTCTCACAATTCTCATATCTGCAGTGCCATTGGGACTTCATCTTTTCAAGTAGTCTACAGGAAGCAATCATTGCCTTCTCTGCCTCTCCCCATGGCTATTCCATCACCAGCAGCTCAGCTGTCTACCCAGGAATTCCAAAACCTCTGGACCTGCACCACAACATAAGAACATAAGAAATGCCATACTGGGTCAGACCAAGGGTTCATCAAGCCCAGTATCCTTTTTCCAACAGTGGCCAATCCAAGTCACAAGTACCTGGCAACAGGGCTGGTGCAAGGGGATTGGGCGCCCTAGGCACCTTCAGCCTTGTGCCCCCCCCCCCCCTGTTGTGCTGCCACCAGCCCCGCCCCGGTCGCATCCCCGACTCTAGGGGCAGGGACCACATGCCGCCATTCCCCCACCCTCCCCCTCCACCCCCAAAAAAAACAACTCACAAAACACCTGTTCCAGCGGGGAGCCCGGGAGCCATCTGTAGCTCCCGGGTCGTCAGCTGCCTCTAATCAAAATGGCACCGGTGGCCTTCAGTCCCTACGATGTGACAGGGGCTACCGGTGCCATTGGTTGGCCCCTGTCACATGGTAGGGGCTAAAGGCCACCGGTGTCATTTTGGTTAATGGCAGCCAAGGCCTAGGAGCAGCAGATCGTTCCCGGGCCCTCCGCTGGGCCACCAGGGGGGCGTCGGGAGGGTGGCAAGACGAGGGGCGGAAGCAGGGTGAGGCGGCAGCTGGGCAGAATTTTGAAGGGGCACTTTTTGCCCTTCCAAAATTCTGCCGCCTGAAGTGGCTGCGAGAGGCGGCAGTGCCCCCTAAGTCTCGGCGCCCTATGCACAGGCCTAGCTCGCCTAGTGGTTCCTCCGGTCCTGCCTGGCAAGTATCCAAACATTAGTTAGATCTCAAACTACTATTGCTTATTAATTACCATAATAGTTTATGGATTTATCCACCATGAACTATTCCAAATCTTTTTTAAACCCAGTTACACCAACATCTGTAACCACATCCTCTGGCAATGAATTCCAGAGCATAACTATGCAGTGAGTGAAAAAGAATTTACTTCAGTTTGTTTTAAATGAGCTACTTGCTAAATTCATGGAGTGCCCCCTGGTTCTTCTATTATCTGAGAGAGTAAATAACTGATTTACATTAACTTGTTCAAGTCCTTTCGTGATTTTGTAGACTTCTATCATATCTCTCCCCCCCCCCCCCCTCAGTTGTCTCTTCTCCAAACTGAACAGCCCTAACTTCTTTAGCCTTTCCTCATAGGGCAGCCGTTCCATGCCCCTCATTATTTTGGTCGCCCTTCTCTGCACTTTCTCGAGTACAGTTATATCCTTTTTGAGATGTGATGACGAGAATTGCACACAGTATTCAAGGTGCGGTCTCAACATGGAATGATACAGAGGCATTATGACTTCCTCAGTTTTATTTTCCATTTCCTTCCTAATAAATCCTACCATTCTATTTGCTTTTTTGACTGCTGCAGAACACTGAGCTGACGATTTCAAAGTATTATCCACTATGATGCCTAGATCTTTCTCCTGGGTGGTAGCTCCTAATATGGAACCTAACATTGTGTAACTACAGCAAGGGTTATTTTTCCCTATATGCAATACCTTGCACTTGTCCACATTAAATTTCATCTGTCACTTGGATGCCCAATCTTCCAGTCTCGCAAGGTCCTCCTGCAATGTTTCACAATGTGCTTGTGATTTAACTACTTTGAATAATTTTGTATCATTCGCAAATTTGATAACCTCACTCATTGTATTCCTTTCCAGGTCATTTATAAATATATTGAAAAGCATTGGTCCAAGTACAGATCCCTGAGGCACTCCACTGTTTACCCTTTTCCAATGAGAACATTAACCATTTAATCCTACTCTCTGTTTCCTGTCTTTTAACCAATTTGTAATACATGAAAGGATGTCGCCTCCTTTCCCTTGACTTTTTAATTTTCTTAGAAGCCTCTCATGAGGGACTTTGTCAAACACCTTCTGAAAATCCAAATACACTACATATACTGGTTCACCTTTATCCACATGTTTATTAACCCCTTCAAAAAAAAGAAGCAGATTTGTTAGGCAAGACTTCCCTTGGGTAAAGCCATGCTGACTTTGTTCCATTAAAACATGTCTTTCTATATGCTCTATGATTTTGATCTTTAAAATAGTTTCCACTATTTTTCCTGGCACTGAAGTCAGGCTAACTGGTCTATAGTTTCCCAGATTGCCCCTGGAGCCCTTTTTAAATATTGGGGTTATATTGGCTATCCTCCAGGTACAATGGATGATTTTAATCATAGGTTACAAATTTTAACTAATAGATCAGAAATTTCATTTTTGAGTTCCTTTAGTACTCTAGGATGTGCATACCATCTGGTCCAGGTGATTTGCTACTCTTTAGTTTGTCAATCTGGCCTACTACATCTTCCAGGTTCACAATGATTTGGGTTCAGTTCATCTGACTCATCACCCTTGAAAACCATCTCCGGAACTGGTATCTCCCCAACATCCTCTTTAGTAAACACAAAAGCAAAGAATTCATTTAGTCTTTTTGCAATGGCCTTATCTTCCCTAAGAGCCCCTTTAACCTCTCGGTCATCTAACAGTCCAACTGACTCCCTCACAGGTTTCTTGCTTCGGATATATTTTTTAAAGTTCTTATTATAAGTTTTTGCCTCTACGGCCAACTTCATTTCAAATTCTCTCTTCGCCTGTCTTCAATGTTTTACCCTTAATTTGGCAATGCTTATGCTTTTTCCTATTTTCTTCTGACATTACTTTTACAGCAAGGTCTGAAAGAAACCTCTATCCATATTCTGAGGGTGCTCAGACCAGTTAAAGCTTCTAATGTCATGAAAGTAAAGGTCAAACTACTTAGAGGGGCAGAATTTGATACCCTATTACACATAAAAAGTAATTTCTATAGTATATTATTAGTGATTAGAAAACTACATGATCCAGGTTTGTGATTCATGGTTCATATTGCTAGTGATCTCACCTCTTCCTCCTTCCCCAAATTATTTTCAAATTGTTGAAATCTGTTTTGGCTTTAAAATGTCCAGGTATTTAAAAATTTCAAACCATTTCGTAAAAAGAAAAGAAAAATTTTCAATAATTAAAGTTAAGAAAAAGCTTCTAAGCCAGAGACTGATTTAGAACTGGACTGACAAGGGGATATGATAGAGATTTATAAAATCATGAGTGGGGTGAAATGGCTAAATAGAGCACAGTTATTTACCCATTCCAATAATTCTAAAACAAGGGGAGACGCCATGAAACTAACATCCAGTAGATTTAAAACAAATCATAGAAAGCATTTTTTTTCACTCAGTGCACAATCAATATGTGAAATCTGTTGCCAGATAGCAGGTTTTAAAAGAGGTTTGGGTAAGCTTCTGGAGGAAAAGTCCATATACAATAATTAGCCAGATAGACTTGGGAAAGCCATCACTTAACCCTTAGAGTGAGGAACAAGAAATAGTGCTACTTTTGGGATCTACCATGTACTTCTCTCAAATTTGCCACTGTCAGAAACAGGTTGCTGGATTTAATGGACCTTAGTCTGACCCAGAAGGGCATATATTATGTTTTCATGACCTCAGGAGGTTTTCAAACTATGGGGTGGATTTATCAAAATGCGGTAAGTACCGCATGCGATAGCAAAAGGGGTGTGTTTTATGCTAACATAGCATTTTGCGCTAATTACCTGTGCAAAGAGCTAAGTTAGCACAAATTGCGATACCATTTTCAGATTCTGCAATAAGTGCCAGACCTGTTCTGTTTCCTTCATTCAACCACCAGGGGACCATTGTTAATGGTCCTAGACACACAGGAGAGAGAGAGAGAGAGTGAGAGACTGGCCATGATGCCATGGCCCATAGGTAGGTTTTTGTATCCCTATGGTAGGCCCACCTAGTAACTCGAGGTGGGGTTTAGGTAGGAGTGTAGGGGGTTAGGGGCCACTTTGACATTCTACGTGACACCTACGAACAGAACAGTGGTCTCTTGTGAAGATTTGCTGGCCTTTGGAGTGAGGAAACTCACTCCAAGATGAGATTTGGGCAAGGTTCTCTCAACCTAGCTTGATGGACTCTCTACCTGGGTAACCTCAAGCTAGGTTGCCCTTACCATGTGACAGGGTATCCGTGCCATTGGCCGGCCCCTGTCACATGAGAGAAGAGGATCACGTTGCTGGTGGCTGAAAGGAATCAGTAAGTTTTGCTTGGGAAATTTTTTTTTAAAGTATTGGGGAAAAATAAACTATTGAGGTATATTATTTAGTGTGTTTGTGCTTTAATAGTCAGTAAGACAGCTATTAAGCAGATGTTAGTGTGTTTTATTTTTAAATAGTCAGTAAGGCAGCTAATAAGCAGAAGTTAGTGTGTTTGTATTTCCCAACCCTCCACCATTCTCCCACCCATCCCTAGCTCATCCTTTAATTTATAGGCAGGTGCCACTTCCACACTAACCCCCCCCCCCCCCCAAAACAGCCTTTTAACTTCACCACAAATTCCCCACACCTTACTGAGCGTTTGATCATTCCCCTGTAGGCTACTACCAGACATATAGTGAATACACTAATACATTTAGAAGGACGCTAATTAGACACATTCCTACTCGTTAGCAACCTAAAACTTAACTTGGAGCTGAACAAATTTGAGATGAAGGCAGCACTCCAGCAGCAAGAGGGGGGCCTCCCCAGTCTTTTGCATCAAATGTCACATTTAAGATTTTCCTGGTGAGAAGTTGTACGTGTGCATCCAATGCAAAGAGCTCCTGTCTCTCAGAGAATGAGTTCAATGTCTGGAGGCTAGAGTAGCAGACCTGGAGGAGCTAAAGCAGACAGAGAGGTATATAGATGAGACCTTCAGGGACATAGTAGCCAAGTCCCAACTTCAGACTGGCAGCCCTGGTGCTGCCTTGGAGAAAGAAGTTCTCATGATCAGAGAGCATCAACATGGTGCAGCAGGAAAGGATCCTTTAGCAAGGACCTGATCTCCAGGTGGTGCATTGTCCTTTTGCTCCAAGGATGTGTCTCCCAGGGCTACTGCCCAGGAGGGAAGAGTTAGGTCAGCCATCATAGTTGGTGATTCAATTATTAGGAATCTAGACAGATTGAGTGACTGGTGGGCATGAGGATCACCTGGTAACATGCCTACCTAGTGCGAAGGTGGCAGACCTCACGCATCACCTAGAAATGATTTTAGACAGTGCTGGGGAGGAGCCAGTTGACATGATACATGTGGGCACCAATGACACAGGAAAATGTGGGAGGGAGGTTCTGGAAGCTAAATTTAGGTTCTTAGGTAGAAAGCTGAAATCCAGAACCTCCAGGGCAGCATTCTCTGAAATGCTCCCTGTTCCATGCGCAGGTTCCCAGAGGCAGGTAGAGCTCCGGAGTCTCAATGCATGGATGAAATGATGGTGCAAGGAAGAGGGGATTCAGTTTTGTAAGGAACTGGAGAACCTTTTGGGGAAGGGGGAGTCTTTTCTGAAGGGATGGGCTCCACCTTAACCAGGGTGGAACCAGACTGCTGTCTCTAACCTGTAAAAAGGAGATAGAAAAGCTTTTAAACTAGAACAAAGGGGAAAGCCGATAGTTGCGCAGCAACACATGGTTCTGAGGGAGGTATCTTCAAAGGATACTAATGATGCATTAGAATTAGGGCATCCCAACCGTGAGGTTCCAATAATAAGAAAAGTAGTCCAAGTGCCTGTAACTAAAAACTTGCCTGAGCTAAAAAATTCCAATTTATCCCTATCAATTAAAAAGCAGAATGAAAATGCAAACAAAAAACACACTTTGAAATGTTTATATGCTAATGCCAGAAATCTAAGATGTAAGATAGGAGAATTAGAATGTATAGCAGTGAATGATGACATAGACCTAATTGGCATCTCAGAGGCATAGTGGCAGGAAAATAACCAATGGGATAGTGCTATACCGGGGTACAAATTATATCGCAATGACAGAGAGGATCATCTGGGAGATGGTGTGGCACTTTATGTCCGGGATGGCATAGAGTCCAACAGGATAAACGTCCTGCATGAAACTAAATGCCCAATTGAATCTTTATGTGTAGAAATCCCTTGTGTGTTGGGGAAGACTATAGTGATAGGAATATACTACCATCCACCGTCCACCTGGCCAAGATGGTGAGACTTACAGTGAAATGCTAAGAGAAATTAGGGAAGCTAACCAAATTGGAAGTGCAGTAATAATGGGAAGTTTCAATTACCCTAGTATTGACTGGGTAAATGTATCATCGGGACATGCTAGAGAGATAATGTTCCTGGATGGAATAAATGACAGTTTTATGGAGCAATTGGTTCAGGAACCGACAAGAAAGGGAACAGTTTTAGATCTAATTCTCAGTGGAGCACAGGATTTGGTGAGAGAGGTAATGGTGGTGGGGCAGCTTGGCAGTAGTGAACATAATATGATCAAATTTGAATTAATGACTGGAAGGGGGACAGTAAGCAAATCCACGGCTCTAGTGCTAAACTTTCAAAAGGGAAACTTTGATAAAATGAGAAAAATAGTTAGAAAAAAACGGAAAGGAGCAGCAACAAAGGTAAAAAGTGTGCAAGAGGTGTGGACATTCAAAGTAATGCATATAAGGAAAAATAACCCATGCTATAGTTATACAATGTTAGATTCCATATTAGGAGCTACCACCCAGGAAAGAGATCTAGGTGTCAGGGTGGATAATACATTGAAATTGTCTTTTCAGTGTGCTGCGGCATTCAAAAAAGCAAATAGAATGTTTGAAATTATTAGAAAGGGAATGGTGAATAAAACGGAAAATGTCATAATAACTCTGTATCGCTCCATGTTGAGACCGCACGTTGAATACTGTGTACAATTCTGGTCACTGCATCTCAAAAAAGATATAGTTGTGATAGAGAAGGGTGACCAAAATGATAAAGGGGATGGACCAGCTCCCCTATGAGGAAAGACTAAAGTGGTTAGGACTGTTCAGCTTGGAGAAGAGATGGCTGAGGGGGGATATGATAGAGGTGTTTAAAATCATGAGAGGTCTAGAATGGGTAAATGTGAATCAGTTATTTACTCTTTCGGATAATAGAAGGACTAGGGGGCACTCCGTGACGTTAGCATGTAGCACATTTAAAACTAATCAGAGAAAGTTCTTTTTCACTCAACACACAATTAAACTCTTGAGTTTGTTGCTAGGGGATGTGATTAGTGTAGTTAGTGTAGCTGGGTTTAAAAAAGGTTAGCATAAGTTCTTGGAGGAGAAGTTCATTACCTGCTATTAATTAAGTTGACTTAGAAAATAGGCACTGATATTATTAACATCAGTAGCATGGGATAGACTTAGTATTTGGGTACTTGCCAGGTTCTTATGGCCTGGATTGGCCACTGTTTGAAACAGGATTCTGGGCTTGATGGACCCTTGGACTGATCCAATATGACATGTTCTAATGTTCTTATGACAGCATTGCAGTTTCTGGAATTTATTGTGATTTTTGTGCATCTCTGCCAAGCATGTCACTGTGTTTAAGATTGTTTTTGACTGTGTGTCATTGCTTCATGTGAAAGAAGTTTTTCCAAATAGAAATTGATACGAAATTTCTTACACTCGACTATGAGTCAGACACGACTGACAAATTTGGGTTTACTTTCAATTGAACAGGAATATGCAAAGGAAGTGAATTTTGATGAGCTTATCAATTGATTTGCAGAGATTAAGGCTCGAAAGCAAAGACTGTGAATAAGTTGATTGCTTTGTGTGTTTTTGTATAAAGTAAAATTCAATAATACTTATTCACTAAATTATCAATATCCTGCATTTGGAGGATTATATGGAGCAGGCTGGGGTTTGGGGATTAATATTATAAAAAACAATTCAGCAAATTTTGTTTAAGATTCTTGCTCTTGAATGTAAAAGACATTTGCATTGTGCCTTACATTTGCACATAAATGTCTTGTATTTTTCTTATTTTCAATTAGCGACAGTGTAGTATTTAAAAATCTGCTTCCAGTCAGGGCATTAAATTGTACAGATTAGATTTAAGCCTCTTGTTATTTTTTTGCTTGGATTGTATTCTTATTTATTGTAGTTTTTTATCTTGTTGGTGTTTAATAAAAAGTGAATGTTAAAAATTTACTTTGTAAATTATACATTTGGGGTGTGCCAAAGGAAGTATCTGCCCCGGGTGCCAAACACTTAAGGTACGCCTCTGATTTCTCTATAAATCAATTGAAAACTTCCAATGATTAGCCATCATCAACACACAAAGCATTATTCAAATGGATAAACAATGCTTGGATGCACAGCTATGTGTGTTCATTCTTTCACTGTGGGCTATCTTTAAACAAGTTAAATGGTTTGTTTGTGAAACTAATTACAAATGGTAGTTTCGTATATAAGGTTGTCTAGCAACATATTTGGAATATTTTGACTTGGGAGTGGTTGTCACACAGGGTGAAAGGAAAATATTGAGTTATAAATAGCAATTTATTTGTTTCCTGCCAATGAGAAATATGCTGACTCTGTCAGCTCAGAGATGCTTCCCATCAAAATTGCCCTCTGATTCCTCTGCTGCTGTTTCTGTTTTCTCATATTCTTCTCACCTCCTTCTCTAATCTGTGTCCTTTTCATACTACCTATCATACCCCTCCCCCCACCCAAACCTTGGCTTTCCAACTCACTTTACCTCTTGCATTGGCAACAATCGGGCCGATACAGTACAGTGCGGTCCGACGGAGCGCACTGTTAACCCGCCATTGGACGCGTGTTTTTGACACTCTAGCGTTACCCCTTATTCAGTAAGGGGCCGAAAACATGCGTTCAATCCCCCGAACCTAATAGCGCCCGCAATATGCAAATGCATGTTGATGGCCCTATTAGGTATTCCCGCACGATTCAGAAAACAAAATGTGCGGCCAAGCCGCACATTTTGCTTTCAGAAATTAGCGCCTACCCAAAGGTAGGCGCTAATTTCTTCGGGCACCGGGAAAGTGCACCCTCCGACTTAATATTAAGTCGGAGGTTCCGAAAAAAAAAAAAAAGTAAAAAAAAAGTAAAAAAAGTAAAAAAAAAATAAAAATTTGAAGTCGGCCTGCGGCTGTCGGGTCGAAAACCGGATGCTCAATTTTGCCGGCGTCCAGTTTCCGAGCCCGTGGCTGTCAGTGGGCTCGAGAACCGACGCTGGCAAAATTGAGCGTCGGCTGTCAAACCCGCTGACAGCCGCCGCTCCGGTCCAAAAGGAGGCGCTAGGGACACACTAGTGACCCTAGCGCCTCCTTTTGCCTGTTTTTACCGCCGGGTCTCATTTAAATACAGAATCGCGCGCACAGGAGAGTGGGTGTTCACCCACTCTCCCGCATTTTTACTGTATCGGCCCGTTTGAGAGGCTGAGGAACATTGGAAAAAAATCAGGTTCTCCTTCTCTGAAGCTGCCCGCCATTGCCATCCTATGTCATCAACTACTCCTACTCAGTAACAATGAACAACATGAAGTCCAATTCCTCTCCTTTATGTACAATATGTCCCAAGAGTCTCTTCATAGTCCTTTGCTGTTTTCTATTGCACTGGCCTTGGTCTTGTTACCTCTAATGATGGATGCACATATCAGTGTTTCCAGTGACAGCACACAGATCTCTCACTCCTCTTCCTCTGTAGCTCCTATTTCTGTCTCATGTTTCTTCTGGCTTTTGCTTTATGAAAATACCTACATTTTCCTTTTGAATGCTAAAACCGAGGTCTGTTCTTTTCAGCAAAGAATTCCATCTATCTTCTAATGTTCCTCTGTCGGATTTACAGTATTCTGTGGTCTTTCTTTAGCTGCCAGAAATGTTGGTATTATCTGTGACTCTTCTCTGTCTTTTGTTCCGCACATTTCAAAGCTCTGCTGTTCACTTTTATAACCATTAAGTAATTGAAATCATTCCTATCATTTGATGCAAGTTGTTCTCTCCTACAAATCTTATTTATGTGCCTCCTGGATTGCTATAATGCATGGCTCTCTCTTACCCAATCCCGAGATTCATCTAGGGCAGTGTTTCCCAACCCTCTCCTGGAGGCATAGCTAATCAGTCGAGTTTTCAGGACTGACACAATGAATATGCATGAGATAGATTTTATACATTGGAGAACCTGTATATGCAAATCTAACTCATGAATATTCATTATAGATATCCTGAAAAACTGATTGGTTAGGTGTACCTCCAGGAAAGGGTAGGGAAACACTGCTCTAAGATCACTTGGACAAAGTTTTGTGGATGGCTTCCTTTTAACTGATGTCACATGCATAGGTGCCAGATCTGTCAAGCCAGCTGACTGCACTAGATTTCATCATTTCAACATGCCAATTGCATTATGGGTCCCCAGAAGAGCTTTCCCTTTTGCTTAGAGGAATAAGCAGTTATGCCTTCATCTCTGGCAGGCATGTCAAAATTCTGGATCCCATTTGATCTTTCAACGTCCTCTCCAAGGAGCTTGGAAGGCCAGTACAATCTTTTGGACAAGTCCATCCATAATGGGCTGGATATTCTATAAATTACACCTGGTCAATGTACCATTTATTGCAGGGGTAGGCAAACCTTTTGAATCAGGCTGCCTCAGATCTGCATCTGAGATTTAATAGGGATGTGCAGAGGGACGCCATACATTGCATTTGGGATTCGTATTCGTCGGGGGGCAGATACGTTGCATTCAGCAAGGGGGGCCCCTGATACGTTCATGCGTTAATTCTTATTCGTTTCCTGGCTAAAATTGAATTAAGTACAACCCCCCACCCTCCTGACCCCCCAAGACTTACCAAAACTCCCTGGTAGTCCCAGCAGGGGGTCCGGGAGCCATCTCCTGCACTCACACCTTCGGCTGCACTCACACCCTTGGCTGCCTGTATTCAAAATGGCACCAATAGCCTTTGACTTTCTATGTCACAGGGGCTACCGGTGCCATTGGTCAACCCCTGTCACATGGTAGGAGCAATGGATGGCCGGCGCCATCTTGTGCCAGTAATCAAAATGGCGCCAATAGCCTTTGCCCTCACTGTGTCACAGGGGCCGGCCATCATGCCACCGCCCCCTTGGTCATGCCGCCACCCCCATTAGGGGGCGCAAGCCATGTGGGGCCACAAGTGGCAGCACCACGGCAGCAAAGAGGAGTAGAGATTGCCGAATTTCTACTCCTCTTTTGCAATCTCCACTCCTCTTTGGCACTACCGCTCACAACCCCACATGGCTTACAGCCCCTAATGGTCGGCACACTAGCCCCAGGCCTAGTTTGCCTAGTGGTTCCGTCGGCCCTGACTCTAGGCCTCGAGTGCCATAAGCTCGTCAGCACCGTGATCTGCCAAATTTTTCTCACACATCTCTTGAAAATTAATTTTAATTAATATTAATTTTCAGCTAAGATAGTCGAGTTATGTAAAACTATGACTGAAACTAATATGTTTTTCCTCACATAAAAACTAAATGATTAAAAAGAGCAGAGGAAAATCTCTCTCACTTCCTCCCCCCTTCTTGCCAATATATCCCCTAATAGGAAAACAGAACAGGTCAGGATGCTATGGATCCCTACACAGAAACTACACACTAGCTAGCAGAACATGTCATCTCAGTTACAAATGCAGAACCTCACCAAATAAAGAATAAAGTGACTATAAAAAAAAGCAACATTCAGACAAAAACTGAACTGGAAACTGCAAGCAAAAAGAACAATGGAAAAAAGGATACTTCACCATGCCTCAGAATACATCAAACAACAAAATTAAGAAAAATGAAATATCAATCATAACAGTAAAACCATACCAATAAAAAGAATAAATATTTCAAAATACCTGACAAATAGAATAACATCCAATAATTAAAACATAACTAAGGTGAAAATACTGCTCTCCAAACCTGGTAACTTTTGATTTTTAGCTACTTTGAGATTATTATAAATTAGTTGCAGTGAGAGAGGGTACACACAAACTTTCTCCTCTTTGACATACATACACACACACACACACACGCCCCCCCTCTCTCTCCCCGGCATGCAATCATACATAAACACATGCACACAGGCTCTCTCTCCCACACATGCAATCTCCCACACATATAATCTATTCCCCCACCAAGAAATCACTCAGAAATGCTCACTCTCCCCCCACATACAATCACACACACACACACACACACACTCTCTCCCCTATACATGCAATCATACACACATTTTCTCTCTCTCTCCCACACATGCAATCACACACACACATGCTCTCTCTGCCCCACACATTCAGTCACACACACACATGGTCTGTCTTTCACACACATGCAATCAGTCACACATGCTCTCTCTCTCTCCCACACATGCAGTCTTACATGTTCTCTCTCTCTCCCACACGTGCAATCTCACACATGCTCTCTCTCCCTCCCTCACATGCAATCACACACACACACTCTCTCACTCTCCCTCCCACACATGCAATCACACACATAAGAACATAAGATATGCCATACTGGGTCAGACCAAGGGTCCATCAAGCCCAGTGTCTTGTTTCCAACAATGGCCAATTCAAGTCACAAGTACCTGGCAAGTACCCAAACATTATATAAACCACAAGTTACTATTGCTTATTAATTACCATAATAGCAGTTTATGGATTTTTCCTTTAGGAACTTATCCAAACCTTTTTTAAACCCTGTTACACTAACTGCTGTAACCACATCCTCTGGAAAGGAATTCTAGAGCTTTACTATGTGCTGAGTGAAAGAATTTTCTTCAATTTGTTTTAAATGAGCTACTTGCTAACTTCATGGAATGCCTCCTGGTCCTTCTATTATCTGAGAGAGTAAATAACCGATTTTTATTAACTTGTTCAAGTCCTTTAATAATTTTGTAGACTTCGTCTCTTCTCCAAACTGAACAGCCCTAACTTATTTAGCCTTTCCTCATAGGGCAGCCATTCCATGCACCTTATCATTTTGGTCGCCCTTCTCTGCACTTTCTCCAGTATAGCTATATCCTTTTTGAGATGAGGTGACCAGAACTGCACACTGTTTCAAGGTGCAGTCTAACCATGGAGCATTACAGAAGCATTATGAAATCTTCCATTTTATTTTCCATTCCCGTCTTAATAATTCCTAACATTCTGTTTGCTTTTTTGATCATCACAGCACTCTGGGCTGACAATTTCAATGAATTATCCACTATGACACCTAGATCTCTTTCCTGGGTGGTAACTCCTAAGATAGAACCTAATATTATGCAACTAGAGCAAGGGTTATTTTTCCCTATATGCATCACTTTGCACTGGTCCACACTAAATTTCATCTGCCATTTGGAAACCCAGTCTTCCAGTCTCAGAAGGTCCTCCTACAATTCATCACAATCTGCTTGAGATTTAACTACTCTGTTTAATTTTGTGTCATCCACAAATTTGATCACCTCTCTCATTGTACCCCTTTACAGATCATTATAAATATAATAAAAAGCACCGGTCCAAGTTATGATCCCTGAAGCAGGCCACTACCTTTTTCCATTGTGAAAACTGACCATTTAATCCTATTCTCTGTTTCCTGCGCCTCGTAGCCCATGACTTTTTACATAAGAACATAAGAAAATGCCATACTGGGTCAGACCAAGGGTCCATCAAGCCCAGCATCCTGTTTCCAACAGTGGCCAATCCAGGCCATAAGAACCTGGCAAGTACCCAAAAACTAAGTCTATTCCATGTAACCATTGCTAATGGCAGTGGCTATTCTCTAAGTGAACTTAATAGCAGGTAATGGACTTCTCCTCCAAGAACTTATCCAATCCTTTTTTAAACACAGCTATACTAACTGCACTAACCACATTCACTGGCAACAAATTCCAGAGTTTAATTGTGCGTTGAGTAAAAAAGAACTTTCTCCGATTAGTTTTAAATGTGCCCCATGCTAACTTCATGGAGTGCCCCCTAGTCTTTCTACTATCCGAAAGAGTAAATAACCGATTCACATCTACCCGTTCTAGACCTCTCATGATTTTAAACACCTCTATCATATCCCCCCTCAGTCGTCTCTTCTCCAAGCTGAAAAGTCCTAACCTCTTTAGTCTTTCCTCATAGGGGAGTTGTTCCATTCCCCTTATCATTTTGGTAGCCCTTCTCTGTACCTTCTCCATCGTAATTATATCTTTTTTAAGATGCGGCGACCAGAATTGTACACAGTATTCAAGGTGCAGTCTCACCATGGAGCGATACAGAGGCATTATGACATTTTCCGTTTTATTCACCATTCCTTTTCTAATAATTCCCAACATTCTGTTTGCTTTTTTGACTGCCGCAGCACACTGCACTGACGATTTCAGTGTGTTATCCACTATGACACCTAGATCTCTTTCTTGGGTTGTAGCACCTAATATGGAACCCAACATTGTGTAATTATAGCATGGGTTATTTTTCCCTATATGCATCACCTTGCACTTATCCACATTAAATTTCATCTGCCATTTGGATGCCCAATTTTCCAGTCTCACAAGATCTTCCTGCAATTTATCACAATCTGCTTGTGATTTAACTACTCTGAACAATTTTGTGTCATCTGCAAATTTGATTATCTCACTCGTCGTATTTCTTTCCAAATCATTTATAAATATATTGAACAGTAAGGGTCCCAATACAGATCCCTGAGGCACTCCACTGTCCACTCCCTTCCACTGAGAAAATTGCCCATTTAATCCTACTCTCTGTTTCCTGTCTTTTAGCCAGTTTGCAATCCATGAAAGGACATCGCCACCTATCCCATGACTTATTACTTTTCCTAGAAGCCTCTCATGAGGAACTTTGTCAAACGCCTTCTGAAAATCCAAGTATACTATATCTACCGGTTCACCCTTATCCACATGTTTATTAACTCCTTGAAAAAAGTGAAGCAGATTTGTGAGGCAAGACTTGCCCTGGGCAAAGCCATGCTGACTTTGTTCCATTAAACCATGTCTTTCTATATGTTCTGTGATTTTGATGTTTAGAACACTTTCCATTATTTTTCCTGGCACTGAAGTCAGGCTAACCGGTCTGTAGTTTCCCGGATTGCCCCTTGAGCCCTTTTTAAATATTGGGGTTACATTTGCTATCCTCCAGTCTTCAGGTACAATGGATGATTTTAATGATAAGTTGCAAATTTTTACTAATAGGTCTGAAATTTCATTTTTTAGTTCCTTCAGAACTCTGGGGTGTATACCATCCGGTCCAGGTGATTTACTACTCTTCAGTTTGTCAATCAGGCCTACCACATCTTCTAGGTTCACCGTGATTTGATTCAGTCCATCTGAATCATTACCCATGAAAACCTTCTCCATTACGGGTACCTCCCCAACATCCTCTTCAGTAAACACCGAAGCAAAGAAATCATTTAATCTTTCCGCGATGGCCTTATCTTCTCTAAGTGCCCCTTTAACCCCTCGATCATCTAACGGTCCAACTGACTCCCTCACAGGCTTTCTGCTTCGGATATATTTAAAAAAGTTTTTACTGTGAGTTTTTGCCTCTACAGCCAACTTCTTTTCAAATTCTCTCTTAGCCTGTCTTATCAATGTCTTACATTTAACTTGCCAATGTTTATGCTTTATCCTATTTTCTTCTGTTGGATCCTTCTTCCTGTTAGCTTCGTGGACCCTTGGGCCGATCGGAACCAGGAGATGGAATACCTTAGAGAGGTAGGGGCACCGGTTCCAAACGGGAGGCGGCGAAAGCAGGCTTGCGGACTACCGGGAGAAAGACACGAAGGGCCCTATGCGACCAAGGACCAGGAGATGAAGCTGACCCGGTGGGAGAGGTGCTTCGCCCTGGAAGCCGGTACTCCCCCGAGAGGAGCTCGTAGGAGTCCGGCCGCTGGGACTTAGGCGGTTCACCCTGGAAGCCGGTGTCCCCCCGGGAGGAGCCCGTAGGAACCCGGCCGCTGGGACTTAGGAGATCCCTATCGATGGAGAAGTAGCTCACCAAGCCCGGGTCAGGTGTCGGAGAATCGCTGTCAGCCGGTCCGCGTCTAGAGCCAGAGAAGTCGTTGTCAGCCAGTCCAAGTCGAGATCCAGAGAAGTATCGTAAGCCAAGCCGAGTCGAGAGCCAGAAGACACCGAAGCCGAACCAGGGTCAGAAGCCAAGAAGAACCACAAGCCAATCCGAAGTCGAAAACCAGAAGATCAAAGTGACGAGCAGGAACACAGCAACTGGGAGCAGGACGAACCTGGGAACCTCGTTGCAAGGCAATGGCTGGGCTGTACTGCAGGGTTTTTATACCCTGCAGCGTCTGACGTCACCCGGGAGCTTCCCCTGCCAATTTCCTGTGCTGGCCCTTTAAGGCCAGCTGAGAGACGCGCGCGTGCGTCTAGGGGGCGGGGCCAGCCGCCGAGGAACGCCGACGGATCGGAAGAGGCCGGGACGCGATGCCAGAGGGCCCTGCAGGCCCGAGTGAGGGCGGGACAGGCCGGGGGCGCAGCGCCCGCGGTCCCTGCAGGCCTGGGAGGCCGGAGCCAGCGACGCTACCGCCGCGGGGTGAGTGTCGGTCCCGGGGGCGCCCCGGGATCGCAACAGTACCCCTCCTCCTACGGCCCCCCCCAGGAGGACGCGGCTTGTCCGGGTGCGCCCTATGAAACTGGAGGAGAAGGTCTTTGTCGAGAATGTGCGAGGAGGGCTCCCAAGAGTTCTCTTCAGGACCGTACCCCTCCCAGGAAAGGAGATACTCCCAGTGTCGACGACGGAACCGAACATCCAGGACCTCCTGAACCGTGTACGTGGCTCCAGGGTCAGTCGCAACAGGAGTGGGCTCCGGAGGCTGAGGTCGCAAGTGGGAGTGGACCACTGGTTTGAGAAGAGAGACGTGGAAAACATCATGAATCTTCAGCGTGGATGGGAGGCGTAACCGATAGGACACTGCTCCTATGCGTTCAGCTACCGGGAAGGGGCCGATGTAGCGAGGCGCCAGTCTCATGGAGGGAGTCCGCAGCTGAATGTGTCTGGTGCTCAGCCAGACCTTTGTCCCGGGTAAGAAGACAGGTGCGGGGCGTCGAGACCGGTCTGCATACTTTTTGAACCGGGCCGTGGTCTTGTGAAGTCTCTCCTGGGTGGAGAGCCAGAGCTGATGGATCTGCTCCGCTGTCAGCTGTGCTGCCGGGGAAGAGACCGTCGCAGGTAAGGGCAAAGGAGGTTTGGGTACTTTCCCGTAAACCAGTTGGAAGGGGGACTGTAAGGTGGCCGAGTGTTTGTGTCGGTTATAAGAAAACTCGGCCCAGGGAAGAAGCGAGACCCAGTTGTCTTGGAGGTCCCCCACGAAGGCTCGGAGAAAGGCCTTGAGAGTACGATTTGTCCGTTCGACCTGGCCGTTACTCTGCGGATGAAATGCTGTAGTTAGGTCCAGCTGTACCCCGAACTTCCTGCAAAGAGCCCTCCAGTACTTTGCTGTGAACTGGGGGCCTCGGTCTGAGGTAAGGTGCAAGGGCAAGCCATGTAGCCGAAAGATATGGTGGACAAACAATGTGGCCAGTTCAGGAGCCGAAGGCAGTTTGGCCAATGGCACAAAGTGGGCCATTTTTGAGAATCGGTCAATGGTGACCCAAATGACGGTTTTCCCCTCAGAGGGCGGCAACTCCACAATGAAATCCGTGGAAATGTGCGTCCACGGTTCCGTAGGAATGGGAAGCGGCTGCAGGAGTCCCCATGGTCGACCTGGTAATGGTTTTTGCTGGGCACAAGTAGGACACGACTGCACATAAAGCCGGACATCCTCCTTCATCCGTGGCCACCAATAGAACTCCGTCAAGAGCTCCAAAGTTCGGGCAATCCCTGGGTGCCCGGCCGTGAGGGAATCATGTGCCCATGCTAAGACCCTCCTCCTGGAGCGGGCCGGGACTACTGTCTTGCCCGCGGGTCTGACGTCAGAGGCGGCTAGACACACCTTAGCTGGATCCAGAATGTAGCGAAGTGGTTCTGGGGTGTCCTCCGTCTCAGTAGCACGAGAGAGAGCATCTGCCCTTACGTTCTTGGCCGCCGGTCGGTAATGGAGAGTAAAGTTGAAGCGGCTGAAAAAGAGGGACCAGCGTGCCTGCCGAGGGTTGAGTCTTTGGGCACGGCACAGGTATTCCAAATTTTTATGGTCGGTGTAGACTATGATGGGGTGTTGGGCCCCCTCCAGCCACTGGCGCCACTCCTCAAAGGCTAGCTTGACTGCGAGTAGCTCCTTGTCGCCGATACCATAGTTTCTTTCGGCGGGAGAGAACTTACGAGAGAAATAGGAGCAGGGCCAGGTTTTCCCATTCTTGTCGAGTTGAGCCAACACAGCCCCTACCGCCACGTCGGAGGCGTCCACTTCTACCACAAATTGGCGCAAGGGATCAGGGTGTCGGAGGCAGGTCTCCCGTAGAAAGGCCTTTTTAAGTTCCTGGAAGGCTTGTGTTGCGTTGGGGGTCCATTTGTGGGCATCAGCTCCTTTACGGGTGAGGGCCGTTAGAGGCGCCACCAGGCTGGAGTAGTGTGGAATGAAGTGGCGATAGAAGTTGGCGAAGCCTAAAAAGCGCTGGAGCGCTTTCACCCCATGGGGCTGAGGCCATTTCTCAATGGCTGCGACCTTATCCGGGTCCATCTGGAAGCCCGTTGAAGAAACAATGTATCCCAGGAAAGGCAGCGAGTCTTGTTCGAATTGGCATTTTTCCAATTTGGCGTATAGCCGGTTCTCTCTTAGTTTCTGGAGTACTTGGCGAACATGTTGGCGATGAGAGGCAAGATCCTGGGAGTAAATTAGGACATCATCCAAATACACGATAACCGTGGTGTGCAGCAGCTCGCGAAGAACCTCGTTCATCAGGTTTTGAAACACAGCTGGGGCGTTGCAGAGACCGAATGGCATGACGAGATATTCGTAGTGACCGTCTCTGGTGTTAAAGGCGGTCTTCCATTCGTCCCCCGGGCGGATCCGCACTAGGTTATATGCCCCTCGGAGGTCAAGCTTGGTGAAAAAGCGAGCCCCTTGAAGGCGGTCTAAGAGTTCCGGAATCAAAGGCAATGGATAACGATCCCGACGGGTGATTAGGTTCAGGCCCCGGTAATCGATACAGGGGCGAAGGGACCCGTCCTTCTTCCCTACAAAAAAGAACCCGGCCCCGGCGGGGGAGTTGGATGGTCTGATGAAACCCCGTTCTAGGTTCTCCTTTATGTAGGCCGACATAGCCTGAGTCTCTGGCAGGGATAGTGGATAGACCCTCCCACGGGGTGGCGTAGTCCCTGGTAGCAGAGTGATTGCGCAATCAAAGGGTCGGTGTTCCGGGAGTAATTCGGCTTTTTCTTTGGAAAAGACGTCGCGGGAAGTCGTGATACTGAGGCGGAACCGTCAAGGGGGTCGTGAGGAGAGGTAGTGTCTGCAAAGGACGAGCGGGGAGGCAGCGATGGAAACACGCTGAACCCCAAGACGTAATCTGAAGCGTGGCCCAATCGATCGTAGGCGAATGTTCCCTGAGCCAGGGCAGGCCCAGGACCACGGGGTGAATAGATTTTTCAAGAATGAGGAAGGACATCTCCTCCCTATGCAGGGCTCCGACTTGAAGCTTCAGCGGGGTAGTGCGAGTAGCGATGACACCCGGGAGGGGGACCCCCTGGATAGAGGAGACTCGCACGGGTGGTTCCTGAGGCAGGACCTTGAGCTGGAGCTGTTGCACCAGTTCTTGGAGGATAAAATTCCCCCCGGACCCAGAGTCTAGCAGGGCTAAGGTGTCAAACCCACCCTCAGGCAGACAAAGGCGTACCGGTACGGTACATGGGGAGTTGGGTGAAACATTGCCTAGAGTTAACTCCCCGCTAGACTCTAGGTTCGGGCGTTTTCCGGGCGCTCGGTACAGCGGGCTAAGAAATGTCCGTTGCTCCCACAGTAAAGACACAGTCTTAGGGCGCGACGGCGCCTCCGCTCTTCAGAAGATAGGGGCCCTCTCCCCAATTGCATAGGCTCTTCTGCCGAGGTGGTCGCGGCAGCAGGCTGGGAAGGTCGGGTACGAGGCGGAGTGACCCTGCGACTGGTCTGTCCCGACGTGGGTCTTCGGTCCCGGAAGCGGCGCTGGATGCGTCGATCCACTCGCCCAGCCAGCTCAATCAAATCTTGAAGATCGTCAGGCAGGTCCCGGGCTGCCAGTTCGTCCTGGAGCCGTGGTGAAAGTCCCTCCAGGAAAATGCCATGCAAGCTGTCTTCGCCCCAAGCCAGCTCAGAGGCGAGGGTCTGGAATTCCATCGCGTATTCTTCCAGAGGCCGATTCCCCTGTCTCAGCTGGAGCAATTCGGAGGCGGCTGTGGAGGCACGGGATGGTTCATCGAAGACTCTTCGAAACGACTTGACGAACTGCACTAGGTTGTTCAGTCTGAAGTCCTGGCGTTCCCAAAGGGAAGAAGCCCAGACCAATGGTTTCCCATCCAGGAGGGAAATGATGTACGTCGTCTTGACTCGATCCGTGGGAAATTGTGCGGGCAGCAGGTCAAAACGAATATAACATTGATTGAGGAATCCTCTGCATGTCTTAGGATCCCCTGAGTACCGGGCTGGTGCGGGCATCTGTACAGGAGTGATGGAACCCATACTAGCCTGAGAGGAAGATGCCACAGGAGCTACTGCGGAGGCCCCCTCCACGCGATCCGCCAGGCGTTGAACTGTTGACATCAAGGTTTCGAGGCAGTTCTGTTGCTGCTGTAGCTTCTGGGCTATGCCCGGGATGGCTTTGAGTCCAGCAAGGTCCGCCGGGTCCATGGCCTTGCAATCTGTTAGCTTCGTGGACCCTTGGGCCGATCGGAACCAGGAGATGGAATACCTTAGAGAGGTAGGGGCACCGGTTCCAAACGGGAGGCGGCGAAAGCAGGCTTGCGGACTACCGGGAGAAAGACACGAAGGGCCCTATGCGACCAAGGACCAGGAGATGAAGCTGACCCGGTGGGAGAGGTGCTTCGCCCTGGAAGCCGGTACTCCCCCGAGAGGAGCTCGTAGGAGTCCGGCCGCTGGGACTTAGGCGGTTCACCCTGGAAGCCGGTGTCCCCCCGGGAGGAGCCCGTAGGAACCCGGCCGCTGGGACTTAGGAGATCCCTATCGATGGAGAAGTAGCTCACCAAGCCCGGGTCAGGTGTCGGAGAATCGCTGTCAGCCGGTCCGCGTCTAGAGCCAGAGAAGTCGTTGTCAGCCAGTCCAAGTCGAGATCCAGAGAAGTATCGTAAGCCAAGCCGAGTCGAGAGCCAGAAGACACCGAAGCCGAACCAGGGTCAGAAGCCAAGAAGAACCACAAGCCAATCCGAAGTCGAAAACCAGAAGATCAAAGTGACGAGCAGGAACACAGCAACTGGGAGCAGGACGAACCTGGGAACCTCGTTGCAAGGCAATGGCTGGGCTGTACTGCAGGGTTTTTATACCCTGCAGCGTCTGACGTCACCCGGGAGCTTCCCCTGCCAATTTCCTGTGCTGGCCCTTTAAGGCCAGCTGAGAGACGCGCGCGTGCGTCTAGGGGGCGGGGCCAGCCGCCGAGGAACGCCGACGGATCGGAAGAGGCCGGGACGCGATGCCAGAGGGCCCTGCAGGCCCGAGTGAGGTCGGGACAGGCCGGGGGCGCAGCGCCCGCGGTCCCTGCAGGCCTGGGAGGCCGGAGCCAGCGACGCTACCGCCGCGGGGTGAGTGTCGGTCCCGGGGGCGCCCCGGGATCGCAACACTTCCAATTTTTGAATGAAGATCTTTTGGCTAAAATAGCTTCTTTCACCTCCCCTTTTAACCATACCGGTAATCGTTTTGCCTTCTTTCCACCTTTCTTAATGTGTGGAATACATCTGGACTGTGCTTCTAGAATGGTATTTTTTAACAATGACCACGCCTCTTGGACATTTTTTACTTTTGTAGCTGCTCCTTTCAGTTTTTTTCTAACAATTTTTCTCATTTTATCAAAGTTTCCCTTTTGAAAGTTTAGCACGAGAGCCTTGGATTTGCACACTGTTCCTTTTCCAGTCATTAAATCAAATTTGATCATATTATGATCACTATTGCCAAGCGGCCCCACCACCGTTACCTCTCTCACCAAGTCCTGTGCTCCACTGAGAATTAGATCTAAAATTACTCCCTCTCTCGTCGGTTCCTGAACCAATTGCTCCATAAAGCTATCATTTATTCCATTCAGGAACGTTATCTCTCTAGCGTGACCCGATGATACATTTACCCAGTCTATATTGGGATAATTGAAGACTAGATACAGAAGAAGCAGAAACCTTGCACATAAGCAAGTATCACAGAATGCTGGTGCAGGATAAATGTTAAACCACCAATTCTCTGGTGTTTTTTAATAATTCCAATAATGTAGAATAACAATGTTTATATTGGCAACTCCATACATTCAAATGTCGAAATTTAAACAGGTCCCCCGACACGGTCCCGTGTTTCGCTAGGCTGCATCGGGGAGGACCGAGGGTACATTCAAATCTAAAGTGTAAAACAAATCTGTGTAAGAATAATGGTGAAAGTGGCTACAAAGTGAGAAACATTTCAAACAGGTACATACCTTAGAACAGATACCCGGAGCGCGCAAGCTCTCGCAGGTGTAAGCTATTTAAACATGGGAAAAGGGCGCGAATGCGGCAACTCTCGCGAGAGCTGTCAAAAGTAGCAGGTCTCAGTGGATCCGTCCCAACAGTGACCAAAAGCATAACTTAATAGAAGAGGTTCCACTCAATTTCTCTGTTGAGACCATCCGGGACCACTGTATTAAGTGTAAAAATCCATCTCTGCTCCTTGCGACCAAGGTTCTCGGGGTAGTCACCGCCCCGGGGGGCGGGGGGGGGGGGGGGGGGCGGCTCACCACCTCGATGACCGTGAAGCAGAGATCAGAGATGGCATGGCCACATTCTATCCAATGGGAAACCAGAGGCTCATCTACTCTATGTAGGCGGATATTAGAACAATGTTCAATCATACGGGTTTTTAACATACATGTTGTTTTGCCTACATAGAGTAGAGGACAGGGACACCTGCACCAGCGTTCTGTGATACTTGCTTATGTGCAAGGTTTCTGCTTCTTCTGTATCTGGATTTGTGCCGTAGTACCGAAGCATTTAATGGCTTCTGATGATTACACATTCAGCTATTCGGAAGCGGCTGTGAACGCGGTACTTACAACAAGTCCATTTTTTGAGGACACCTCTTTGGATACCGTAACTCCAGTATCATGGACAGATCTGATTAACACACAGAAGCATTTGACCAGGGCTGAACTCCACTCCTCTACTCTCATAGAATACTGTCGCATTCGTCGGATTCCTAGGGGACTCCGAATCCAAAAGGAACCACGCCTCCATACTGATAACACCACTTTCCTTACATGTTGGAATAAAATATTAAACAAATGCTCTCTGGACCTCATGGTTCTTATCATTGAAACCAATAGAGGGCTGATTGACCAACTAAAAGTGGAAGTATCACAAAAATTGGAAACTATTAAACTTTCTACAGTGGCAGAGTCGTTTGATCAGCAACTACACGAGTTTCAAGAAAATTTGTCAAAGTTTCGCTCTGATCTGAAGGCAGTTAAATTCAGCAAATTCCAGCGGGACGCTACCGATTACCAGACAGGCTACGTCTATAAATGGATGAACCAAAAACCATCCAAGAAGGTGACATTTGCCGAGGACTCTTCCTCGTCTGGAGACTCCTCAGCAGAAGATTCTATGGCACAACGACATCGGGGCACCTCTCGCCGGAACCGTGGTCCGCAAGCTCAAGAAGGCAGTTTGGCACCAATGTTCCCTACCCACAAACAAGTTCCTTCTCTACCTATGGATGCATCCTCCTCTGGACAGCCTGCTTCCTCGCAGTATGCATCGATTGCCTCATCTTTTTTAGATTCAGGCCACAGTCAACGGAATACCCGCAGTTCGCGAACGAGGGGATCCTCGTCCACTCAGCGGGCACAGAGAACAACTCACACAACACGGCCGCAAGCAGATCCATGGCAGTGAATAATGTGACCGCAAGCAGAGCTGCAAGAATGAATCCTGAGACTGTCTTTAATTTGTCTTCACGTGTGCTTTCAGACAATGAACAAAGGGTTCTACATAAGGGGCTTTCTTTTGTCCCCACGATCAAAGGTGATGTGTTTGAAGTTTTCACACACCTTCACCATTTTTTTCGAGTGCTTAGATTAAAACTGTTCTTTATGGACTCCGCTCCCTCTACTGACATGTCGGTTGTCCGACCCAGGTCTCGGTGGATCCCTCCTGGCCCCATTGATGCTACTTTGGGGGCGTTTGAACGCCTAGTAAGTAAGGGTGTGTTTGATATCTTTTCCCATAAACAATTTGTTCGTTATAATTTGTCCAGAGATGAGTCATTTGCATTATCCACTCTTGCAAGGGATCGCTCCATCACAATCAAACCAGCGGATAAGGGGGGAGGGATTGTGGTCCAAGACCGAACTGAGTATGATAATGAAGCCCTCCGACAATTAAGTGACCAAGAGTTTTACAGACTATTACCGACTGACCCTACAGAGGCTTTGAAGGACACCATTAGAGAAGTTGTCCAGGAGGCAGCTGACCGGCATATGATTACCACTAAGGAGTTTAGATTTTTGACCACTTCACATCCCATTATGCCGCAGTTTTACACGTTACCTAAAATTCATAAAACCTTAGAGCATCCCCCTGGTCGCCCTATTGTCGCGGGCATTGGTTCCCTTTTAGAACCCTTATCCCAATTTGTAGACTGTTTTTTGAAACCGTTTGTGTCACAGATCCAGTCATACATGAGGGATTCTACACACTTGATCTCTCTCCTCTCTGAGCTGGCTTTCCCTTCTCAACCATTTTTCTTTGTTACACTGGATGTGGTCTCTTTATACTCTAATATACCCCAGAATGAGGCTCTTCAGGTTATCTCGCATACCCTAGACAAGCGTCCACGACCACACCGGGTGTCCACCTCTTTCTTAGTTAGGTTGTCTGAACTAGCCCTTACTAAGAATTTTTTTCAGTTCCAGAATTCATATTTCCAACAGAATAAAGACACGGCCATGGGGGCTACTATGGCCCCCAGCTTGGCTTGTCTGTTCATGGACCATTTTGAGAGTCAATTTATTTATCCTTCAGAATGGGTTAGCTTTATTTACATCTGGCGCCGGTATATAGATGATGTGCTCTTAATTTGGACGGGCACTGATATACAATTTTACTGCTTTTTAGATTGGCTCAACTCTTTAAATCCACATATTCAATTTAATTTTTGTATTCACCCCCGGTCCATAGCTTTTTTAGACATCATGATTTTGAAACTACGCTTTACCGCAAGAACACTGACCATAACACACTACTACAGTATCAAAGTTGCCATCCCCGAGCGTTACGTGATAACATCCCTACGGGACAGTTTTTACGCCTGCGCCGCCTGTGTTCCACTCGCCCAGAATTTCTGATGCAAGCTCATACCATGTTTAACCGATTTGTGGAGCACGGCTATCCCCATAGGGTGGTAAAAAGAGCTTTTAAAAGGGCTCTATACACCAATCGTGACTGGTTGTTTGTCCCAGGGTCCAGCTCAGAAGATGAGATGAATAATTGTATACTACCTTCCTCTATTATGGGGAGAGCCATTGCCTCGATGATAAGACGGCATTGGACTGCCCTTGCACTTACAGACCTTTTACACAGTCCGCTGCGCTTTACTTACAAGCGTGGCAAAAATTTGCGGGACCGACTGGTTCACACTTTTTCATCTGCTGAATCAGCCTTTAGTCAGGGCACACATGGACCTTGTGGTCACTGCACTATGTGCTAGGGATGTGAATCGTTTTTCAACGATTAAAATTATCGTCCGATAATGTTTATATCGTCTTAAATCATTATAGAACACGATACAATAGAAATTCTAACGATTTATCATTAAAAATCGTTAAATCGTGTTAGTGCGCACTAACTCGAGTTAGTGCGCACTAACTCCCCGTTAGTGCGCACTAACTCGATTTAGTGCGCACTAACTGAAAATGATACAAATAAACACTTTCCAGGTCACTGAAGGTCAGTTAGGAATGAATATGTGTTCCTATTGGCTGGCTGCCCTCTTATCTATTGATGTTACCAAGGTTACCACTGAGGTGATGGTTGGGGGGATGGGAAATGGAACTGGAAACTAACGAACACCAACAGAAAATGAAACAAAGTGTTCACACTTCCCAGGTCAGTAAAGGTCACTTAGGAATGAATATGTATGTATGTATTCCTATTGGCTGGCTGTGCTCTTATCTATTGATGTTACCAATATGGTTGGGGGGATGTGAAATGGAAACAGTTGGAAGCTTGACAAAAAAAGTAATGTAATGATCAGCACTCACCTGACTAGAACTTGTTTGTTTATTATTTTTGTTAGCAGGCACCTGAAATGCTAGTGCATGTTGAATTTGCCAATCACTGTGCATTTTAGAAAGGTGGTCCTGGCTGGAACTGTACACAGTTCAAATATATGTAATTGATTGTTGGTAAGTGTATTTTTTAAGTAGCCACACTGGCACCAGTATGTTTACTTTTCCTCCTACTTAACTCACTAGCTCAGCTTTGTAAGAAGGGCTTCTCTGCTTGTGTGTTGTTTTTGTTTGGTGTGAGGAGAGCAGAAACATCAGATCTTTATTAAATCTACTACAGTCATCTCTTACAGTGCCCTATCCCTATTAATACCAGGAGTGTTGTGATCTTCCTGCACACAGTGCCCTAACCCTGATACCAGTCTGAGACAGCTCCCTCCCTGCATTACTAGTGAGAGGCTGGCTTCACAGACAGGGGGGAGCTGCCTGACCCTCACTCCTGACTTCCCCCATGTCCCAGCTAGTGAATGGTGTGTGGGTGAGGGGGGGGGGGGAGGATGGTGAAGTCTGAGACAGCTCCCTCCCTGCATTACTAGTGAGAGGCTGGCTTCACAGACAGGGGGGGAGCTGCCTGACCCTCACTCCTGACTTCCCCCATGTCCCAGCTAGTGAATGGTGTGTGGGTGAGGGGGGGGGGGGGGAGGATGGTGAAGTCTGAGACAGCTCCCTCCCCGCATTACTAGTGAGAGGCTGGCTTCACAGACAGGGGGGAGCTGCCTGACCCTCACTCCTGACTTCCCCCATGTCCCAGCTAGTGAATGGTGTGTGGGTGAGGGGGGGGGGGGGGAGGATGGTGAAGTCTGAGACAGCTCCCTCCCTGCATTACTAGTGAGAGGCTGGCTTCACAGACAGGGGGGAGCTGCCTGACCCTCACTCCTGACTTCCCCCATGTCCCAGCTAGTGAATGGTGTGTGGGTGAGGGGGGGGGGGGGAGGATGGTGAAGTCTGAGACAGCTCCCTCCCTGCATTACTAGTGAGAGGCTGGCTTCACAGACAGGGGGGAGCTGCCTGACCCTCACTCCTGACTTCCCCCATGTCCCAGCTAGTGAATGGTGTGTGGGTGAGGGGGGGGGGGGAGGATGGTGAAGTCTGAGACAGCTCCCTCCCTGCATTACTAGTGAGAGGCTGGCTTCACAGACAGGGGGGAGCTGCCTGACCCTCACTCCTGACTTCCCCCATGTCCCAGCTAGTGAATGGTGTGTGGGTGAGGGGGGGGGGGAGGATGGTGAAGTCTGAGACAGCTCCCTCCCTGCATTACTAGTGAGAGGCTGGCTTCACAGACAGGGGGGAGCTGCCTGACCCTCACTCCTGACTTCCCCCATGTCCCAGCTAGTGAATGGTGTGTGGGTGAGGGGGGGGGGGGGGGAGGATGGTGAAGTCTGAGACAGCTCCCTCCCTGCATTACTAGTGAGAGGCTGGCTTCACAGACAGGGGGGAGCTGCCTGACCCTCACTCCTCCGGGGTATTGTGATCTTCCTGCACACAGTGCCCTATCCCTGATACCAGGGGTGTTGTGATCTTCCTGCATGCAGTGCCCTATCCCTATTAATACCAGGAGTGTTGTGATCTTCCTGCATGCAGTGCCCTATCCCTATTAATACCAGGAGTGTTGTGATCTTCCTGCATGCAGTGCCCTATCCCTGATACCGGGATGTGTGCAAGAAGATCACAACACCCCCGGTATCAGGAATAGGGCACTGTGTGCAGGAAGATCACAACACCCCCAGTATCAGGAATAGGGCACTGTGTGCAGGAAGATCACAACACCCCTGGTATTAGGGATAGGGCACTGTGTGCAGGAAGATCACAACACTCCTGGTATTAATAGGGATAGGGCACTGTGTGCAGGAAGATCACAATACCCCTGGTATCAGGGTTAGGGCACAAGTTCTAGTCACACTGACTGATCACATTACTTGTTTTGTCAAGCTACCAACTGTTTCCATTTCCCATCCCCCATATACTGTCAGTAGGAAACTTGGTAACATGAATAAATAAGAGGGCAGCCAATAGGAATACATATTCATTCCTAAACTGACCTTAACTGACCTGAAAAGTGTCAAATTGTATCATTTTCAGTTAGTGCGCACTAACTCCCAGTTAGTGCGCACTAACTCCCGTTAGTGCGCACTAATCGGAAAAAAACGATTTTTAACGATTTTTTAACTAAAAAATCATGCCTAAGACGATTTTCTTGCCCTGCCACACGATTTCTATCGTTAAGACGATATGGAAAACGATTCACATCCCTACTATGTGCAGCCACACGGAAAGAACATCATCATTTACACATCCCAGTACTGGGCGTCTATTTAAACTACGCTGTGTATCAGATTGTCTAACCAAAGGCGTGGTTTATATTGTGAAGTGTCCCTGTCCTCTACTCTATGTAGGCAAAACAACACGTATGTTAAAAACCCGTATGATTGAACATTGTTCTAATATCCGCCTACATAGAGTAGATGAGCCCCTGGTTTCCCATTGGATAGAATGTGGCCATGCCATCTCTGATCTCTGCTTCACGGTCATCAAGGTGGTGAGCCGCCCCCCCCGTGGCGGTGACTACCCCGAGATCCTTGGTCGCAGGGAGCAGAGATGGATTTTTACACTTAATACATTGGTCCCGGATGGTCTCAACAGAGAAATTGAGTGGAACCTCTTCTATTAAGTTATGCTTTTGTTCACTGTTGGGACGGATCCACTGAGACTTGCTACTTTTGACAGCACTCGCGAGAGTTGCCGCGTTCGCTCCCTTTTCCCATGTTTAAATAGCTTACACCTGCGAGAGCTTGCGCGCTCCGGGTATCTGTTCTAAGGTATGTACATGTTTGAAATGTTTCTCACTTTGTAGCCACTTTCACCATTATTCTTACACAGATTTGTTTTACACTTTAGATTTGAATGTACCCTCGGTCCTCCCCGATGCAGCCTAGCGAAACATGGGACCGTGTCGGGGGACCTGTTTAAATTTCGACATTTGAATGTATGGCGTTGCCAATATAAACATTGTTATTCTACATTATTGGAATTATTAAAAAACACCAGAGAATTGGTGGTTTAACATTTATCCTGTACCAGCGTTCTGTGATAATTGAAGTCTCCCATTATTACTGCACTACCAATTTGGTTAGCTTCCCTAATTTCTCTTAGCATTTCACTGTCCATCTCAACATCTTAGAAGCCTCTCATGTGGGACTTTGTTGAATGCCTTCTGAAAATCCAAATATTCAACATCTACTGGTTCACCTTTGTCTACATGTTTATTCACCCCTTCAAACAAATGTAGGAGATTTGTGAGGCAAGACTTCCCTTGGGTAAATCCATGATGGCTGTGTCGCATTAAACCATGTGTATCTAAATGTTTTGTGATTTTATTCTTTATAACAGTTTCCACTATTTTTCCCAGCACTGAACAGGCTCAGGCTCATTGGTCTATAATTTCCCGGATCATAAGAACATAAGAACATATGAAATTGCCATGCTGGGACAGACCAAGGGTCCATCAAGCCCAGCATCCTGTTTCCAATAGAGGCCAAAAACCAGGCCACAAGAACCTGGCAATTACTCAAACACTAAGAAGAACCAATGCTACTGATGCAATTAATAGCAGTGGCTATTCCCTAAGTATAATTGATTAATAGCCATTAATGGACTTCTCCTCCAAGAACTTATCCAAACCTTTTTTGAACCCAGCTACACTAACTGCACTAACTACCTTCTCTGGCAACAAATTCCAGAGCTTTATTGTGCGTTGAGTGAAAAAGAATTTTCTCCGATTAGTCTTAAATGTGTTACTTGCTAACTTCATGGAATGCCCCCTAGTCCTTCTATTATTCGAAAGTGTAAATAACCGAGTCACATCTACTCGTTCAAGACCTCTCATGATCTTAAAGACCTCTATCATATCCCCCCTCAGCCGTCTCTTCTCCAAGCTGAACAGCCCTAACCTCTTCAGCCTTTCCTCATAGGAGAGCTGTTCCATCCCCTTTATCATTTTGGTTGCCCTTCTCTGTACCTTCTCCATCGCAATTATATCTTTTTTGAGATGCGGCAACCAGAATTGTACACAGGTGCGGTCTCACCATGGAGCGATACAGAGGCATTATGACATTTTCCATTCTATTAACCATTCCCTTCCTAATAATTCCCAACATTCTATTTGCTTTTTTGACTGCTGCAGCACACTGAGCTGACGATTTTAAAGTATTATCCACTATGATGCCTAGATCTTTTTCCTGGGTGGTAGCTCCTAACATGGAATCTAACATCGTGTAACTACAGCAAGGGTTATTTTTCCCTATGTGCAACACCTTGCACTTGTCCACATTAAATTTCATCTGCCATTTGGATGCCCAATCTTCCAGTCTTGCAAGGTCCTCCTGTAATGTATCACAGTCTGCCTGTGATTTAACTACTCTGAATAATTTTGTATCATCCGCAAATTTGATAACCTCACTCGTCGTATTCCTTTCCAGATCATTTATATATATATTGAAAAGCACCGGTCCCAATACAGATCCCTGAGGTACTCCACTGTTTACCCTTTTCCACTGAGAATATTGACCATTTAATCCTACTCTCTGTTTCCTGTCTTTTAACCAGTTTGTAATCCATGAAAGGACATCGCCTCCTATCCCATGACTTTTTAGTTTTCGTAGAAGCCTCTCATGAGGGACTTTGTCAAACGCCTTCTGAAAATCCAAATACACTACATCTACCGGTTCACCTTTATCCACATGTTTATTAACCCCTTCAAAAAAATGAAGCAGATTTGTTAGGCAAGACTTCCCTTGGGTAAATCCATGTTGACTGTGTCCCATTAAATCATGTCTTTCTATATGCTCTACAATTTTGATCTTGAGAATAGTTTCCACTATTTTTCCCGGCACGGAAGTCAGGCTCACTGGTCTATAATTACCCGGATCGCCCCTGGAGCCTTTTTTAAATATTGGGGTTACATTGGCCACCCTCCAGTCTTCAGGTACAATGGATGATTTTAATGATAGGTTACAAATTTTAACTAATAAATCAGAAATTTCATTTTTGAGTTCCTTCAGAACCCTAGGATGCATACCATCCGGTCCAGATGATTTGCTACTCTTTAGTTTGTCAATCTGGCCTACTACATCTTCCAGCTTCACAGTGATTTCGTTCAGTTCGTCTGAGTCATCACCCCTGAAAACCATCTCCGGAACTGGTATCTCCCCAACATCCTCATTAGTAAACACGGAGGCAAAGAATTAATTTAGTCTTTCTGCAATGGCCTTATCTTCCCTAAGAGCCCCTTTAACCCCTCTGTCATCTAATGGTCCAACCGACTCCCTCACAGCTTTTTAAATATAGGGGTTACTTTGGCCATCTTCTAATCTTTAGGTATATTGAATGATTTTAATGATAGGTTACTAATTTTTACTAATAGGTCTGAAATTTCATTTTTTTTTAGTTCTTTCATAATCCTGAGCTGTTTACCATCTGGTCCAGGTGATTTACTACTCTTCAGTTTGTCAATCAGGCCTACCACATCTTTCCTATTGATACAGGTGTCCTCCAGGGTTCAGCACTCTCAGCAACGTTATTTAACATTTATATGCTTCCTCTGTGTAAATTACTTGTGGAACTAGGAATCACCTTCTTCTTATACACTTATGACATACAGTTCTACATTCCATTCACCAAATCATTTGAAAATATAGCATCAACACTCTCAACAAACACGAAGGCAATACAGCAAGAACTATCTCAGCTTAAACTACCTCTAAACACAAAAAAAACCCTGAAGTCATCTGGTTAAGGTAAAACTCCTCTGTAGTTAAACCGCTGTCTCTAGACCTGGGTAATTTTCATATTGCACCCTCGGATTAAGTATGGGGACTTGGGAATACAGATTTGATAAGAACATTACAATGAAAATGCACATAAGCAAATTAATTAAAACAAGATACTCCAAGCTGCGAATATTAATTGGTTGAAACCTTTACTAACATTCCAGGACTTCCGCACTGTTTTACAAACACTAATATTCTCAAATATAGATTATTGCAACTCCCTATTACTAGGCTTACCTTCAGGACTATTAAAACTATTACAGTTATTACAAAATGCCTCAGCAAGACTTTTATTAGGGACAAGGATATTTGACCACATCACCCCCTTGCTGATAGCACTGCACTGGCTGCCAGTACAATCCAGAATCTATTATAATGTATTAACACTAATTTTTAATATCACCTATGCCATAAACCCTGGCCTATTAGGAGACACTTCAACCATACATCCCGCAGCAAACACAAAGATCGCAAAGGATTATTAACTGTACCCACAACAAATAAGAGACTGAATGTTTTCCATAGCGGGCCCAAAGTTGTGGAATTCTCTACCTGAGACATTATGTTTGATATCAGAAAGAGTTTCAAACGTGAGCTTGAAACCTGGCTCTTCAAAAATGCTTATGATCCAACTTAAAATATCAATATGCAGAAAACTACACTATCAAGGACATAGATAATATTAGAAGAATGAATAACAAGTAATGAGAGATGTAAAGTATCTGAATGTAATCCACTTTGAAGTACTGATAAGTGTGGAGCGGAATATAAAAAAAAAAAAGACAACTGAATAATATGTGAAAACTACTGAAATAGAGCTCACATATCACAAACCTTTAGTCAACATGTTTTAGAAAATAACAATAGTAGATCTATATTAATCCCTGTTGTGTTGATCTATAATATGAATGTTACTTTTATAAATTGTTGTGATCTTCATTTGGAATGATGGTATGTAAAATGTCTAAATAAATAAATAAAATGCTCTCCCCACTACTGGTCTGCTTTGGGATCATGCACCAGCCACGCGCCTTCCACTCCTCCTTAGGCTGCCTGCTCGATCATCAGCCTGCACCCAAACTCTGGTCGCCTGCTGCTGCAGCTCACCCAGGTCGCAGACCACTATTGGGTCACAACTATGAGCCCTAAGGTAGGCTGCATATAGTAGAAAAAGGAAGTAAAAAAAGCAGAGAAGACAAAGCAATCAAATCTACACAAAACCGCAGAAAGAAAAAGCTAGTAGGAGCGCTCCAGCTTAAATTGAACTCAACAGCCCTCCCACCAGCCTCTGCCCCCTCCCCAGAGATGGAGCACCTCCACAGTTGTGGCCTTCCCCACTTACCTGAGATGGGGGTTGACTCCTTTAGTTAAGCACTGTTTATGGTTGAGTTCATTACAAATAGATTTAGGAAATGTGTTAAGTAAATTTTAATTTACTATTTTTATGTCTAAACATAAACTTAATTTGTATGAGAGCATAAATGTACTTGTTAACATAAGTTCAAGTTACCTCTGTTACTCTACAGAAAAATATGCTTAGATTCCAAGCTTTTGGCAAAGAGTTTCATTCTGTTGAAGTTATTCTGTGCAGCCCTTTTTGATGATCCATGGGGTCATCTGAACTCACTTTGGCAGATAATCAAAGGAGTCTAGCTGTCTAACAGCAAAGATAGGTGGCTAGAGCTCAGGAGGGCATTTTCCTCAGCTGAGTGCTGAAATCACTAGGTGGCTAGATTTAGCTGCTCAAAAAGCGGACCTTTTTTTGGGGATGGCATGGTCAGGGAATGAACTTAACTGGCCAGGTTTCGAAACCTAAATCTGAGCACCTACTGTACATTGTTCCCTAAATCTAGCTGGCAAAGTTGCAACTCAAAATTAGCTTTACTTAGCCAGTTAATACTTAGCCAGGTAAGTGGGTGCTCATCACCCTTTTGAAAATTCACCCCACTCTGTTTTGTTGTAGGATATCCTGTCTGTGTTCTGTATTATCTTATTCCCTTTGAGTGAATACTGATGTTCAGTATTGTATTATGATATACATATATTGCCATATATTATCGATGGTCTTAACTCACGAATGAGTGGGACTTAGAAAAATTTACAGCAAAATATAATTTGCTAAATCGGGCAAATAAATGTGTTCATAGTCACTTTTTGAAAAAGATTGTTCTTTTCTCAAGAGTTGGACATATTCACATGATGCCAATAGATGGTCAGGAAAATCAGCTGTAGGAGAATAGGCTGTTTAGTCACCACATTTATGGCTGATGTCACTATCTCCCTCATCAGTCAGTCAATAAGGAGCATGATTTTTTTTATCATCTGATATGAACACACAAATTCAGCACATTAGAGCAATTTAAAAGGATCTTGTATTTTGCGGCTAACTTGCCATAGGTGATTCACAGCTCTTGTTACCATCTGATATTAGCTATTACATTATAAAAAACACAGTGGCAGTAATTATTCTTCCAGTTCTAAATGTGTCAACTCCTTTCTGCATGCATTACTACAAGCAGTTCCCTGATTAGAACAGAAGAAGCACTAGGTGAGAAGGGCTTTTTACCATTGGATCACTTTCCTAATGTTGGGGATGAATGTGATGGTCATAGTTCCATGTATTGTTAGAAGTGACATACATGAAAGGTGATGGAAGATATAGGCAGTTAGCTAATTAGTGGACAGAAAGAGAATTGTAAGGAAAGGTGGGGGTTAATAGTGGATCAAAATAATCACCAATAATTGATAAAGTTGGATCAATATATATCGTGATGGTTATTATATTCCCTAGGGAAGGTTGGGGCAGGAACCTGGGTGGAACTGTCAAAACCCAAGATACCCCAGGTTAGGAGAAGAGATCCTGCTCTGAAAAGTACTGAGAGAGGGGGAGGAGAGGTGAACTGAGAGGAAGGGACTGCACAGCCTGCACCTCAAGAGGGTGGGAACATCCAGGTGGACTGGGAGGAGTTGGGGAGGTGGCCTGATGAAGGAGCTGGACAGGAACAGGAAGAAGGACTAAAGACAGAGGGAGACATGGTGGAGATGGAGATGGACTTGCTGGATGTCCATCCCTGGAGCCCATACCGATGGAGGAAGGAGAGGACTGATGAAATCCCCTTAAGGAGACATGGACACTGAACAGGTTAGAACCTAAGGAACCTGCTGTGGGTGGATGTAGCAGTAGGTGGGCAAGATGCAGTATTGACTTGTTCCCTCCTACAAGCTATGGTGGTTGGAGGCAGTAGGGCTTGGTTGTCCCTAACCCAAGCCCACAGGCACTAGATTTAAGGGTTTAAAAAAGAGATAAAAGCCTTGACCTGAGCCTGGAGATTTAAGGGTTTCAACCAGAGAAAAATGCCTTTAACTGGGCCTGGAGATTTGATGGTTTTAACCAGAGATAAAATCCCTGAACTGTGCCTGGAGATATAGGCATTTAAACTGGAGGCAGGAGCCTTGATTTAGGCCTAGCAAAGCAAGGTACTTACTACTGGGGGTTGAGCTTTTCGCGGATTAACAGCAACCACTCAAGCTGTCACCGAATCTCTAAGCAGTGACGCTACATGGGCGAGTTCTGCAGCAGGGAATAAGCTTATGAAGTGTTGGCTGAGTTGGAGCATAAGATGTCGCTGTTCTGCACTCGAAGAAGGTTCAGGATGACAATATATAGTTCACAGCTAGTATAAGGCTCCAGGGGCGATCCGGGTAATTATAGACCAGTGAGCCTGACTTCAGTGCCGGGAAAAATAGTGGAAACTATTCTCAAGATCAAAATTGAGGAGCATATAGAAAGACATGATTTAATGGGACACAGTCAACATGGATTTACCCAAGGGAAGTCTTGCCTAACAAATCTGCTTCATTTTTTTGAAGGGGTTAATAAACATGTGGATAAAGGTGAACCGGTAGATGTAGTGTATTTGGATTTTCAGAAGGCGTTTGACAAAGTCCCTCATGAGAGGCTTCTACGAAAACTAAAAAGTCATGGGATAGGAGGTGATGTCCTTTCGTGGATTACAAACTGGTTAAAAGACAGGAAACAGAGAGTAGGATTAAATGGTCAATATTCTCAGTGGAAAAGGGTAAACAGTGGAGTACCTCAGGGATCTGTATTGGGACCGGTGCTTTTCAATATATATATAAATGATCTGGAAAGGAATACGACGAGTGAGGTTATCAAATTTGCGGATGATACAAAATTATTCAGAGTACTTAAATCACAGGCAGACTGTGATACATTACAGGAGGACCTTGCAAGACTGGAAGATTGGGCATCCAAATGGACAAGTGCAAGGTGTTGCACATAGGGAAAAATAGATTCCATGTTAGGAGCTACCACCCAGGAAAAAGATCTAGGCATCATAGTGGATAATACTTTAAAATCGTCGGATCAGTGTGCTGCAGCAGTCAAAAAAGCAAATAGAATGTTAGGAATTATTAGGAAGGGAATGGTTAATAGAACGGAAAATGTCATAATGCCTCTGTATCGCTCCATGGTGAGACCGCACCTTGAATACTGTGTACAATTCTGGTCGCCGCATCTCAAAAAAGATATAGTTGCGATGGAGAAGGTACAGAGAAGGGCAACCAAAATGATAAAGGGGATGGAACAGCTCCCCTATGAGGAAAGGCTGAAGAGGTTAGGGCTGTTCAGCTTGGAGAAGAGACGGCTGAGGGGGGATATGATAGAGGTCTTTAAGATCATGAGAGGTCTTGAACGAGTAGATGTGACTCGGTTATTTACACTTTCGAATAATAGAAGGACTAGGGGGCATTCCATGAAGTTAGCAAGTAACACATTTAAGACTAATAGGAGAAAATTCTTTTTCACTCAACGCACAATAAAGCTCTGGAATTTGTTGCCAGAGAAGGTAGTTAGTGCAGTTAGTGTAGCTGGGTTCATAAAAAGTTTGGATAAGTTCTTGGAGGAGAAGTCCATTAATGGCTATTAATCAATTGTACTTAGGGAATAGCCACTGCTATTAATTGCATCAGTAGCATGGGTTCTTCTTAGTGTTTGGGTAATTGCCAGGTTCTTGTGGCCTGGTTTTTGGCCTCTGTTGGAAACGGGATGCTGGGCTTGATGGACCCTTGGTCTGTCCCAGCATGGCAATTTCTTATGTTCTTATGTTCTTAATGATTAAGACATTTTTAAACATAATACTGCTATATCCTTTTTTTTTCCTTCTTTAAGTTTGTCAGTAATAGCACTGAGATAAGAGCAAGGAACACACCTGTTTTTCTAAGTCATAGGGCTGGTGAAGCCTAATGCTTAGAGTTAAATAGTGCCAGGATCTCTAATTAGCCATAGCTCAATGAGCTATAGCTGGCCATTGTCAAAGTAATGAGTGCAAAAAACCTGGATTAAAGTCAGAAAATGAGAATATAAGGAAATGACAATTGCAATGACTTTTAGAAGGGAGAGTGCTTTAGCTATTTGATCTGAGGAGAGTCTCCAGGCTCATTTAGTCTCCCGGATTTTCATAGATACATTGACTCACAATTGGGAGACTTGTGAGAGAGGTATCAACTTTTTTTCTCTATTCTTCTTTGTATAGATCTTTATCTTTTGTTATTACAATAGCTACTACTACTGCTTAATACAATATTGTTGTGATGTTATGTGATATTATTTGTCTTTACTGATAATACAATTTTCTACCATACTTTACCATATTTAGTAAACTGTTGCTTTTATAAGATTGTGTATGTGTGTTCTATGGCATGACATAACACCATTTAGGCCCCCGCTTACAAAGGGAGAGGATGCCATGGCTAGAGTGTTGCAGGGTAGGTATGGTAGAGATGAAGCCCCTTTGTGGAGAACATAAGGATGCATTTCCCATTACTACTACCCTTCCTTTCTTTGACTTACACTGCAGAATACTTTTGTCAGATTTGAATGTGGTTGAGTACTGATTATTCGGTGTAAGGAAAATGTGTCACTTTCATAGTCTGTCCATCAAATAAAGAGAAAGCAGAGAGAATAGATGGAAAAATGTCTTTAGTTATCTTTTGTATAATAAAAAGAGAGGCACGTGAATCCTGCTGAAGAATTACACAATCTCAAACTCTTAAAATAAAAGCATGACCACTTGGTTTTAAGAGTTTTGTTATGTTTTGACAGATTTTAGCCTTCTATTACAGCAGTTCTTCAAGTCTTATAAAGCATAGGATTGTTTGAATACGAAAGAAAAGATTATCCATGTGTGCTAATTGTCATTCAGCTTACCATCCCTTCCCCTATGTTCTATGGAGTGCCATGCAACTAGGAAATATTTAATGAGGCTGACCAGGAATTGAAGTATGGGCAAGTATTTTTAGCTTATTTTCCTTAGATTGTGCTGACATCATGACATGAAAATACTCTGTGTGTTCCCTGCCCAATTTTAGATGTTGCTGGATTCAGTAGAGCAACTTTGCATGTCTGAAAAGAGATAATGAAGCTCATATACTGTATATTATCATGTGATCAAAAGAGGGAGCCATCCTAAACTGCCAAATAAATGGGAATTATTTGTATTTCTGAGAAATGTGGGGGTTCTCACATAGTATATTTCGAAATTATGAGTTTGAGGGTTTCCACACATTGTTGATATGCCCAATGTTAGAAGCTGTGGGTCAACTTCTGTGTTAAAAAAAACAAAGTACCGTATTTTCCGGCGTATAAGACGACTTTTTAACCCCTGAAAATCTTCTTAAAAGTCGGGGGTCGTCTTATACGCCGGGTATCGTCTTATAGGGCAGCTGTGGCATCCGCGGCTGGCCTTTTCTTCTTCCCGCCCCCTGTTGCGTGCTCCCGGTTTCTCTCGCTGCTCTTCCTTTCCTGCTGCCGTTGCCGCCGGGCTATCAGCATGTTCAAGCCCAGCGGGAACGGCAGCGGTGCAAAAAAAAAAAAAAAAAGCTGTGGCGTCCGCGGCTGGCCTTTTCTTCTTCCCGCCCCCTGTCGCGTGCTCCCGGTTTCTCCCGCTGCTCTTCCTTTCCTGCTGCCGTTGCCGCCGGGCTATCGGCAAGTTCAAGCCCAGCGGGAACGGCAGCGGTGCAAAAAAAAAAAAAAAGCTGTGGCGTCCGCGGCTGGCCTTTTCTTCTTCCCGACCCGGAACAGGAAGGGATACACAGTGCAGTGCGCGGGAAGGAGAAAGCCGTGCCGCATGAAAAAATAGCAGCGGCGACAGCAGCATCGGCCCCCGAGCAATCGAAGCAGCTGATAATAGGGAAAGGAGACAGCAGCATGAGCCTCCCGCGGCCGATGGGATTCTTCTTTCTTGGCCTGCGGGGGCTGAAGGAGGAGGCTGCCGCAGCTACTATTTGTTCTTGGGGGGCGGGGGAGGGGAGAGGAAGTGAGTGAGAGAGAGAGAAGCAGCCAGCCAGCCTGTGTGTGAGAGAATGCATTTGATTGAGAGCATGTGTGTGATTGAGAGAAACTGGTCAGAGAGCTCATGTGTGTGTATATGTGAGAGACAATGAAAGTGACTGCTCAGAGAGATGACTGATGTGTATGTGAGTGTGAGAGAGAGAAAAAGCATGGAAGTGAGAAATCTGGGTATGTGAGAAAGCATGGGAGTAAGAAGCCTGATTATGTGAGAGAGAGCATGGGGTGGGAGGCCTGTGTGTGCGCAAGCATGCATGAGAGAGAGACTGGTTGATAAGGTGACGGTGTGTGTGAGAGAAAGAGACTGGTGTGTGTGAATGTGAGAGAAAGAATGTGATTCAGGGAATGAGAAGCCTGTGCATGTGGAGAGCAAGCATGGAAATGAGAGAGAGACTGGTGTGTGTGTGTGAGACAGAGAAAGTGATTATGAGAGTGAGAAGCCCGTATATGTACGGTAAGCAGAACACGGGAGTGGGAAGCCTGTGTGTGTGTATGACATGAGACAAACTGTTCAGGAAGGTGTCTGGTGTGTGTGTCAAAGACTGTTTGGGAGATGATTGGTGTGTGAGAGACAGAAACTGGTCATGGGGGCATGACTGGTATGGTGTGTGTGTGTGTGAGAGAGACATGGGCCCTAAGGAAGAGGACCATGAGTATAGAGCTTAGCCACTACTGCTGCTTCTGATGTGTGCTACGGAACTGCTGGAGGGGGTAAGTAAAGGTGGCTTTTTAAGTTTATTTTTCTTGATTGACTGCCATTTTAATTATTTAATATTATGTGATGTGTCTGCTTTTTTGAAATATTTTATTGGTGTTTGGAGAATGTTTAATAGTTTTTATGAGTTTTTAATTGTTGGATGTTATTCTGTTCATAGCTGTTTTGAAACATTTATTCTGCTTATTAGTATAGTTTTACAATTATTTCTGTGTGGGGATCTATAGCTGCTTGCTAGTTCTGTTTTCCTAATAAGAGGTGTATTGGTTTTTAGGGCCTGATATACGGTATTTGTAGTGTTGCCTTTTCATAGATAGGGTTGCTCCTGTTTGAGTGTAAAATTATTTTTTTTCTTAAAAATATGTATAAAAAAGGGGGGGTCGTCTTATACGCCCAGTCGTCTTATACGCCGGAAAATACGGTAATCCAAAAGAAAGAATGCACATGACACTTAATAGTAAGTTCCAAAAATGTGTTCAGTATTTATTTTAGAAAACAACTATATAAAATAAGAAAGCCTACTTTCTTAGATCAGAAGAGAAACTGAAAGCAGGAAGCAAGCAATGAGAGAGAGAGAAATGGGTCTTATGTCATCAGCTCCACTCCTTGTTATAAAATCTATGCTGACTGGAAGCGTAGACTGGTACCTCAATTTGGTTCTGGAGATAAGGTTTGCTCAGCACTAGAAAACATCACACTCAAGTATCCTTCTTCAAATTTGCTCCTAAATAATAAATATATTAGACCTTATTAGATCATAAGACAACTTAACCCGATGCCCTGCAAAGTCAAGATTCCCCTTCCCTTCGTATTCCTAACTCCTTCTACGTATCCCTACTTAAACCAGCAGATACTCCAAGAAAATCCTTTTTTCCACTCTGTCTCATTTGTCCTGATGCAGAGTTTAAGATCAATGAATTCATCGACTCCAAGGTTGTAAGAAACATATGTTATTATTTGGTCAATTGGAAGGGTTATAGCCTTGAGGAAAGTCATGGGAACCAGTGGAAAAACCTCAATGCCCCATTGCTGATCAAGAGATTTCTTTGCCTCTTTCCTGATAAGCCTAAGAAAAGGGGTCTTGGGGGAGGGACTTGGAGGTACTGTAGCATGCCACTGATCACAGGGTGCTGCATCACAGTCAGTGTCCTGTACCTCATGGTCTGTGACACCTCTTACTTTCTTCTTACCCATAGGAAGATAATATACCTAGGACAAGAGTGGGAAACCCTCCTGAGTGCTGCTTCAACATTTGAAGGATTTAGACATAATTTTATGGATGTTTCATTGTAAATCGCTTAGGCCACAATCTTGTTGTGTTAGGCATTTAATACATTTTAATAAATGAAAATGAAATGAAATAATGCAAATTCCTTCTTCTAAAATTATTCTCCAACAGTTCCATTTTATTATGCAGAATCTGATTGTCTTGAGTAAATACAGTATTCATAGCTGCTATAGAGGAGATTTTCTTCTTACACTTAACAAGACTTTCACCATAATTAACCAAAATTCTATAATGAGAGGCAAACTTGTCTGAAGTTTCTTTTGCAAATTTACATATCTATGAAACATATCCAGTGAGAGAGGACTCACTGGATGTGAGGAGTTCTGGCATAGGCACTAGTGTGAATGCATGCAATCGGTTTGGGAGACAGTGGGAAGGAAGCAGTGGCTATAAGAGAAAATTCATCCCCTTCAACAGCCTGAATGTCTTTGCTGTCTCCTACCTCCAATAAATTCTTAAATATAACAGGAACTCCCCCATGCTATCTCTTGGGACTTGCTCCACAAACAGGTCATATGTTGGTGTCTTACTAAGCTCCGTGTTGCATTGGGGGCACGGGGATCTTTCATTGAAGCTCAAAGAAGCTTCTGTAGAAAGCAGACTAGCCGCCATACTTCCCCTCTGCTTATCTTCTGAGACTTTAAACTGTGGCCACCGCACAATAAAGGAATCAACTGGACTGACTACAGAATCAGTTGCAGGAGTAGATGTGTCTGAGTAGGAACAGAGTATAATTTTCCTCTTTACCATTACAGGAAATGCAGTTACAGTATCTAGTCTATCCCACAATGGGGCTCCCAGCCACCGCATGTTACCTGCTCAACTGCTTTACTCCTTCCCCACCATCAAACATTTCTAACATCATTAAGCACTACCAAACCTCAAGTAGAGGTTGAGGTCAAGGGATTCTCCTTCCCCCTGTGGAATCCCTCCAGGGGCAATACTTCAGTGAAGGGTGTCACATAAAAATTCTGTACTTCCAGTGGGAAAATAGTGTAATTCCATACAAGCATCTTCTGTTTCTGAGGAGTTACATTTATTCTTGGAGTAGACAAGTGGCAAAAAAATGTCACAAATAAAACATTGATATAACATTGATAGGCTGGTCAAATATTCTATCCCATAAACAGAGCTTACTCACAGGTCCCAACTTATAGTTCTCCAGAATACTGGTCAGTATGGAGTTATGCTGAATTTCCACATTACTTTCCAAATCTTTGGACTTGATGAAGGTTAAGTATAGTTATGCTACTCTTTCTTCCAGTCTTGCATGCAGGAAATCCTAGCAGCACAATGCAGCACTGTAAATACAGCAACTGGTAGCATGTAGTAGGTGAAGTAGCATGTTTGCCCACTTGAATGCACAGAAGGTCAACAAACAAAAATATAACAGAAGGTGATATGTTTTTATTTGACTGCGTTAATACATTTCTTCACTAATGTTTGAGAATTTACACCCCCAAAACAAAATGATATAGAACTCGAAGGACAATAGTAACTTTAAGAGTTCACTAGGGATGTGCACAAAAAAAAAATTTTTTTGGTTTGATTTGGGATTTTATTTTGGGTGGGGAGGGGGGGGTTGTTTTTTAGTTTGTTTAATATTTATTTTGATTTGGATCATTTCCAACCAAAATAAACATTGCATTAAAAAAAAAGGGATCCTGATCGAAAGTAGTTCTCCATAGGGGGGGAAAACCAAGATGGCTCCCTGAACAGATGCTTACTGCACATGTCCATGCAAGCCTCAAGTTTCTTTATCACTTTGTGGTGTTATTTCCTACCTTTTTTGATGCCTCACAAGAGGAAAGGAAAGCTGAGAGCTTTCCCATCTGAACCTCAGATTCAAGCCGGACAAAGAACCATTCCGCAGTTTGCTTCACCCATATTGCAAATGAGGACGCCGAGCCCCACTGGAGGTACGGGGGGGGGGGGGGGGGGGGGGGGGGGGGGGGGGGGGGGGGTGGGGGGGCGGCAGCCCAGACACCTCCTGGGGATGTATCGTTGAGTCCTCCTGAGCCGTGGTTGCAGCCGGATGATTTTCACCCTGACGGCGCCGACCAGCTGGTGCTGCAGGGGAAAACTTCCCCGGGGCAGATCCAGGAAGATGGGCTGCTTGATGCCGATGGGGAACGGGAGAGGTTTTGTGATGCCCTCACCACGATGGAAGAGAAAGGAGCTGTGAGTGGAATAGTGTTAACATCAAGTACCGGAGGTTTGGAGGTAAACAAAACCCCTTTGAAGCCCTTTGAAATTAAAAAACCAGCTGTTATAACGCTGGAGTCTCTATGGGACTTAATTGTGGGACTAGCAGCAGGACATAATGAACAGGCCTAGAGGGTCGAAGAAAACTCCCAGAAAATTACCTCTCTTGAAAAAAATATGAAATTAGGAGAACAAAACCATGCCATTAAGGAGATGAAAAAAGATGTGAAAGGAATATCTGATTCCAATGCTGTTATATTGTGGGAACAGTCTATATTATCACGAAGATTAGAATCAGTGGAAAATTATTTGCGTCATCTAAATATAAGACTGCTGAATTTTCCTCGTCTAATGCGAGAAGTTCCCTTGATAACATTTAAACAGTATTTAAAAGAAATTCTTAAAATACCAGATGAGCAGATACCTGCAGTAAAAAAAGATAATATACCTCCAACAGAAACAATCGCAGTTCCAGATCTCACCAATTGGAGAACTTGGAAATTTTGATAATCTTTTTGAATATTTAGAGAGTTCTGGACTTGAAGTGGCAGAAAGAACTGTTTTGTTTGTTACTCTGTATTCTGAGTATGATAGAGGGGTAATTATGAAGTATTATTTTAAGAGTATAAATATTACCTATCTTGGGGGTTAAGATTCGTATTTTCCCCGATTTGTCTAGAGCAACTCAGCTGCACCGCAAGGAATTTTTGCAACTACGCCCCAAAGCTCTGCTAAAGGGTGTAAGTTTTATACTACGCTATCCTGCTAAGTGTGTTGTTAAATCCTCTGGAAATACCTTTGTGTTTTATAACCCTGATCAGCTTAGGCAGTTTTTGTGTTCTAAAGAGCAAAATCCCAACAGCAATTAACCGTGCAAAGACGTATGATATGGAGATCAGGGTAGCTGGATGAGATTAGTATTACAATTTCCTCATTCTCCCCTTTATTTCCTTATGCTTTCCCCCCATATTGCCGCAAGTAGAAAGAGAATATTTATATATATATATATATATATACCTCTGTAAAGGATAAAATAAAAAATCTTTTCTTTGATGTACATTCTTGTTTTTCAAAGCAAAGTTATCTTTGTTTGTAATCTATTAAATGGTGATAAATAAAAAATTTTAAAAAAAAGGACCTCCCTAGGCCCACCCCGACACTTTCTCATGTCCCAGGTGCTTCCCCAGGCTTCTCTATTCCACCTTCACCTTCCTGCTAATAACCCAGGATTTCACCAGGCTAAGCCAAGCCCAGCTGGAGTCTTCCTATGCCCTTCAGTGCACCACCCTCCCCTTCTCACAAAGAAACTGAAGCCAGGGCTAAACAGCAAAATGTCACCAGCTGGCCATGAGTCCAGCACCATTGTGGCAACATTTTTAAAAGCACGTTAGAACAAAAATGATCACTCAATAGTTTCATGCAGTCTAATAACTTTTTTAAAATAAGTAAATATAGACCATCAGAATAATGTCTCAGACAGCATGCATGAGCTACCTATGCTATTTAGTCCTGGGGGAATTCTGCACTACTGCAGAGCACAGAATTTGTGCAGAATTAGAAAATGGCAGAGGAATGCACACCATTCGCGGTGAAGGTGAAGGCCACGGCATGCTGCAAACGAGAGCACAGTTTGCGGCAAAGACGAAGGTCCCAGCGTGCTGTTCACGGTGCAGATGAAGGCCCCAGCGTGCAACGGGACGTGCTCTGCTTGCAGCGAAGATAAAGACCCCGGTGAGTGTGTGTAGAGAGGGGAGGGGGTGGAGAGAGAGGGGAGGGGGTATGAGAAACAGCAGGGAGGGTGAGAGAGCAAGGGGGTGAGCAGGAGGGTGAGAGAGCAGTGGGATGAGCAGAAGGTGTGAGAGAGAGCAGGGGAGGGGAGGGGGATGGTGACAGAGAGACCAGGAGGAGTAAGCAGGGGGAGGTGCTTGAGTGTGGGTACCAGAGAGAGGGAGCCTATATGAGGAGATTGTGAAGGAGTGTGTATGTGTATGTGTGTGAGAGATTGGGAGCTGGTGTGCCTGTGTGAAGTGGTTGTGTATGTGAGAGAGAGCCTTTATGAAGGGGTTTGTGAGAGAGAGAGAGAGAGAGACATAGGTAGCCTATGTGATGGTGTATGCGTGAGAAAGAGAGCTTGTGTGGTTGTGTATGCAAGAGAGAGAAGGACCCTATGAGGGGATGTGTGTGCGAGAGAGAGGGAATCTGTATGAGGGGATGTGAATGTGCAAGAGAGTGAAGGAGACTGGATGAGGGTGTGTGTATGTACACTAGAGAGAGAGAGAGAGCATGTGTGTGTGAGAGAGGGAAGGGCAGAGGGAGCCTGTGTGAGGGGCAGTACTGAGTATGGGGTCAAACTCTGGGACTGGCAATAGAGTGGAAGGGATTGAGCTTAGAGGTGGAGGAGTTTGGGCCTGGAAGGGCAAAGTGGCCAGGGGAGTAGGGAGAGCGAATGGGTCACTCTTAGAGTGAATTTCTAGGGAAATTCTGCTCAAAATATTTAAAAATTCAGCATCTTTAAGTAATAACTTTTTCTATATTAATTAAAATGTAATTACTTAAAGACAGTTATGCAATTGTGTTATTTTAACCAATGTAAAGTATGCAGAATTTTAAGTTTTTGTGTGTTACGGTCCCAGTAGCGACGGTCGAGACCCGGCCCTTACCTCCTTGGTCCCGTTCCGTCTCCGAGAGCCTGCGGCCTGTTTCACGGCGTCCCCACGGGGGGGATGCTGCCGAGAAACCCTTCCTAGACGCCGTCTCCCTAGGCGCGCGTGCAGGAGCCGCGCTTATGAAGGCCTTTTCCCGCCACTGAAGGCTCCGCCTTACCCCTGACGTCAGACGCTGCGGCCTATGTAAGGCCGCCGCGGAGCCCAGGACTTTGCCTTGCAACGGGGTTCCTTGCGGTTCCCAGTTGCTCCGAGCCCCAGAGCGTGCTATTGCGTTAGCAGCTCCGTTCCTGCCTACGACTTGCTATGCTTCAGTGTCCAAGTCCTGTCTTTGCTTTTGCCTGGTTCCAGTAACTTGTCCTGCTTCAGTTCCAGCTTGGGTCCAGTACCCCTCCTGTTTCAGTGCCTGCCTGGTTCCAGTAACCTGTCCTGCTTCAGTTCCAGCTTGGTTCCAGTACCTCTCCTGTTTTAGTGCCTGCCTGGTTCCAATAACCTGTCCTGCTTCAGTTCCAGTTTGGATCCAGTACCTGACCTGCTTCAGTTCCTGCCTGACTCCGGATCCCTGCCCGCCTGCTTCAGCTCCAACTTCCGTGATCTCCTAAGTCCCAGCGGCTGGGCTCCTTTGGGCTCCTCCCGGGGGAGCACCAGCTTCCTGGGTAAAGCTCACCGTCTATCGCCTGCCTGGTATCGGTCTCCCGGCCTGCCCTCTAGCAGAGACTATAGTCCACCTCTCTCCAGTCTCCCGCAGGCCGGCCCAAGGGTCCACTAAAACAGCTTATCCTCAACAGATTGCAAGGCCATGGACTCAGCCGAGGTACCAGGATCTTCCTGGGTTGGCTCTGCAGCTACATCAGAAACAGCAATACCTGGATGTCCTGGCCGGTTCCGTTGGGCAACTGGCCGCCCGAATGGATGCCAGCGAAACTCGTCCTTCGGCTGCTGTGGATGCAGCTTCATCTGTGACTCAGCTGCCGGCACCCGCTCGCTACGCTGGAGATAATAGGACCTGCCGAGGGTTCCTAAACCAGTGTTTTGTACGCTTCTCCCTGTTGCCTCAACAGTTCCCCAGAGACTCCATTAAGGTAGCGCACATCCTCTCCTTGCTTGATGGGAAGGCCCTGGTGTGGGCCTCTCCCCTTTGGGAGCATAATGACTCCTTCCTGGAGGACTTGCAGCAGTTCGTCTTCAACTTTCGTCAAGCCTTTGACGAACCGGCCCGCCAGGCCTCTGCTACCTCTGAGTTGCTACAGCTTCACCAAGGATTCCGTTCACTGGCGAACTACGCAATGGACTTTAGAACTCTTGCTCAGGAAGTAGGCTGGCAAGACGGCAGCCTCAAGGCTATCTTCTTGGAAGGATTGTCTGGGCGCATCAAAGACGAGATCGCCGCCCGTGATCTCCCGGAAGATCTTAATGCGCTCATCGACATGGCTGCTCGGATCGACCGCTGCCTGCAACAGTGAGCCCAAGAGGTACGCACTACGAGGCACGGTCCTGCCCATGGTTCCTCATGCCCACCGCCTCCTCCGAGGTCTGCCCATCCTGATGTTTCAGCCTCTGAACCTATGCAGTTAGGACGTGCCCCGCTCTCCACAGAGGAGAGATAACGTTGCCACTCGTTGGGCCTATGCCTGTATTGCGGGCAGAAAGGCCACTTTTTGGCACGCTGACAGGAGCGTGCGGAAAACTCCAGAACCTAGGAGGTCGGGAGGAGCTCCTCCTAGGTTGTGCTACAGTTCCTCAAAGCACTATACCTATTACCTTGGAATTTCCTGGAGGGTCTTTGGAAACCCTCGCCTTCCTGGATTCCAGAGCCGGGGGTAATTTTATCCAGCAAGATTTGGTCTCTCAGCTGTGGATCCCGATGCAGAAACGAGAGGTTCCGCATCGAATTACCTCCATTCAGGGAACGCTCCTTCCAGGTCGTATTGTGACATCCACGGCGCCCGTTACTGTCCGCACCGGGGCGATCCACTCGGAGGAGATAGCCTTTCTGGTCCTAGAAAAGGCTGTCCATCCCGTGGTGCTAGGGCTGCCGTGGTTCCAGAAACACTCACCTATAATCCAGTGGGATACTCTGCAGATCACAAAGTGGAGTTCCTATTGCCTCGCTCACTGTATGAAGGTACCCAAGCCTCCAGCACTCCTGCTTTTGCACTCTGCTCTGGGACCTCCAGGTCCCTATGAGGATTTTACCAATGTCTTCTCGAAAACTAAAGCAGAGATTCTTCCGCAGCACCGTCCGTACGACTGTGCTATTGACTTACTGCCCGGAACCACACCTCCTCGAGGTAGGGTGTATCCCTTGTCCTTGCCCGAGACTCGGGCAATGTCCAAATATATTACAGAGAACCTCGCGAAAGAGTTCATTCGCCTGTCAAAATCGCCCGCCAAGGCGGGCTTCTTTTTTGTTAGCAAGAAAGATGGCTCCCTGAGGCCCTGTATCGACTACTGAGGACTCAATGTGATTATGAAGCGGGACCGCTACCCACTCCTACTAATCCCAGAACTACTTGATAGTCTCCATGGTGCAAGAGCCTTCACCAAACTGGACCTACACGGGGTCTACAATCTGGTTAGAATCCGCCCCGGATACGATTGGAAGACCGCGTTTAACACCAGGGATGGGCATTACGAGTATCTCGTAATGCCCTTCGGCCTTTGTAATGCCCCGGCGGTCTTCCAGCACTTGATGAACGAGGTGCTATGGGATCTACTCAACACCTGTGTGATCGTCTACCTTGACAATGTCCTGATTTACTCCCGTAACCTGCCTACGCATCGCCAGCATGTCCGCCAGGTGCTCCAAATACTCAGGGAGCACAGCCTATATGCTAAACTTGAGAAATGCAGTTTTGAAAAAACTTCCCTGCCGTTCCTGGGTTACATTGTCTCTGCAGACGGCTTCCAGATGGACCCGGAGAAAGTCGCTGCAATCAGGAACTGGCCACGGCCGAGGGGCCTCAAGGCATTACAACTCTTCCTCGGCTTTGCTAACTTCTATAGACTCTTTATCCCTGGGTACTCGCGTATTGTGGCTCCCCTGACTGCGCTCACCCGGAAAGGAGCCGATGCAACGGACTGGCCTGACCAAGCCTGCCAAGCCTTTAAGGAACTTAAGAATTCCTTCCTGCTAGACACATGCCTTCGCCATCCTGACCCCAGTCGGCCATTCATAGTGGAGGTCGACGCCTCGAACCTAGCAGCCAGAGCAGTGTTGAGCCAACACTCCGACTCAGGACAACTTCTCCCGTGTTCTTATTACTCACGGAAGTTTTCCCCGGCCGAGAGTAATTACTGTATCGGGGATAAAGAACTCCTCACCGTAAAACTTGCCCTGGAGGAATGGAGACAGTGGTTGGAGGGAGCCAACCATCCCTTCACCATTTACACGGACCATAAGAATCTGTCTTTTCTACGCCAAGCCCAGCGCCTGAACCCGAGGCAAGCTCGGTGGTCCTTGTTCTTTGACCGGTTTGATTTTATACTGAGATATCGTCCCGGCTCAAAAACATACGCGCAGACACTCTGTCACGGTCCACCGAGGGTTGAAGAGACTCCAGAGACATCTCAGTACATTTTAGATCCCAAGAAGGTGTGTCTTGCCGCCACCTCCATCTCTTCTGCAGAAAAGGTCGTCGTTCCACGCCGCTCCCGGAAGGCCGTGCTCCTTTGGGTCCATGAATCCCTCACCGGGGGTCATGGGGGTCGCACCGCGACTTTGGACCTCCTTAACCGGTACTATTGGTGGCTGATGGTAAGACAAGATGTTCGTCTCTTCGTGGACTCCTGCCCCACCTGCGCACTACAGAAACCACTCGTCGGGAAACCAAGAGGACTGCTACAACCCTTGCCCATCCCAGTAGAGCCGTGGACGCACATCTCCACGGATTTTGTGGTGGACCTTCCAGCATCCGCCGGGAACACAGTCATCTGGGTAATAGTGAACTGGTTCTACAAAATGGCGCATTTTGTCCCTTTGTCAAAATTGCCTTCAGTTCCTGACTTGGCTACCCTGTTCGTTCAACACTTATTTCGACTCCATGGTCTCCCTCAAGACATAGTATCTGACCGCGGTCCACAATTCACCGCCCGCTATTGGAAGGCTTTATGCAAGCGCTTCAATATATAAGTGAGTCTCTCATCTGTCTTTCATCCACAAAGGATGAACAAAAGAATAGATGCCTGATGTCTTGTAAATTCCTTTATTGAAGCGGAGACACAAATTTGCCCGACTCAGGCCGAGTTTCGCTGTTTGAAAACGGCTGCCTCAGGGGCTTGTATTCTCTCTGATTCACAATTAAAGTAACTGTATATGGAAGGTCACATAGAGAACTATGTGACCAACAGCATTATCTGATCTTTAGTGATTTAAATACGTCCCAAACTTTTCACCGTTGGCCCATAGTCCTCAGATGTTCTTAGATCTTCTATGTCGATATTTTCCAAATACCCAAACTCGGTCCGAAGCGTGTCTTCCGAAATCCGGACCGAGTTTGGGTATTTGGAAAATATCGACATAGAAGATCTAAGAACATCTGAGGACTATGGGCCAACGGTGAAAAGTTTGGGACATATTTAAATCACTAAAGATCAGATAATGCTGTTGGTCACATAGTTCTCTATGTGACCTTCCATATACAGTTACTTTAATTGTGAATCAGAGAGAATACAAGCCCCTGAGGCAGCCGTTTTCAAACGGCGAAACTCGGCCTGAGTCGGGCAAAATTTGTGTCTCCGCTTCAATAAAGGAATTTACAAGACATCAGGCATCTATCCTTTTGTTCATCCTGACGGCTTTTATAGATCGCCTTCCTTTGTGCTTTTTGGTTTCATCCACAAAGCAAAGGGCAGACAGAACGAACAAATCGGACCTGAAAAACCTTCCTACGATCCTATGTAAATGAAAAACAAGATGATTGGGCCAAACTACTCCCATGGGCAGAGTTTTCTTACAACAATCATACACATTCCGCTACAGGAAGCTCTCCCTTCCTAGCAAATTTATTTATTTATTTATTTAAATTCTTTTGATATACCGATGCTCAAGACGAAGGTCTTATCGTACCAGTTTACAGCGTAACTAGGGGTGAACCAATTAAATAGAAGATAAAGTTACAATGAACAAGGGATTTACAGTATGGGAGAGTTAAGAGCAAAAGATATTAGTTTAACATAACATAATTCTATCAAGAGAAACGAACGAAACAATCGACGTAAGATACAAGCTTAGACGATGGCCTGCTCTGTAAATTGAACTGTGGCAGGAACGATCTAGGAGAAGGGGGGGGGGGGACCTGAGAAAATGAGGGGTGAGAGACTACGCTAGCTGTGGAGTGACCCATCAAGGGAAGGCTTGAATGAACAGCCAAGTTTTTAGTTTCTTTCTGAAGGAGAAAGGGCATTGTTCCTGGCGAAGATCTGGGGGAAGAAGATTCCATTGATAAGATCCAGCAGTTAATAAGGCTCATTTCTGAATGGAGGTGTGACTAGTGGATTTATTAGGGGGAGCCTGGAGAGATCCTTTGTATGCCGATCTGATTGGTCTTGTGGAAGCGTGGAGTTCGAGTGGTATTTTGAGTTGGAGTGTAGATCGATGATAGATGTTTTTGTGGATGATGGACAGGGTCTTGAACAGTATTCTATAGTTGATGGGTAACCAGTGTAAGTTTTTTAGGATTGGTGTGATGTGGTCATTACGATGAGAGTTTGTAAGGATCCTGGCTGCGGCATTTTGAAGCATCTGTAGTGGTTTCGTTGAGGAGGATGGAAGGCCGAGGAGAAGCGCGTTGCAATAGTCGATCTTTGAAAACAGTATGGCTTGTAGTACTGAACGGTAATCCTGAAAGTGTAGGAGAGGTCTTAGTTGTTTTAGGACATGAAGTTTATGGAAGCATTCTTTGGTGGTGTTGTTATTGAACTTTTTGAAGTTCATTCTGGTGTCAAGAGTAGCTCCTAGGTCTCTCACTTGGTTTACTAATGGTGAGAGTGGGTTGCTGGTAAGGGGGTTGTTGTCGTTAGGAGAGATGACTAGCAGTTCTGTTTTGGAAGTGTTAAGAACTAGATTGAGACTTGAGAGTAGACTATTGATGGAGCGAAGGCAGTTGTTCCAGAAGTGCAGGGTGCTGGAGGTGGGATCAGTGATAGGGATTAGGATCTGCACATCGTCAGCGTATACGAAGTGAATTAGGTTGAGGCTTTCTATGAGCTGGCATAAGGGTAACAGATAGATATTAAACAGTGTGGGGGATAGTGAAGATCCCTGGGGTACGCCATGGTTGGAAGGGATGGGCTGGGATTCTTTATCGTTTATTCTCACCTTGTATTTCCTAATATTGAGGAAAGATTTGAACCATTTGAGTGCCAAGTCTGTGATGCCGATTTCCGTTAGACGGTTGATGAGGATTGCATGGTTTACTAGGGATGTGAATCGTTTTTCAACGATTAAAATTATCATCCGATAATGTTAATATCGTCTTAAATCGTTATAGAACACAATACAATAGAAATTCTAACGATTTATCGTTAAAAATCGTTAAATCGTGTTAGTGCGCACTAACGGGAGATAGTGCGCACTAAGTTAATGCGCACTAACTCCCGTTAGTGCGCACTATCCGAAAATGATACAAATTGACACTTTCCAGGTCAGTGAAGGTCAGTTAGGAATGAATATGTGTTCCTATTGGCTGGCTGCCCTCTTATCTATTGATGTTACCAAGATTACCACTGAGGTGATGGTTGGGGGGATGGGAAATGGAACTGGAAACTCACGAACACCAACAGAAAATGAAACAAAGTGTTCACACTTCCCAGGTTAGTAAAGGTCACTTAGGAATGAATATGAATTCCTATTGGCTGGCTGTGCTCTTATCTATTGATGTTACCAAGGTTCCACTGAGGTAATGGTTGGGGGGATGTGAAATGGAAACAGTTGGAAGCTTGACAAAAAAAGTAATGTGATGATCAGCACTCACGTGACTAGAACTTGTTTGTTTATTATTTTTGTTAGCAGGCACCTGAAATGCTAGTGCATGTTGAATTTGCCAATCACTGTGCATTTTAGAAAGGTGGTCCTGGCTGGAACTGTACACAGTTCAAATATATGTAATTGATTGTTGGTAAGTGTATTTTTTAAGTAGCCACACTGGCAGCAGTATGTTTACTTTTCCTCCTACTTAACTTACTAGCTCAGCTTTGTAAGAAGGGCTTCTCTGCTTGTGTGTTGCTTTTGTTTGGTGTGAGGAGAGCAGAAACATCAGATCTGTATTCAATCTACTACAGTCATCTCTTATATTAACCTACTCAATTTTTTTTAAATGATTTGTTTTATCACTGAATTAATGGTGGATGTCTGACTAAGCTACTAGGCTAGTGTCACTGGTGAGGCTAGTGGCAGTTTAGCAGAATTATAATTTATTTTTATTAGTACTGCAGCATTAATATATTCAAGCCTAGGTAGGCAGCCAGTGCACTACTCCAGCAGTCACCTCATTGCTTCCTGTGCATTGCATTATAATATGCGCACACACTGACTCCAGCTTGGGTGGGGAAAAGGCAGGTCTCCTTTACTGCACACACTGACTCCAGTTTGGGGATAAGGCAGGCAGTGGCGTAGCCACGGGTGGGCCTGGGTGGGCAGGTGCCCACCCAACTTAGACCCAGGCCCACCCAACTGGCACCGGAACTGCAAGGCTGTCGCGGGATCCCATCCCCGCGACAGTGAACAAGAGAACCCACGCCTCGCGCGCCATCACGGCACACGTGGGAAAGCGCTGCTGCGGCCGTATGGCCAACCGGCGTTCCTGTTCGGGGGGGGGAAGTAAAAGCGCCGCGCGCAGCTTCCGCTTCCTCCCCCCAATGCAGGAAGATCAGCTGCCTCTCCTGCTGCCACCCGTTCTCCTGCTATCTTCGGACCAAACGGCCCGCCGAATTTCCTGTTTGGGGGAGCGGAAGCGCCGCGCACAGCTTCCGCTTTCTCCCCCAAAGCAGGAAGATCAGCTGCCTCTCCTGCTGCCACCGGCCTCCTGCTATCTTCGGGCGTCGGGCCGTACTGCCCGCCGATCTTCCTGCTTGGTGGGGGAGGGAGGAAGCGGACGTTGTGCGCTGCGCTTCCGCCCCCCCCCCCCCCCGACAGGAAGTTTGGACGCCCGAAGATAGCAGGAGGCCGGTGGCAGCAGGAGAGGCAGCTGATCTTCCTGCTCTGGGGGAGAAAGCGGAAGCTGTGCACGTGCTTGAATGTGTATGTGTGGATGAGAATGGGAGTGTGTGTGGGTGAAAACTGGAGCCTGGGTGTGTATGTGGGTGAGAATGGAAGCTTGAATATGTGGGTGAATGGGAGCTCGAATGTGTGTATGTGTGGTTGAGAATGGGAGCCTGGGTTTGTGGGTGGGTGAGAATGGGAGCTTGAATGTGTGTATATATGGGTGAGAATGAGAGCCTGGGTTTGTGTGGGTGGGTGAGAATGGAAGCTTGAATATGTGGATAAGAATGGGTGCTTGAATGTGTGTATGTGTGGGTGAGAATAGTACCTTAAATGTGTATATGTATGGATGAGAATGGGAGCTTGAATATGTGTGGGTGAGACTGGGAGCATGGGTTTGTGGGTGAGAATGGGAGTCTGGGTTTATGTGTGTGGGTGAGAATGGGTGCCTGGATGTGCGTCTGTGTGTGCATAAGAATATAAGCCTGGGGAGGGGTGAGAAAGTGAGAACTTGAATGTGAGCTTGTGGGGGGGGGGGGGGGGGGGGGGGGGGGGGGGGGGGGGGGGGGGGGGAGAGCGTATGAGAGTGAGAGCTTGAGTGTGTGAGAGGGAGTCTGTGAGAGAAAGCGTGTATGTGTGTGTGTGTGTGTGTGTGTGTGTGGAAGGGAAGAAGACAGTAATAGAAGAAAGACACTGAAAAGGAATTAGGAAATGAGCTATAAGGGAAAAAATGGGAAAAAGAGACCAGGACCAACTGATTAGAAAAATACAAAGATCAGACAACAAAGGTAAAAATATATATCTATATTTTGAGATGTTAGCAATTTAAATATAAGCAACACAACCACTCTCTCAAAATTTATGGACAGGTAGGAGCCGTGTATAAAATCGTAATAATAAGAAGGCTAAAGTACCACAAATCACCGTGAATTATGTTTGTACAAGCCGTTAAGCCCGTTAAAACGGGCTACATCCCTCTGTCTCTCACCTCCCCCTCATTCTCTCTCCCCTCCACCCCCTACCTCCCTCCCTCTCACCCACTCCTCCCACTCCTCCCTCTCCTCCCACTCAGTCCCCTCCCTCCCACTCAGTCTCACTCCCTCCCTCCCCCCTCTCTCCCACTCTCCCTCAGTCCCACTCCCTCCCTCCCTCCTTCTCTCATCCCACTCACTCTCCCTCAGTCCCCACTCCTCCCCTCTCCCTCAGTCCCACTCCTTCCCTCTGTCCCCACTCCCTCCCTCTCTCTCCCTCCCCCCTCTCCTCAGTCCCACTCCTTCCCCGTCCCACTCCTCCCCCCTCTCCCTCTATCTCCCTCCCCCTTCACGTCAGTCCCCCCTCTCCTTCCGTCCACTCCCTCCCTCCCACTCACTCCCACTCCCTCTCTCTCCTCCCCTCTCACTCCATCCCTCACTCTCTCTGTCAGTCCCTCCCTCTCTCTCTCCTCCCTCGCTGCCACCGCCGTTAAGCCGTTAAAAAGGGCAACATCCCTCTGTCTCTCACCTCCCCCTCATTCTCTCTCCCCTCCACCCCCTACCTCCCACCCACTCCTCCCTCTCCTCTCACTCAGTCCCTCCCTCCCACTCAGTCTCACTCCCTCCCCCTCTCCCTCAGTCCCACTCCCTCCCTCCCACTCCCTCCCCCTCTCACTCTGTCCCACTCCCTCCCTCCCTCTCACTCTGTCCCACTCACTCTGTCCCACTCCTTCCCTCTGTCCCACTCCCTCCCTCTCTCTCCCTCAGTCCCTCTCTCCCTCAGTCCCACTCCTTCCCTCTGTCCCACTCCCTCCTCCCTCTCCCTCTATGTCCCACTCCCTCCCTCAGTCCCACTCCCTCTCTATCTCCCTCCCCCCTCACTCAGTCCCCCCCTCTCCCTCCGTCCCACTCCCTCCCTCCCACTCACTCAGTCCCACTCCCTCTCTCTCCTCCCCTCTCACTCAGTCCCTCCCTCTCTCTGTCAGTCCCTCCTTCTTTCTCTCTTCCCTCGCTGCCGCCGCCGCCGCTGCCACCCGCCGCCACCGGACGCCACCACCACCCAACGCTGCCGCCGCTGGACGCCGCCATGCCGCTGCCACCCGCCGCCGCTACCACCGGACGCCGCCGCCGCCACCCAATGCCGCCGCCGCCGCTGCCTCCCGCCGCCGCCACTACCACCGGACGCCGCCACCACCCAACGCCGCCGCCGCTGGATGCCGCCATGCCGCTGCCACCCGCCGCCGCTACCACCGGACGCCGCCACCCAACGCCGCCGCCGCTGCCGCTGCCGCTGCCACTGGACGCCGCCATTGTTTTTTCTTTTTTTCTGACGCTGGCTCAGACCGACGTGCTCGCCCGCACATGCGCGGTAGAGCTGGTCTCTACTGCGCATTTGCGGCACGTCGGTCAAGCTTCGTTTATTAGTATAGATCATTAAGTAAACCTCATACTTAGGCGTAGATGTGAATGCTATGCTGCATAATTTGGCATTATTTATCAGTAAAAAAACAACTAGTAGACCTGCATGCCTACAGCCCACCCATGTTAACCTTGTGCCCACCCAAAAAATCAATTCTGGCTACGCCACTGAAGGCAGGTATCTAGAGATGTGAATCTCCATTTGCGCAAAAGGGCGCCGCCCATAGACAACACGATTCGACTGCAGGAGGTCATTCCGGACCCCCGCTGGGCTTTTGGCAAGTCTTGTGGGGGTCAGGAGGCCCCCCCAAGCTGGCCAAAAGTCCCTGGGGGTCCAGCGGGGGTCTGGGAGCGATCTCCTGCCGCGAATCGTTTTTTCGTAAGGAAAATGGCGCCGGCCATAGCAGGGTGGGTTTTAGGGTTGCTTTAGTGTGCTGGTTTCCCCGCCCTCCCCCCCACTGGACCCCAGGTAATATAAGGCACTTTGGGGGGGTTCGGGAGGGTGGGGGATTTATTTTAAAGGGTCGGGGTGGGTTTTAGGGTTGCTTTAGTGTGCCGGTTTCCCCGCCCTGCCCCCCACTGGACCCCAGGTAATTTAAGGCACTTTGGGGGGGTTCGGGAGGGTGGGGGATTTATTTTAAAGGGTCGGGGTGGATTTTAGGCTTGCTTTTGTGTGCCGGTTTCCCCGCCCTGCCCCCCACTGGACCCCAGGTAATATAAGGCACTTTGGGGGGGTTCGGGAGGGTGGGGGATTTATTTTAAAGGGTCGGGGTGGGTTTTAGGGTTGCTTTAGTGTGCCGGTTTCCCCGCCCTGCCCCCCACTGGACCCCAGGTAATATAAGGCACTTTGGGGGGGTTCGGGAGGGTGGGGGATTTATTTTAAAGGGTCGGGGTGGGTTTTAGGGTTGCTTTAGTGTGCCGGTTTCCCCGCCCTACCCCCCACTGGACCGCAGGTAACATAAGGCACTTTGGGGGGGTTCGGGAGGGTGGGGGATTTATTTTAAAGGGTCGAGGTGGGTTTTAGGGTTGCTTTAGTGTGCCGGTTTCACCGCCCTAACCCCACTGGACCGCAGGTAATATAAGGCACTTTGGGGGGGTTCGGGAGGGTGGGGGATTTATTTTAAAGGGTCGGGGTGGGTTTTAGGGTTGCTTTAGTGTGCCGGTTTCCCCGCCCTGCCCCCCACTGGACCCCAGGTAATATAAGGCACTTTGGGGGGGTTCGGGAGGGTGGGGGATTTATTTTAAAGGGTCAGGGAGGGTTTTAGGGTTGCTTTAGTGTGCCGGTTTCCTCGCCCTCCCCCCCACTGGACCCCAGGTAATATAAGGCACTTTGGGGGGGTTCGGGAGGGTGGGGGATTTATTTTAAAGGGTCGGGGTGGGTTTTAGGGTTGCTTTAGTGTGCCGGTTTCCCCGCCCTACCCCCCACTGGACCCCAGGTAATATAAGGCACTTTTGGGGGGTTTGGGAGGGTGGGGATTTATTTTAAAGGGTCGGGGTGGGTTTTAGGCTTGCTTTAGCGTGCCGGTTTCCCCGCCCTACCCCCCACTGGACCCCAGGTAATATAAGGCACTTTGGGGGGGTTCGGGAGGGTGGGGGATTTATTTTAAAGGGTCGGGGTGGGTTTTAGGCTTGCTTTAGCGTGCCGGTTTCCCCGCCCTCCCCTACACTGGACCTCAGGTAATATAAGGCACTTTGGGGGGGTTCGGGAGGGTGGGGGATTTATTTTAAAGGGTCGGGGTGGGTTTTAGGGTTGCTTTAGCGTGCCGGTTTCCCCGCCCTACCCCCCACTGGACCCCAGGTAATATAAGGCACTTTGGGGGGGTTCGGGAGGGTGGGGGATTTATTTTAAAGGGTCGGGGTGGGTTTTAGGCTTGCTTTAGCGTGCCGGTTTCCCCGCCCTCCCCCACACTGGACCCCAGGTAATATAAGGCACTTTGCGGGGGTTCGGGAGGGTGGGGGATTTATTTTAAAGGGTCGGGGTGGGTTTTAGGCTTGCTTTAGCATGCCGGTTTCCCCGCCCTCCCCCACACTGGACCGCAGGTAATATAAGGCACTTTGGGGGGGTTTGGGAGGGTGGGGGATTTATTTTAAAGGGTCGGGGTGGGTTTTAGGGTTGCTTTAGTGTGCCGGTTTCCCCGCCCTACCCCCCACTGGACCGCAGGTAATATAAGGCACTTTGGGGGGGTTCGGGAGGGTGGGGGATTTATTTTAAAGGGTCGAGGTGCGTTTTAGGGTTGCTTTAGTGTGCCGGTTTCCCCGCCCTACCCCCCACTGGATCCCAGGTAATATAAGGCACTTTGGGGGGGGGGTTCGGGAGGGTGGGGGGTTTATTTTAAAGGGTCGGGGTGGGTTTTAGGGTTGCTTTAGTGTGCCGGTTTCCCGCCCTGCCCCCCACTGGACCGCAGGTAATTTAAGGCACTTTGGGGGGTTCGGGAGGGTGGGGGATTTATTTTCAAGGGTCGGGATGTTGTGATCTTCCTGCACACAGTGCCCTAACCCTGGCACCAGGGGTGTTGTGATCTTCCTGCACACAGTGCCCTATCCCTATTAATACCAGGAGTGTTGTGATCTTCCTGCACACAGTGCCCTAACCCTGGCACCAGGGGTGTTGTGATTTTCCTGCACACAGTGCCCTAACCCTGGCACCAGGGGTGTTGTGATCTTCCTGCACACAGTGCCCTAACCCTATTAATACCAGGAGTGTTGTGATCTTCCTGCACACAGTGCCCTAACCCTGGCACCAGGGGTGTTGTGATCTTCCTGCACACAGTGCCCTAACCCTGGCACCAGGGGTGTTGTGATCTTCCTGCACACAGTGCCCTATCCCTATTAATACCAGGAGTGTTGTGATCTTCCTGCACACACAGTGCCCTAACCCTGGCACCAGGGGTGTTGTGATTTTCCTGCACACAGTGCCCTATCCCTATTAATACCAGGAGTGTTGTGATTTTCCTGCACACAGTGCCCTAACCCTGGCACCAGGGGTGTTGTGATCTTCCTGCACACAGTGCCCTATCCCTATTAATACCAGGAGTGTTGTGATCTTCCTGCACACACAGTGCCCTAACCCTGGCACCAGGGGTGTTGTGATTTTCCTGCACACAGTGCCCTAACCCTGGCACCAGGGGTGTTGTGATCTTCCTGCACACAGTGCCCTAACCCTATTAATACCAGGACTGTTGTGATCTTCCTGCACACAGTGCCCTAACCCTGGCACCAGGGGTGTTGTGATTTTCCTGCACACAGTGCCCTAACCCGGCACCAGGGGTGTTGTGATATTCCTGCACACAGTGCCCTAACCCTGGCACCAGGGGTGTTGTGATCTTCCTGCACACAGTGCCCTAACCCTATTAATACCAGGAGTGTTGTGATCTTCCTGCACACAGTGCCCTAACCCTGGCACCAGGGGTATTGTGATTTTCCTGCACACAGTGCCCTAACCCTGGCACCAGGGGTGTTGTGATCTTCCTGCACACAGTGCCCTAACCCTATTAATACCAGGAGTGTTGTGATCTTCCTGCACACAGTGCCCTAACCCTGGCACCAAGGGGTGTTGTGATCTTCCTGCACACAGTGCCCTAACCCTGGCACCAGGGGTGTTGTGATCTTCCTGCACACAGTGCCCTAACCCTATTAATACCAGGGGTGTTGTGATCTTCCTGCACACAGTGCCTGACCCTGACTCCTCCCTTCCCCCATGTCCCAGCCAGTCGCACATGCTCAGTGCTGTTCCCCCTCGCCATTTTGATAACAGAGAAGCATGCAGTAGCCCAGCCAGAAGGAAAGTGCAGCAGGAAAGTGTAACAGCAAGCACTCAGTCAGTAGTACAGTAGTACCCTACCCACCCACTGTGTAACAAACAGTGCTCTGTAAATTTAACCACTGTAAGTATAATAAATTAATAATAAACTTTTTTGTTTAGTTTTTCTTATAGTATGTTAATGTTTTGAAGCTCAGGTTGCAAGTTTCTTTATTTAATGTTATGTTTCACTAAAGTAAATATAAATAGAGAAGTACTTAATTTCAATTTATGTAAAGTTTCCTTAGTTTAATACACAAAGTACTTCATTTTATTTTATGCTATTCTAGTGAAAAAAAAGACATTTAGTTTAACACAGGAACTGCAAACTTGAGCACAGTGAATGTGGGGGGGTGAAGGCGGAGACAGCTCCCTCCCTGCATTATTAGTGAGAGGCTGGCTTCACAGACAGGGGGGAGCTGCCTGACCCTGACTCCTCCCCTCCCCCATGTCCCAGCCAGTGAATAGTGTGTGGGTGAGTGGTGGGGGGGGGGAGGGAGGGATGGGAAGGGAGAGACAGCCCCTGCATTCAGGGGCTGTCTCTCCCTTCCCATCCCTCACAGGGAGTGGGGCTGTCTCTCCCTTCCCATCCCTCACAGGGAGTGGGGCTGCTTGCCCCTTCACCTCCCCCCACCCCCTCCCCTTCCCCTCCTCTCTCCCATATACCAGCAGTGGGGGATGTGAAGGGTGGGATACTTCAGCCCTTTGCATTCTGAGCTTCTGAACTTACTTTTTTTCATCTTCTTTTTTATTTTCTCATTGTAGATGGATCGTGATAGGGAGTCAGCCCAACTGTCCTCCTCAAAGGCAGATCGTGATGCTAGGTCCAGGAAGCCATGGTTCACACAGGCAGATGTGGACCTCCTAGCCCGGCTACTCCTCCTGGATGAGGAGCATCTCTACACCCCCTCAGGCAGCAGGCCTAACCTTCAAAGGGAGTCTGCAGCCTGGGTGGCTCTCCAGGAGGAGTTCTGCCGGAGAGCCTCTTACCCGCGTGAGATCGAAGATCTCAAGAAGAAAGGTGAGAGATAATGTTAGTGGTGTATTATATTTATTTATATTTATTTATCATTTTGAAATGATGGGATTTGTATTTGGGAATTTTGAATGCCACATTAAAAGATAGCTAAGTATTTTTTTATTACTAAATTTTATATATTGCATAAAAAAATAACCTAGTAGGGCATTTGTAATTAATTTATTAATTTGTAATTAATTTATTAATCAATTAATGTTATTCTATTTCCTTTCTACCTCTAATTCTCAGGTCGGCATCTGAGACTTCACGCGGGTGATTGGCTTGAGGAGGTCCGCCTGACTTTAGCGCGTCCTTCGCCTGGTAGGTTGTTTGAGAATACTACACAAGTACACAAATATTATTCAATTAATTGTAATGGAATTTGTGTTTAATATTGTTTGTGTCAGTTCCAATTCCTTTTTTTTAAATTTTAACTGTTGTTCTCTGAAATTTGATCTGTGTCTTCGTACAGAACCACACACCAGCAGGGACGAGGTGGGGCTTCCTGGGCCCAGTAGCTGTCAGCAGAGGAGGACGGAGGGAACCGTCACTGGTGGGCCAGGTATTATATATTATTAGATAATTGAGCCCTGACCATTGACCAACATGCTGCAAATGTGAATGGGGGATGAATGTGAGACTGAGGGAAGGGGGTATTAGTCACTGTGAGAGGGGAGGGAGGCAGTGGGAGAAAGAGGATGAGTGAGGAAGAAGAACTGTAGAAGAGTGCCATGTTAAAAAATGAACTGAAAAACATTTTTTTTTAATGTAGCACGTGTGTACGGGCTTAATGGCTTGTATTTTGGCCCACAGGGCCAGTATGTATGTTGTAGTACTAGCAGTAGTAGTTTGTCTAGTATCTGTCTGAGGCAGAAAATCAAAATTATTGTTTGTGATCAGTCAGTTATATAGGGTGGGATAGATGTATGTTATGTTATATATTTATATAATATTATCTCTAATTATCTAGAATGATATCCCTCCACTCTCCCTCTCCGAGGTTGTAGACTATAAACTCATTTTTCCAAAACCCTGCAATTTAGTAAACTAAGGGGTTGAATGTGTTTTAATATTATAAACTTGCTGGTGCGTACAATACTGGTTTGTGGCCCTCGAGGACCATAACTGCCCACCCCTGTTCTATATCTTATGTAGAATTTTTTACATTTCTTTACAGGGCAAGAAGAGGCAGCCACAGCCACCAGTGCCACTGCCAGTGCCCAAAGGATGGAGGCAGCCACAGCCGGGCCCAGCAGCACCAGCACCAGCACTGCTGCTTTACTCCCTGCAGGATCTCCTCCAAGCTGCGTATGCACTGCACATGCGCAGTTTGGCATACTGAAGGAGATCCTGCAGGGAGTAAACAGTAGGGATGTGAATCGTTTTAGGACGATTAAAATTATCGTCCGATAATTTTAATATCGTCTTAAACCGTTATGGAACACAATACAATAGAGATTCTAACGATTTATCGTTATAAATCGTTAGAATCGTGAGCCGGCACACTAAAACCCCCTAAAACCCACCCCCGACCCTTTAAATTAAATCCCTCACCCTCCCGAACCCCCCCCAAATGACTTAAATAACCTGCGGGTCCAGCGGCGGTCCGGAACGGCAGCGGTCCGGAACGGGCTCCTGCTCCTGAATCTTGTTGTCTTCAGCAGGCGCCATTTTCCAAAATGGCGCCGAAAAATGGCGGCGGCCATAGACGAACACGATTGGACGGCAGGAGGTCCTTCCGGACCCCCGCTGGACTTTTGGCAAGTCTCGTGGGGGTCAGGAGGCCCCCCACAAGCTGGCCAAAAGTTCCTGGAGGTCCAGCGGGGGTCAGGGAGTGATTTCCCGCCGCGAATCGTTTTCGTACGGAAAATGGCGCCGGCAGGAGATCGACTGCAGGAGGTCGTTCAGCGAGGGTTCCGGCGCCTCGCTGAACAACCTCCTGCAGTCGATCTCCTGCCGGCGCCATTTTCCGTACGAAAACGATTCGCGGCGGGAAATCGCTCCCTGACCCCCGCTGGACCTCCAGGAACTTTTGGCCAGCTTGTGGGGGGCCTCCTGACCACCACGAGACTTGCCAAAAGTCCAGCGGGGGTCCGGAAGGACCTCCTGCCGTCCAATCGTGTTCGTCTATGGCCGCCGCCATTTTTCGGCGCCATTTTGGAAAATGGCGCCGGCTGAAGACAACAAGATTCAGGAGCAGGAGCCCGTTCCGGACCGCTGCCGTTCCGGACCGCCGCTGGACCCGCAGGTTATTTAAGTCATTTGGGGGGGGTTCGGGAGGGTGGGGGATTTAATTTAAAGGGTCGGGGGTGGGTTTTAGGGGGTTTTAATGTGCCGGTTTTGCGATTTTTAGATTTTTAGATTTTTCACGATTTTTCACGATTTTTTACCCCCCCAAACGGCAACAATACGATTCCCTCCCCCTCCCAGCCAAAATCGATCGTTAAGACGATCGAGGACACGATTCACATCCCTAGTAAACAGCATCAGGGCAGATGTCAAGGATGTGCAGAGGAGGCTGTCAGCCATGGAGGAGGCCTTTCAGGAGCGGAGGGCACAGGTATCTCCTCCTCATGAGATGCCTCGTGAGGAGGAGATGCCACTGCCCTCTGCTCCAGAGCAGGATCCTCCTCTCGGGTTGCCATTCTCCTCTCCACATCCTTGAGTACTGGGTGCTAACACATAATTTTTTTTTGGTATGTTGTCATTGTAAAGTTATATTTTTATAACAGTGTTATTTAATTTCGTTATAGTTTTGTAGTTAATAAAATGTTTTAAATTTGAGAAATATTAGTGGACTCAATTATTAAAATTATTATAAATTGGGATTTATAGTCAAGAGATTTTCTAACATGCACACAGCAATAAAATTACCAGTGTTATCAATTAGTCTTTCAGTTTCCACTCCAGTCCATCTGCAACTCATCAAGATTAGCCTCAGCTTCCCCCATTTCTCCCAGACCACGACCTAGTCATGATTGATTTGACTGTTAAGACTTCTTATACTATCACTTACTCCAGATAAAGAGCGAGAGTAAATATAAAGCTGCCAAATCTACACATACAGTAAATCTCTTATAAAATAGCGACTAACATACATAAATGTTGGCCTCCACTTGGGAACACCTAGACCATCCCTTTTTTTCACACGTGTAGATTTACTCATGTTGTACTATATAAAGAAGTATATGCTATTTATTTACACACGTAAATGCTGTTTTTTATTAATGCAACTTGAAAATTCAACTTAACATGTATCTGCTCCGCAGGGAGAAATAATTAAATCTCGGCCAGAGAAACCTTTTACTGACCACAGGGAGGTTAAGTAACTCATGACACAACTGGAGATGGTTTTGATTTAGGCACTAACTTACGTGGTCAGGGTTTATTTCTAGAGAGTGAGACAAATTGGTCCCTATAAACCAGGGTTTTCCAAATAAATAACCACTCAGCCCGATTTTATGCATGATGTAAATTTGCATATACTGAGTCCCCATGATATGCAAATGTATCTCATGCATAATTCTTTGTGGATATTCTAAAAATCCAACTGGCTGTGGAATCCCCAGGACTGGTTTGGTAAGCTGAGCTATAAACTGTCTCAGCCTGAAAAATAAACCATGCCCCTATCACATATACATTAACTGCTTAGAGAGATTATGTTCAAAACTCAAAAGTACTTTAACTGCCTGTTTTCTAACTGCTGCTAAATAAGCGCACACAGTTGATAGACACAAACTTAGGTTTCTTGCTTGCACGTACAAAGTCCTTATTCATCAAGCTGACAAGATAGATGATAACAGCACAGCAGACACCTGAGGTGAAGAGGCAGGGTCAGTTCTATCATGAGGCAGTGCTTCTGCTGAATGCTCCATCCTGCTGTGTTCCCAAATGACCTTGCATCCCCATCCTAGACAAGAGACTCACTCCTCCTCCCAGTCACAGCGAATTTTCACATTATCAAGCAGCGGAAGGTTCATTTTGATGAAAACCAATTCCTCAACTAAGTCTGGATTCAAACGTGCACGGTGTGGACTCACAATGTTCCCTGTCAATGAAAATACTCTTTCACTTTGCACACTGGTGGGTGGGCAGGAAAGAAAGTGTTGTGCTACTATGGTAAGATAAGGCCACATTGAAGCTTTTTCTGCCCAATATCTCAGAGGATCTGACTCCATGCTCTGAACTGGCTCAGAGAGAAAATTCTTCACATGAATTTTTGCAACCTTATCTTGCAGGTATTGCTGCTGGTTAGCAGCACCACCAGTCTCAAATCTGACACATCTTGCTCTTGCTTTTGAAATAGCACTAGTTTCATGAAATTTGGGAGGAGAATGGGTTGTCATCATGGGAGGGAAGCAGCTGGTGGAACTGGAAGCAGCTGAGCAGGATGGAGTGGGAGGAGTTGAAATCTTTTCAACCATTTAAATCAACTTATTTGTCCAGGATGCAAGAGTATTGCACTTGAGAGCAACATTACCTTTCACACGTGGGTCACACATAGTAGCTAACATATAGCTATCCTTTTCCATTAGAGGTTTCAACCTTTTCCGTACTTGCTCTTTTAAGCATCTCACAAGCTGCAACACTTCCTTCGACAAATCTGTCTGATGCAGAAATTCCTGTAATACCTGCTCCAGATCAAATATTACAGGAATGATATCACCTAACGTGGCTGTAGCTGCACTCAGTTCATCAGTATATTCTTTGAAAGGCTTGAGGACATACACCATCTGTGCAATGTTTGTCCAGTCCTGACATCCAAGTGGATTTTCCAATCCAATTTCAGATTCCATTGCCAAGTCATGCAGAGGTGTCTGTTGTTCAGACAACCTCTCCAACATAAGATAGGTGGAATTCCATCTGGTAGGCACATCCTGAACAAGATTATGCAATGGTGCCCTAACTGCTTTTTGTTTTTCTCTGAGTTCCTTCCCACTTTTCACACTGCGATTGACATGCCCAGTTATTTTGCGGCACTTTTCAATCAACCGCTTCAGGGCTTGACGACTAGTACCTTGCATTTCCTTGGCACCTAGCCCCAACGCATCCCTCACTACCAGGTGCAGTGTATGTGCAAAGCATCGGATGCCTTTGAATCCACCATCCTCCAGAGCCTTACTCATATTGGCAGCATTGTCAGTAATGATATATCCATTTAAACATTCCATATCACTGCTTCTAAGTAGCCCTTTCCATCCTTCCATCATCCCCTGAATTGTCTGTAAGATATTTTCAGAAGTATGTCTCTTGTCTAGCACTTGAGCATGCAGTAAAGCCCACCGGTATCCTGGAGAAAGCTTTTTGGAGCTGCTGGTGCTACTGCCACTGCTTGTGCTTCTGCTGTCAGTTAATGCCTCATCCAGCTGCCACCAATGTGCTGTTAGAGACAAATATGCATGTGTTGCATTCTTACTAGTCCAAACATAGAAACATAGAAACATAGAAACATAGAAATGACGGCAGAAGAAGACCAAATGGCCCATCCAGTCTGCCCAGCAAGCTTCCCTCTTTTCTTCTCCCATACTTATCTGTTTCTCTTAGCTCTTGGTTCTAATTCCCTTCCACCCCCGCCATTAATGTAGAGAGCGGTGGAGGAGCTGCATCCAAGTGAAATATCTAGCTTGATTAGTTAGAGGTAGTAGGAGTAGTAACCGCCGCAATAAGCAAGCTACACCCATGCTTATTTGTTTTTACCCAGATTATGTTATACAGCCCTTATTGGTTGTTTATCTTCTCCCCTGCCGTTGAAGCAGGGAGCTATGCTGGATATGCGTGAGGTATCAGTTTTTTTCTTCTCCCCTGCCGTTGAAGCAGAGAGCTATGCTGGATATGCATCGAAAGTGAAGTATCAAAGATCAGTGGTGAGATGTATGCTCCTTCCCTTTGCCCTTGCCATCACAATCTGCATTTCAGCACGACATTGTGAGTACAGGGAAGGAATCACCTGACGGGTAAATGTAGTTCTTGAAGGAATTTTGTACTCAGGGGCTACAAGATGCATCAGCTGCTTAAATCCATCATTCTCTACAATCTGCAGTGGCTGATCATCCACAGCAATCATTACAGCAATTTGTCGTGTCAACACTTTGGATACTACTTGCTTCCTAGTCCGTGAAATGGAGGAAGGACACCACCCCATCTGCTCAACAGTAGCTTGCCGCTGCTGCTGTGGAAGAGGAGAAGGAGAAGACTGCTTCTGCTTCACATACACACAATCTTCTGATGTAATTTCCTTCTGTGGCTTCCCTGCAGCTTCTTCTGCAAGCAACAGTGCTCTATGTTCTCTTTCCAGGTGATATTTCATGTTGGTGGTAGTAAGATGTCCAAGAGTTCTTCCACGGCTCACCATCCTTTTACAATGGATACATTGAGCACATCTCCAATCATCAGTAACATTAAAATGATTCCAAACCTTTGATGTTTTTCTACTGTCCCTTACTCTAGGCTGGACATTTCTTGTCAGTGTTGTCATCAGAGTAGGAGTAGAAGTACTAGGAGTAGAAGTAGCAGAAGTTGTTGTTGTAGTAACCTGCAAATTTTCAACTGGTTTAGGAATAGAGAGGATACTACTGGCACTGACAGTGGTTTTTTTGACAATCGGACTACCATCATCTGATTCATCATCACTACTAACACTGTCATTGGTGGTGTTCTTCTCCTCATCCTGAATATCATCATTGTCATCCTCCTCCTCAGACTCAGAGTCTTCTGATTCTCTATTCAGCACTTTCTGTAGCACTTCATCCATCAATAAACTTTGCTGCTGCTGCACAGATTTCACTTTCACCTTTCCAGATTTTGCTCCTTCCTTGTCCTGCAAGTTACCTTGCTCCTTTACATTCGCTGAAGTAGAAGGGGTATCATCAAATCGCAGTTTTTTCCTAATGACTGGAATTTTCTTTCCAGTAGCACTCTTCTTCTTACCAGCAAACATTTTAAAACGTTATGGCTGCAAGTCCAGTCCAGTACCAACAAGTAAGCTGGCACAGCAGTGTACTGAGCAGCACCTAATAGATAAGATATAAAGAAGGGTTAAATACAGTTAGGGAGTGACTTCGTCAGTCAGTGACAGGTCACTGTGTGATTAGTAATCTGACTAGTGGCTCACTGGCGTGGCTAGTAGCCAGCCACTAGCCAATGACACTAGGCTACCCCATAATATTATATTTACTTATACTTGCACTACTAACACAAACAATTTGTTTATAAATTTAAGGCTCACGTGCAAGTCCAGCACCAACACAGGGGTAGTGGCTGGCTAGTGTAAGACGACACACTAGTTTAGTAGTTAGACTGATATTTCAGTATTTATTTAATCAATCACCAGCTGCAGCTAATACAGTCCACTGATTGATTGATAAGATTATATATATAAAGGAGACCTGCCTTTTCCACAAGCTGGAGTCAGTGTGTGCTGTAAAGGAGACCTGCATTGTCCCCAAGCTTGAGTCAGTGTGTGCAGTAAAGGAGACCTCGTAGGGATGTGAATTGTTTTTTGATGATTTAAAATATCGTCCTATATATTTTAAATCGTCAAAAATCGTTAGAGCCGCGACACAATAACAATTCCTCCGATTTATCGTCAACAAATCGTAAATCGGGGGAAGGGGGAGGGGAAGGGGGAGGGCGGGAAAACCGGCACACTAAAAGCAACCCTAAAACCCACCCTGACCCTTTAAAATAAATCCCCCACCCTCCCGAACCCCCCCAAAGTGCCTTATATTACCTGGGGTCCAGTGGGGGGCAGGGCGGGGAAACTGGCACGCTAAAGCAAGCCTAAAACCCACCCCGACCCTTTAAAATAAATCCCCCACCCTCCCGAACCCCCCCAAAGTGCCTTAAATTACCTGGGGTCCAGTGGGGGGTAGGGCGGGGAAACCGGCACGCTAAAGCAAGCCTAAAACCCACCCCGACCCTTTAAAATAAATCCCCCACCCTCCCAAACCCCCCAAAGTGCCTTATATTACCTGGGGTCCAGTGGGGGGGAGGGCGGGGAAACCGGCACGCTAAAGCAAGCCTAAAACCCACCCCGACCCTTTAAAATAAATCCCCCACCCTCCCGAACCCCCCCAAAGTGCCTTAAATTACCTGGGGTCCAGTGGGGGGTAGGGCGGGGAAACCGGCACGCTAAAGCAAGCCTAAAACCCACCCCGACCCTTTAAAATAAATCCCCCTCCCTCCCGAACCCCCCCAAAGTGCCTTATATTACCTGGGGTCCAGTGGGGGGCAGGGCGGGGAAACCGGCACACTAAAGCAACCCTAAAACCCACCCTGCTATGGCCGGCGCCTTACGAAAAAACAATTCGCGCCAGGAGATTGCTCCCGGACCCCCGCTGGACCCCCAGGGACTTTTGGCCAGCTTGGGGGGGCCTCCTGACCCCCACAAGACTTGCCAAAAGCCCAGCGGGGGTCCGGAACGACCTCCTGGAGTCGAATCGTGTTGTCTACGGGCGACGCCCTTTTGCGCAAATGGAGATTCACATCTCTAGAGACCTGCCTTATCCCCAAACTGGAGTCAGTGTGTGCAGTAAAGGAGACCTGCCTTGTCCCCACCCAAGCTGGAGTCAGTGTGTGCGCATATTATAATGCAATGCACAGGAAGCAATGAGGTGACTGCTGGAGTAGTGCACTGGCTGCCTATCTAGGCTTGAATATATTAATGCTGCAGTACTAATAAAAATAAATTATAATTCTGCTAAACTGCCTCTAGCCTCACCAGTGACACTAGCCTAGTAGCTTAGTCAGACATCCACCATTAATTCAGTGATATAACAAATCATTTAAAAAAAATTGAGTAGGTTAACATAAGAGATGACTGTAGTAGATTGAATACAGATCTGATGTTTCTGCTCTCCTCACACCAAACAAAAGCAACACACAAGCAGAGAAGCCCTTCTTACAAAGCTGAGCTAGTGAGTTAAGTAGGAGGAAAAGTAAACATACTGGTGCCAGTGTGGCTACTTAAAAAATACACTTACCAACAATCAATTTCATATATTTGAACTGTGTACAGTTCCAGCCAGGACCACCTTTCTAAAATGCACAGTGATTGGCAAATTCAACATGCACTAGCATTTCACGTGCCTGCTAACAAAAATAATAAACAAACAAGTTCTAGTCACGTGAGTGCTGATCATCACATGTCAAGCTTCCAACTGTTTCCATTTCACATCCCCCCAACCATTACCTCAGTGGTAACCTTGGTAACATCAATAGATAAGAGCACAGCCAGCCAATAGGAATACATATTCATTCCTAAGTGACCTTTACTGACCTGGGAAGTGTGAACACTTTGTTTCATTTTCTGTTGGTGTTCGTGAGTTTCCAGTTCCATTTCCCATCCCCCCAACCATCACCTCAGTGGTAACCTTGGTAACATCAATAGATAAGAGGGCAGCCAGCCAATAGGAACACATATTCATTCCTAACTGACCTTCAGTGACCTGGAAAGTGTCAATTTGTATCATTTTCGGATAGTGCGCACTAACGGGAGTTAGTGCGCACTAATCGGAAAAAACGATTTTTAACGATTTTTCAACGAAATAATTGTGCCAAACACGATTTTCTTCTCCTGCCACACGATTTCAATCGTTAAGATGATATGGCACACGATTCACATCCCTATGGTTTACCATGTTGAACGCTGCGGAGATGTTGAGAAGGGCTAGAAGGTAGGATTGGCCTTTGTCTAGGCCCATCAAGATGTTGTCTGTTAACGAGAGTAAGAGTGTTTCCGTGTTTAAGCGTTTTCGGAAACCATATTGGGAAGGATAGAGAATGTTGTGAGAATCTAAATAGTCTGTAAGTTGGTTGTTAACTAATTTTTCCATTAGTTTGGCAATAAATGGTAAATTTGCAATGGGGCGAAAGTTTGCGGGGTTGGCTGGATCAAGATTGGGTTTCTTTAGTAGTGGTTTTAGAGAAGCGGTTTTCAAAGAGTCCGGAACAGATCCTTGTGCGAGGGAACAATTTATGATGTCTGCCAGTGGTTTGGCTATGGTGTTTGGAATGGTAAGAGTTTAGTAGGTATTTGGTCAGTTGGATGTGACGATGGCTTAATTTTCTTGATTAAGGATTCAATTTCCAGGGAAGATGTGAGTTCAAATGCTTCTAGTAGCGGTTTGTGTGTGGATGGGGATGGTTTGTAGATGGGTGGAGGCTGGGTGTTTGAAGTAGTCAGCGGTGCGAGTAAGTTGTTGATTTTCTTCTCGAAGAATAATGCCAATTCTGTGGATTTGTTTTGGGCTTCTACTTCTGGGATGACTGGTGGAACAGGTGTAGTGAGGACTGATACATATGAAAATAGTGTTTTTGGGTCATACAGGAAGCTATGTATTTTTTTGGCATAGAAATCTCTCTTCATGCGTAATATGGTGGTCCTGTAGTGGTTCATAGCGGTTTTATAGTTGGCTTGAAGGGCGGGGGAGGGATCTTTACGCCAACGTTGCTCTTTATGTCGTAGGTCTTGTTTGAGCTTTTTCAGTGCTGCTGAGAACCAAGGGTCTTTTTTTTAATGTGCTGGATTGATTTCTTTGGATGTCAAGGGGCAAATTTTATTTGCTACTGAGAGCGTGATGTTAAGCCATGACATCATAGCAGTGTCGGCGTTTGAGAGGTCCAAATTGGGTAAGTCCTTGGCAAGGCTGGTGCTGAGGTCGTCCATAGAGCATGGTTTTCTGAAAAGTATTGTTGATTTGGGAATGAAGGGAGTCAGGTTTTTCCTTATTGATAGTTCGGTGGATATCAACGAGTGATCTGACCAGGGGATGGGGATGCAAGTGGGGGGGGGGGGGGGGGGGGCATTGGGCGAGATGGATTCATTTATGAAAATGAGGTCCAAAGTATGGCCTGCTTTATGGGTGGGTTTATTTATAATTTGCTTGAAGCCCATGGCCTGGAAAGAGGATAGGAGGGCTTCACAGTTGGGAGTAGGTGATGGGGAGTCAACATGGATGTTGAAGTCTCCTAAGATGATGACTGGGGAGTCCATGTTGATGTGTTTAGCTATGATTTCGATGAGCAGAGAAGGGTCAGACTCTAGAAGCCCAGGGGGGGGGGGGGGGGGGGGCGTATATTAGACAGATTTGCAGCTGATTGGATTTGAATAATCCAATTTCTAGTTTGGTCGTTGATTTCAAGGTTTGATGTGATATTCTCAATTCTTTTTTTGCGACTAACAGTATTCCTCCCCCTCTTTTTTTAAGTCTGGGTAAGGAGAAGATGTCGTATAGTTGTAGTGGTAGTTGGTTAATTAAGGCAGTATCTGTGTTTTGCAACCAGGTTTCAGTGATTGCGCAGATATCAGGTTGGGTGTCCAGGAGGTAGTCATTGAGGATGTGTGATTTTTTTGTAAGGGATTGAGAGTTGAGAAGCGTTAGGGTGATTAGGGAGAGGCCCAAGAATTGGGTTAGAGGCGAGGTCATGATGGGAATCAATGATCTCTTTGAGCGTTGAAGATTGAGAGTGGGTGGTTTACCTCTGTTAAGGAATGGGTGAGAGATAATAGGGATGGGAAATGCTTGTATCATAGTGATTTTTTTTTTTTTTGATAAAGGAGTGATCCTGGTGAGGGTGGGGACAATGCTGACGAGTGCTGGAGGATGCTTTCTGAGGTCTGAATGAGTGAAGGTGGATGATTAACGAGGTTAAGATGAGTGCTGGAGGATGGTTGATGGTTGCTGGAGGATGAATTGATGAGGTTGAAGAGTGCTGGAAGCTGCTGGGTGAGATCAAGGTGATTGCTGGCTGAAGTCAGGAGAGATCTGTGGTGTGGTAGTATTGAAATGAATGCTGGAAGAGGCTGGATGAATGCTGGAAGAGGCTGGATGAATGCTGGAGTGGCTGGATGAATGCTGGAAGATGCTGGATTGATGCTGGAGTGGCTGGATGAATGCTGGAGTGGCTGGATGAATGCTGGAAGAGGCTGGATTGATGCTGGAGTGGCTGGATGAATGCTGGAGGAGAGCTTTTGAAGGAGAGCTTGGGTTAGGTGTGGGTGGAATTCTAGTAGGTGGCTTCTACTTCTATGTTCAGGTGCACACGAAGGGGCGCACAAAGGGGCAGGCCCCTTTGTCGCACTCCTTAGGCACGTGACGCCAGGTGCCGTCCCAGCCCTTTAAAGGGCTCTGGGGAGCCAAGAATGATGTCGGGGCTTCCGGGGGCGGGCTTACCGGTTCCTTTTCTTTTCCTTCTGCCGGGATGAATTTGTTGTTGTTTTTTTTTTTAAATAGCACTTGTTTTATGGAGGTGCCGCCTCGGTGGCCTCGCGAGAGGCTTGTCCCAGGTCCACCTCCCTTACCCCGATGGGCCGACGCCGACCTCGTGGGGAGGGCCGACCCAAGCCGAGGGAGGAGCGCAGGAGGGAAGGCGCAGCGAAAAAGCTGCGCCTTCCCTCCTGCGCTCCTTCTCGATGGCATCCCTCCCACAGCAACGTCCCTCCCTCCTTCTCAGCGGCGTCCCTCCCACGGGGGGGACGCCGCCGAGAAACCCTTCCTGGACACCGTCTCCCTAGGTGTGCGCGCGCGCGCAGGATCCGTGCTTATGAAAGCGTTTTCCCGCCACTGAAGGCTCCGCCTTACCCCTGACGTCAGACGTTGCGGCCTATGTAAGGCCGCCTCGGAGCCCAGGACTTTGCCTTGCAATGGGGTTCCTTGTGGTTCCCAGTTGCTCCGAGCCCCGGAGCGTGCTATTGTGTTAGCAGCTGTTCCTGCCTACGACTTGCTACGCTTCTGTGTCCAAGTCCTGTCTTTGCTTTTGCCTGGTTCCAGTAACTTGTCCTGCTTCAGTTCCAGCTTGGGTCCAGTACCTCTCCTGCTTCAGTGCCTGCCTGGTTCCAGTAACCTGTCCTGCTTCAGTTCCAGTTTGGATCCAGTACCTCTCCTGCTTCAGTGCCTGCCTGACTCTGGATCCCTGCCCGCCTGCTTCAGCTCCAGCTTCCGTGATCTCCTAAGTCCCAGAGGCCAGGCTCCTACGGGCTCCTCCCGAGGGAGCTCCGGCTTCCAGGGTGAATCCCCTAAGTCCCAAGTGGCTGGGCTCCTACGGGCTCCTCCCGGGGGAGCACCAGCTTCCTCGGTGAAGCTCACCGTCCATCGCCCGCCTGGTATCGGTCTCCCGGCCTGCCCTCTAGCAGAGACTATAGTCCACCTCTCTCCAGTCTCCTGCAGGCCGGCCCAAGGGTCCACTAAAACAGCTTATCCTCAACATTGTGTGCAGAATTTTAAGTTTATTGCAAGGAATTCCCCCAGGAGTAGCTGTTGTTTCTGGTTTATGGTAGATTTCAATCACTTGGTCATATATGTTTTTTAAGAATTTTCCACTATAGCACGTAAAAACTTAATAGAAACCTCAGAGAAACATGAATATTGGATCTAAAAAATGTGTGGTTATTTAATTTTTGTCAAAGCTGACCATCCCCAACACTGGTCCAGCGTTTTGAAATAACCATTTCTTCATCAGGGGTAGCATAGGTTGTCTGTAATGTCCAAAAAGATATCTTCTGGAGGGACAAGTGTCACCTAAATGTCTATTCAAAGAACTTTGGAGAACATTGAACTGCTTCAGCCAGTACACATGAATGAATAAATGTGTTGTGCATTAATATTACCTGACATGCCTTACTCATGCATGTCTGCTGGTTGAAGCAGTCCAGAATTTCTTAGTTGAAGATGTAAATGGTCCTTGGTTCTGATGAAAATTTACTGATCAAGAAATGCGAGGACAGAGTGTAACAATGTGTGATTGATTACTTAAGGTTTGCAGTCAAATATTACCAGCGTGCAAGGATTCAGAGGACAATTTTCAAAGCAATTTACCAAGGTAAATACTTATGTAAGAGGAGCACAAATTTAACCCATACTAGCAGCATCAGTGTCTCACTAGATACTGAAAGCAGTGAGAAATATCAGGGTAGGGGCTGGATTTTAATACGTACGTGCGGGCGTACATTTGTGCATGCAACCCGGCGCGCGCAAATATACGCCTGATTTTATAACATGCGGGCGCAGCCGCGCGCATATTATAAAATCCGGGGTCGGCACGCACAAGCGGGTGCACAATAGTGCACCTTGTGTGCGCCGAGCCCTTGGGGAGCCCTGCTGGCTTTCCCCGTTCCCTCCAAGGCCGCTCCGAAATCAGAGCGGCCTTGGAGGGAACTTTCCTTCTGCCACCCCTCCCCTCCCTTACTTAACCTGCCCCCCAGCCCTACCTAAACCCCCCCTAACCTTTATTTTATAAGTTGCGCCTGCCTCCAGGCAGGCGCAGGTTGTGTGCGCCGGCCAATGGCTGGCCCGCAATCCCAGGCACAGCAGCAAATGGCCGCTGTGCCTGGAGGCTATGGCCCCACCCATGCCCTGCCCCTTTTCCAAGCCCTGGGACTTACACCGTCCTGGGGCTTTACGCGCGCCGGCGGGCCTTTTCAAAATAGTTCTGCCGCATAGGGTTTGAAAATCTGTCCTAGGAGTTTTAGTAAATCATTGGCACTTCCCAGTAGAAGGTATCAGAAGTTTAATAAAACTTATGTGGCTATAGGATACTAGTTTTTTTCGTATCTCTCCCTTCCAAGGAGGAGATCATGGTATGCAGCCCTCTCTCAAGGGGTGCCTGAAAGTTTCCTGTCCTGAAAGAGTGGTAGGAGCCAAATATCATGATGCCTAAACTCTCTAAGATTCTGCTGTGAAGTCCAAAACGGGATTCCTAGGTTTCCTGTAAATCCAAATAAGGATTTCTTCAGATGGGTAAAAGAGTGAGTTGGGAAATAGTTTCTGAAATGAGAAGATACACATCTCTTTCTTGAGACTACTTCTGTGTGTCCCAGCTCCTCATCTATCTAGGGAGAGTTCTCCTAATTTGAAAAAATATGATCTGGCCTGTGTGGGAATTCAGAGGGAAAACTGCCTAACAAGGGATGGTCCTAAGAGTGTCTGGCTGACAAAAGGAATCACCGGAATTTTTGTCCCCTTTACAGGTTGTGTCCTCTACCAGCGTTCCAAAGAGGAGATGGTGCTGATCCCAAATAACAGATACCAGGGGATATCACAGAGAGGAGGGCTCCTCTCCATATAGCTTACAGTATCTGCCTAGGGTATGCAATCTATGCTACTGTGGGAGTTAATTTTTTTTTCTTGCTATTGTACTTTATTTTTTTGTACTGTTGGTGCACTAAACCTTTGTGTGCTGCTGTGGACTTTTGTTACCTGTCATCAGCGACTAGTAAAGAATTTTACTTTTGGACATCTACTGTGTGTAGTTTGGTGCTTTATGCTAACTAGAATGTGTAGAAGAGCCCCAGATCTGAGACAAACTCCTAAGGGACTTAAAAATAATGACGCCCACCCCCGGTCAGGAAAGGATACTTTGAGAGGCATTGATCCTGTGCTCACCCCTGAAGTGCACCTGTGGAGAGCCAAAAATCAGGACAGAGGTTATACCTCTTTATGCACACTCCTCTTCCGCCTTCCTCTAAACAGCAGATGCAAAATATGCAGATGATTTTAGAATGTGTATTTTAAGCTAATTTTCAGACAGAAACTACCTACGTAGTAGCCAATTTTAAGAGAAACAATATAGGGCAGATTTTAAAAGCCTACGCGCGCCGGGCCTATTTTTAAAAGGCCCGGTGGTGCGTGTAAAGCCCTGGGACACGTGTAATTCCTGGGGCTTGAAAAAATGGGCAGTCTGTGGGCGGGGCTTGGGTGGGGCAGTCCGGGGGTGGGTCAGGGGCGTGGCCAGAGGCCTCTCCATGGCCGCCGGGCCTGGGGATCGCGCGGGGGTGTTTGGCCAGTGCGCGCAAGTTACGCCTGCCTCTGGGAAGGGGGGGGGGTTGAAGGAAAGCCATCAGGGCTCCCCTAGGGCTCAGCGCACTCATGGTGCACTAGTGTGCACCTCCTTGCGTGCACCAACCCTGGATTTTATAACATGCACGCGGGTAGCGCACACAAATGTAGGCCGTGCACGTAGGTTTTAAAATCTGCTCCTATATGCACAGTGAAAAGTAACCATATACTTTGCAACTATGGGGGCTGTCTTAAAATTCCCCCTTTACGGGACAAGTCTCAGACTGGGGCAAAGTCTATAGGAACGTTTTACCCATGACCTGTGCACCAAGCTTCAAAAAGAAATTACATGTGTACTTTCCCTTCAAAACTTGCTACAGGCAAAAAGTACCCATAGACTTTTGCACCTAATTTTTGTCTGGATGTAATAAGTAAGGAAAATAATGTGTGTATACTTGAAAATACAAACTAATCTATAAGTGATAATTTCCGTTCCAAACCTCCCCTAAACATGGCTCAAAGTTGTTGAACACAACCCATACTTTAAACGGGATTGAGGGAGGGTAATTTTTACACTGCTAAATCACTATTTACCCATGGCAGTGGCTTTGAAAGCTGTGTTTCCTGTGTACATTTGATCAGGCAGTCTGAAATCCCAATCTATGTTTTTATGTTATGCAATATATGCCTGAATAATAAGTTTAAATCAGGGTCATACAGTATACAGGAAGATTAAAAATGCGATAACTACAGACTCAACAGAACAAATTATGTTACGAGCGCGCGCGGAGCACGGTCGTCTCAAGCGGGTGGTGAGCCCTTGGGCCACGGCAGGACTCAAGGAGGAGCCCCAAGCCACACCGCGAGAGGTGAGCTGAGCAGGCATGGTGAGCCAGGCGGGTACAAAAGCAGGGAGAAAGGAATGAAGTCTGACCCTCAGCCGGACCTGCACGCCCATGGTAGCCAACACTGGGAAGTTGACTGATGAACGGTCCTCCGACTGTTCCCGGCCCTTTCGGACCTGCCGCTGGGAACAGCAATGGGCAGCAGGCCGGACAGAGGCGAGGGCAGACAGAGTCCTTTACACTAAAGACATCGTAGACAAGGCAGGTACAGACATCGTAGACAAAAGCAGGTAAGATCCAGGCGAGCAGGAACTCCGATGCTGGGATACCGACATCCGAAGCCCCCTCGGCTGGCAGGCAGGGAGGCTCCAGAGTGCAGGGAAGAATCCCACCTGTTGGCCACTCCAGGGCCCAACAGGCCAGAAGGCTCAGGAGCCAGACAGGACGTAGGGCAGAACAAGCAGAACTGGATCAGGACAACAGGAACACATCAAGGCAGACGTAGTAACATCAAGAAGCAGACATCCGGACAGAGACAGAAGGCAAGGTACCATCTAGGCAAGGCAGACCACGGTGGACCTGGATCAGGCAAGGTTACAGGCAACTGTAGAACCCGATCCAACGGCCAGTTGCAAGTGACAAGAAAGTCCTTATATACTGGAGGTTGTAGGCAACTCCCTGGGAGTTTGCCAGGACCGCCCCTCGCTGGCCCTACAAGTAAGGTGGAGAGCTGCGGGCCAGCCCCTAGGGAAACGGGCGTGGCTGGAAACCAGGAAGTCCAAACACAAGCATGTAAGCCACAGGCAGGCCTCAGGAACAGCTAGGCCTCCCAGGCCCTGGAGCAAGTCCTGGACGGTTCGCAGGCGAGGCCCTGGCTTCAGAGCGGCCCCCGGAGGAAGGTAAGATACCTCCTGTAGCGCAGCAACAGGGGGGATCGTAACAAATTAAGTCTTTCAAGAAGGGATCAAGGGCTGCTTTTCATTAAGGTTTTTTCCCATTCTATGTCTATAGGGGTGGGAGGAAGAAAGCTTAATAAATCTGGACTTTATATTGTCCTATTACTGTTCCTCACTAATTTTAACTGAGAAGAGAGATTTATATTTTAGCTTTTTGCAGTTAAAGTTTCTCATGTACTGTGTACACAAAAACTTAAGGGGCAGATTTTAAAAGCTTACGCGTGCCGGGTCTATTTTCAAAAAGCCCGGCGGCGCACGTAAAGCCCCGGGAGGCGTGTAAGTCCCGGGGCTTGAAATAAGGAGCAGGGCATGGGCGGGGTGGTCTGGGGCTGGAGCCTCCAGGCGCTGGCCATATTGCCGTACGGCAAAATGGCGCCGGCCGTACGGCAACACGATTCGAGTGCAGGAGGTCGTTCCCGGACCCCCGCTGGACTTTTGGCAAGTCTTGTGGGGGTCAGGAGGCCCCCCAAGCTGGCCAAAAGTCCCTGGGGGTCCAGCGGGGGTCCGGGAGCTATCTCCTACGCTCGTGACGTCGGGGGATAGGAACCAAAATGGCGCCGGCGCCGGCACCATTTTTCTATCAATGCACCCGTGGCCCGAGAGTGGAAGATCACAACGGGACCCCCCCCCCCCCCCCCACTGGACCCCAGGTAATTTAAGACATTTGGGTGGGGGATTCGGGAGGGTGGGGGATTTATTTTTAAAGGGTAAAGGGTCGGGGTGGGTTTTAGGGATGTTTTAGTGTGCCGGTTTTCCTGCCCTCCCCCACAAAACCGCGACGATTCGATTCCCTCCCCCCCCCAGCCGAAATCGATCATTAAGACGATCGATCACATGATACACATCTCTATGGAACAGTTATATTTTAGCTCAACTTAAAAGCTGTTTATTAAGAATAATAGCTTAGCTTAGCTTAGCTTTTTTGTAATTTACTGCATGTCTCTAAAGTTTTAGAATTTGATTGGAAAATATACTGTCTGAAATCAAGGATTATTTTAGATTTGCACCTGGAGTTTGAGACATAGTGAAACCACAGTGCTTCCTCCTCCAGAGAAGGAAAACATGTTTATCTGTTAAGATTAAGATGGAAAACATGTTTATCTGTTAAGATTAAGATGGAAAACATTACCTGACATTTTATCTAAAATGGAGGCATAGAAGGTACATGACCTAAGATGGCATATAAGAAGGTGTGCTTTTGCATTATGAAATAATATTATAAGATTGGGTTGGGTTTAGTTGATATGATCTGTTATTGGTACAGGGGCACAGCAACTGGAATCAAGGGAAATGCTAAATCAAATTGTAAACTTCTTATTGGTTCTGTATACTCTCAATGCTAATGGAAGAGGATAAAAATGACTAATTTTGCTGGTTATGAACAAAACAGCTTTTAGGTTTGCAACTTGTTTTTTTATTTTTTCACAAAAAAAAAGACTAAAAAGAGGAAATCCTAGTCTTTTGTGAAATATTTCTTTTATAGTTCTTTTTACCTAAGTTATTCTTAGGGAAGTGGTCTGGGGGCCTATTTTTAAAAAGGGAATTTCACAGAGCCAGGTTGAGTTTAGCTGGGTGGGAGGGATGCGTGGGGATCTATGTATCGGAAGAGGGGTGTTTTTGAGAATATATGCGTGGTGTATCTGTGTGTGAGGGAGGACTTGTATGACTGTTTGAAGGGAATATGGCATATGGCAAATTCCTGCCTCCCCATCCTTCCACTTCTCTATCTCCTCTTCTGCCACCTTTCTATTTCTCTTCTCTTCTCCTCACCCTACCTCTTCATCCCTTTACACCAGTTTTTCAGCCTGCCACTACTGCTCCTTCAGTGGCTTGGTGAGTAGGCAAAGCATAAACTCTCCAGCACTCCTGTACTTTGGGCTGCCACTGCTGCAATTCCTCTACTTCAGTGGGTGGGTGGGGGGGGGGGGGGGGCAGGGGGCCCTAGGTTTTCCAGCAGCTCCTTTTCTTTGGTTAGGTATGCTTCTTTCCAGCCCTCTGCTATGGTGCTCCAGCACTTTTATTTTCACTTTTGTTTGCCTGCCTGTGACATCAGTGTCACAGAGAGGATGGACAGACAAAATCAAAAACACAAGTACTTTTTTATAGTATAAAATATAATGGCAAAATGTTATATAGTCATTATAGAAACAAAAGAAAATATATAATCATAGGGCAACAAAATTTATATGGTAGTACTATTGTTGTCTGAAAGATAAGCTTAATACTAACAAGTTAACAAGAGAAAAAAAATCCTTTATTCAAAAGTAAAATAGCAGAGTTGCAGATTACCAGTAAAAGCAGACTTGGAGATCTTTCTCTGATACATTAGGTTAAATAGGTCACCACCTCTAATTTACACACCAATGAGTTAGCGACATAGTTACCATAACATTTTTCTAACTTCTTATCTGTAATATGCTGAATACTATGTTCTTGTAAGATGAACCAGGGCTAGGATGGCAGGCTAGCACTGAACTTTAGCACATTTCTGCATTCCTTACTATGTACAGTCTCAACATTCCACAGTGAACCACAGGTCTGGCCAATTCCAGAAGATTCTTTATACTGCCTTTGTGCCTTTATATTTCTTTATACTTCCTTGCCACACTCAGATATATTTTCACATGAACCTCTCAAAGCACCTTCATGTTTCCTCCCTTTGTCATATTAGTAGGACAATACTATACATCAAGCTCCAAGAGCACTGGCCTCCATCCCAAATCTTAGAGAGGGATAGAAAGTATTAAGAACATATTGAAAGTTTGTCTTCAGAGGGGAGTTCAAGAAGTTATGCAGTGGAGGTGTTACTACTGCTGAAACTATCAGACTGGAGGCAGACTTATGGCAGACACAGATTTCACACTTGCAAGCAAGGCATAAAACAATATAGATTCAAATTTCTGTAATAAGAACAGTTATACATTGTCCAATAGCTTTCTTCCCAAACCAGTCTCCCTAAACTAGAAAATCCCAATCCCAGGAGTCTTGTGGGGGAATATGAGTTTGATGGGAGAGATCATGGAAACTTTTTGTATTTCACCAAACATCAATAAAAACACAACAGGTGCTCATAAATTGGCAAATTCCTCCCTCCCCCTCTTTTTCAGCTAGTAACATGTCTAGTGCATGTTGGATTTGTAAGACTACCCCAGCTAGGGATCATATTTCTACTTGCAAACTTAGTAGTTTCATTAGCTAGTGATTCAACTATAGCAGATATGTTACACATGGATGGCTCTAGTTTAGCTATTTCCAATTGTGGAAATAAAGCTCTCTCAGAACTATGGAAGCCTGTGAGTCTTTTTGCAAGAAGATTTGCATTGCAACATGAGTGTATATGCGAGTAATTGCTGTCTAGATATAAGCAAGACCAATCATATGCTGGGAAATGGAGTCATTGGGGGATTATGAAGCCCAGGGCTACAGGGCAAGTTCTGTTCATGCATTTGCTTCCCCACCCATCTCTCAAAAGTAAACTCCTAGGGAGATAAGTTGTAGGCCCATTGAAGATTGTCACTTCCTTATTTGTTATTCCAAGCCAGTCTCAAATTACATACACAAGCTCGCTTCAGAAACAGGGAGGCTGTAATGGGAAGCAGTGGTACTGTGTGGTATTTGTAACTGCAAGTAGTTTTGTTCATTGTCTCAATGAGTGGAATAAAATAGCCAACAGCTTTCTTTCCAGATTGCATGCATTGCCAGGGGTTAGTAAGTTGAAGGATGTGGCCCAGTTCATGGTCAAAATACTATAGGTTTTTGTAAGGTTATGGATATGTATTTGGTATTAACTCCTGAATAAGAACAACATACAAGAATGCCACGATAGGGCTCTAAAGCATCATACAACGCTGAGGAAGGGGATTATTATTTATTTATTTTATTTATTTAACATTTTTCTATACCGACCTTCAAGGTTGAATACCATATCAAGTCGGTTTACATCGAACAGGGGTAGATCAGTATAAGATAACGTAACATAAGGAACAACTTTTTATAATTAGCGGAGACAAAAGCAGAGAAGTAAAAAGTTACATAATAACAAGGACCATGAACTAGGAAGCTGATTCAGCTGGAAAAAGAGAAGCCTTAAGAGGGTATTAAATTAAATACATTGTGAAATGACCGAGTCTGGTCTAGAGTTAGTTAGCTTATTAGGGTAGCAAACTAGTAAATGAGGTGAATATTGGAGGGACAGAGTTCCATATTCAAAGCCGAGTAGTTGTAGTTATCTAGTGAAAGTTTGAAGGATCAGGGAAGGCTTGTAAGAAGAGCCAAGTTTTGAGTTTTTTTAAATGTTGGTAGGCACGGTTCCATTCTGAGTTCTGCAGGGAGGTTGTTCCAGATGGCTGGACCTGCTGTAGAAAAAGCTCAGTCTCTGGTAGAGATGAGTCGTGTGGCTTTAGATGGTGGGGCTTGTAGTGCTCCTTTGTAGATTTCTCTCAATGGTCTGTTGGAAGTGTGGAGTTTGAGTGGGAATTCGAGGTCGAGATGGAGGAGGTTATGAATTGATTTGTGAATTAGAGTTAAAGATTTGTGTAGAGCCCTGTGACTGATTGGTAACCAGTGTAAATTACGGAGGATGGGCGTAATATGGTCTCTCTGGTTGGTGCTTGTCAAAATTCTCGCTGCGGCATTCTGTATCATCTGTAAGGGCTTGGTTGTTGAGTTGGGTAGGCCAATGAGGAGAGCGCTGCAGTAGTCAATTTTGGCAAATATTAGGGATTGGAGAACAGTCCTAAAGTCATGAAAATATAGGCGAGGTTTGAGTCTTTTTAACACCTGGAGTCTGTAGAAGAGATTATATTTAGGATAAGTAGATTATGCCTAAACACAAAGCTGGGGGCCTACTCCTAGCATCACTCATCAATCCAGTTATTCATCTACTTCTCATGCTTGTCTATACTCTCATCTATGTCTCTTCCTGCTCAGTGCTGTCATCTACTTCTTTTCCTGACATTAGGGTGGGAGTTTTAGCTTGTGATGTGTGAATCTAAGGTTTCTTGCCTTTAAATTTTCACAGGAGTAGGTATGGTGAGCAGGACTCGGTAAGGCCCTTCCTGGTGTGGGTTGAGAGCAGTTCCCTGAAGAAAGTTTCTGAGCAAGGTATCCTCACCGTACCAGCCTCAAAAGAGGAAGAGACCACTTTGACCCCACTTTGCCCATTCAGTTCTATCTCCATATGGAATGCTTCAGCCACATTTTAAAAAAATTACATTGCTTCAGTTAGCACTGTACAAACTCATAGAAAAGCTCAAGCATTCTTATTTAAAACATGGCTTTTTATATTTGAGAGATGATATTAGCAATATACCGTGTTTTCAACTGTATGGTGCATTTCTGTTTACAAGGATATAAAAAATCTCTGCCATGTTCATGGGCTAGGGGCAACAGTTTTCTACAGTAACCTAAGTTGACATCCTGTGCACTTCCTTATGTGATTACCACTTCTCCATATGTAGAATGATAAGCTAATAGGTTTCTCAAGACACTAAAAGAAGGGCTATACTGGGGTCTATTGTGTGTAGGGTATCATTTCTTTAAGTAGTGATAATTATGCATACACATAGGAGGCAGTCAGTACTATTCCTGAAGCAGGGGTGAGAAGGAGAGAAAACAACCCTGGTGGGAAATGAATGCAAGATGTCTGTAGGGAGCAACGCAATATGGACTGAAACAAGCAAGGATTTGGAAAATAGTAAAATAAAATCACAGAACTACCAAGGAAAACACCTAAAAAGCCTGATATTTATTTAATAAATCCTAACTCATGTTTCTGGATATGGGTTATGGTCTAGTTTAATTGTAGTTTGTTGAACCTTTTACACACATACACACACATGAGGTACAAAAGAAATTCTTACAGATTTTCAATCTTAAGCCATACACATAATGTGAATATCAACCAGTACTGCAAGAAATAAAGCCCTGAGAGTATATAGTTATATTTAACATATAAAGTTGCATAGAGTAGCTTGGTCATATAAAAATATCATGGAAAGGATGCACAATCACAATTCAATGCATAGAACTTGAAACAAAATTCTTAAGTACAATAAATTAGGCTTTAGGAAGATTTCTTCCACCTCAGCAAAGAACCCACAGCATGGACCACATAAGACAAAGTGGCAAGATATGCAAATACCTAAAACAAAAGAAAACAAAAAATTATTGTATTGTCAAAATTAGGTACTGTGAAGAACATTTTCATAAGGCAATTAATCAGTTAAATAAATGTCCTCATTGCAGCTCAAAGTACACATGGGCTTCTACAACACGTATACTTTTGGCTGAGTAAAAAAGAAACATTCCCAGAGGCCTATTTAGGTCAGCAGTGTAAACACCACACATTTGCGTTTTTAAATGTACATGTGTTAGTTTCCCTCCAATTCGCCTGCTGCCGCAGAAATGGCTAATGCAAAGAGCATATGCCATTTGTAAGTGCAGATAATTTTCAAGGATAAATTACTTGGGTGGTTTCTCTTTGAAAATTGATTGCAAGGTATGCACATACTAAAGTGAATGCAGATTATTGAAAAATGCCATCTATATATTTGTCTATTTAAATAGTAATACACAGTTGTAAATGTGAATCCCCTTAGCATTACTGAGATTACTCAACCAGCTAAACTTTGGATCCATGAATCACTATTATCCAGTTGCAGCTGGTGGGTAGGTGTGGCTGTGCAGTCACACCACCAAAAATAAATTAAGAAAAGCAAACAGATTCTTCCTAGCACAGCCATAATACCTTTTGCTTGCTAGGTCAGTTGGGGACTATGCAGTCCACTTCCGGACACTGGGATTGGAGCTACAAAGGAGGGAGGACAGCCTGATTGCCATCTTCTGACAGGGCCTGTCCGAAAACATTAAGGATGAGCTGGCCGGTCGAGACCCACCAGCCACCTTGGAGGGATTCATAGGTTTGGTGATCGCCTCAATCTTCTGTTCTGGTCTGTTCCGATGCCCTGCCCATGTGACTTCTAGTTATCAACATTCCGTGACCCCTGTCAGACCCCAGGGCCAACAGGCCCATCGGAGGAACCCATGCAAGTGGACAGTCTCAGGATTTCACCAGAGAAGAAGCAGAGGTGGAGATGCCTCAATCTTTGTCTATATTGTGCTAGCCAGGGGCACTTCACAGCTCACTGCCCGGCTAAGTTGTGAAACTCTCAAACCTAGGGCTAGTGGGAGAAGCAACTCTAAGTCTATCCAGCTCCTCTCCCCAAATACTAGTTCTGGTCTATCTATTAAAAATATCTGGATCCATGAGGAAGCCTTCCTGGACATGGGCTTGGAGGTAACTTCATCATGGAAGCTTTAGTATGCCAACATAGCATCCTTTCAGAGCCGATGGGGACCACACTCACTATATTATTGATCTCAGGCAAACCCCTGCCTGACCAAGTTACCTTGTCCACTGTGCCTCTCCAGATGCAGACTGGTCTGCTCCATTGGAAGCAAATCAGCCTATATGTTCTGCCCACAGCAGTCAATGAGATTTATTTTATATTTATTTTATACACATTTGATTTATAATTTTATATGTAACTTTTTTCCCAGATTTGGTTCAATGATACTTGTTATTTTGTAACTTTTCCAAGGTTCTGTTCAATGTAAACTGGTGTGATAAGAATCTTCATCTTGAACGTCGGTATAGTAAAAAGATGTAAATAATAAATAATCTTGGACCTGCAGTACCAGCCTCATATCAACTGTGGTACTCTGCAAATTTCCATATGGGGTATTTCCTGTCATACACATCCAGGCTCCAGCCAGTTATCCTTCTTACTCAAGCGATGGTTCTTGAGCTACCAGGCCTGCCTTCGTAATACTCAGCCTATGCAGACGCCTTCAGCAAGAAGCAAGCTAAAACTCTCCAATCACACTGTTCCCATGATTACACCATCGACCTCCTCCCAGGGATGATGATTCCTAGGGGGATAATTTACCCTCTCGCCACCCCAGAGATCAAAGCAATGTCACAGTATATCCAAGAGAACCTGGAGAGGGGGTTTATTCTCCCGTCTACATCCCTCGCTGGGGTTGGGATTTTCTTCGGGGGGAAAAAAGATTGAGTCACCCAGGCCTTGTATCGACTATCGTGGACTCAACACTATCACCAAAGAGAATCACTACCTCTTTTTTGCTCATCAATGAGTTTTTTCACCACCTCAGGGGGGTGCGGATATTCACCAGTCTTGACCTCCAGGGGTTAAATAAGCTGATCAGGATCAAAGAAAGCGATGAGTGAAAGACATCCTTCAACACCAGTAATGGGCACTATGAGTATTTCGTGATGCCTTTTGGCTTGTGTAATGCTTCCACAATCTTCTATTTTGCTTCTATTCTCCGCTTCCATGTGATCGTGTACCTTGATGATATCCTTATCTTTTCCAAGACATTGGACCAACATCAGCAACATGTACAGCAGGTTCTTCAATGACTTTGTGAACACAGTCTCTATGTAAAGTTAGAAAAATGTACTTTTGAGCAGGAGTTGCAATTTCTAGGATACATTATCTCCTGAACTGGTCAAGCTAAAGGCTATTACCTGGAATTGCCTTAGCGGTAGGCCTCAAGGCCCTGAGGCGGTTCCTTGGATTCATGAATTATTATCCACAGCTTGTCCATGGTTACTCTTCTCTGACTGTACTGCTAAAAGCCCTGACTAAAAAGGGTGCTGATACCTGGAATTGGAATGAAAAGGCCATCCAGGCATTCAACGGGACTTAAGCAAGAATTTACATAGAAACCCTGCCTATACCACTCGGACCGTGCCAGATCATTTGTGCTGGAGGTAGATGCCTCCATCCTCAGAGTGGGGGCACTTGCTAGAGGGCGCCAGATATCCGGTGACCATCTACACCGACTATATAAATTTGGAATACCTGTCGCAAGCTCAGCAGCTGAATCCTCAGCAATTTGCTGGTCCTTGTTTTCAACACATTTGATTTCGAGTTATATCACTGTCCAGCGGAGAAAAACCAGCGGACCAATGCTCTGTCCCATTCCTTTGACACCAAAGACTCTCTGGAGCCACCTGGCACATCATTGACCCAGCAAGGATCCAGGTAGCAGCCGCAGTGCCAGTCCCACCTAGGAAGTCATTGGTCCCACAATGGCTTTGTGAGCAAGTGATGCATTGGATTCATGACTCTCACCTGGCAGGTCACGCTGGCATCACCAGGACCCTGAAGCTGGTCTTTTGCCATTATTGGTGGCCCCAGATAAAGCAGGATGTGAAATGATACATGGACTCTTGCCCAGTATGTGTTGCAAACAAGAGCTCTTGAGCTTGACCCAATTATAGCCCTGCCAGCCCCCAAAGAACTATGGCCCCATTTGGCCACTGATTTTATCACTGACCTTCCTCTCTCTAGCAGCAAAACATCAATCTGGGTAGTAATAGATTACTTCTCTAACATGGTCCACTTCTTATCTCTTCACAGACTTTCCCTCAGCCCAAGCTGGCTAAGCTTTTTATTCAGCATGTCTTTCATCTGTACATACTTCCCTCCCACATCAACTAAGCCCAGGGAGTTTAATTTATGGCATGCTATTGGAAGGGTTTATGCAAGTTTAGTATTATCCTGGATTTCACATCGGTGTATCACCCTTACAGTAACAGACAGAGTGGGTGAACCAAACCCTCAAGGTTTCCATAGGTCATACGGGAACCAACAACAAGACAACTGGGCCTCCCTCTTCCCTTGGGTGGAGGCCTGCCACAATAACCATATAAGCAGTTTGACTAGGGCTTCACCCTTCTATATTGTGTTTGACTGTCACCTGCATATACCCATGCCTATTCCAGTTTCAGTGACCTGCCCTACAGTCAACCTAGTGAGCCACGAACTACACAACCTCTGGCAGACAACGCATCACCTCTTAAAGAAAGCAGTAGCCTGTTCCAAGAGGCAAGTTGACAAAATTAGTTGCCCTGCATCCCAACTCCAGCCCAGGGAATTAGTATGGTTTAGCACCAAAAAACTGCAACTCCAGATGCCATTCCTCAAGTTTGCGCCAAGGTTTATGAAACCCTTTCCCATGGTCCAACAGATTGAGAATGTGACCTACAACTGAGACTACCTTCCACACTCAGTATGCATGATGTATTTCACATGTTGCTATTAAAACCAGTAGTTCTGTCTTGGCCATCCAGACTACCGCCCAAGTCCTCCGACATCATTGTTGAGGAGGATACTCAATTTGAGGTTGAAGAGATCTTAGTCACTCGCAGGGTTAGGAATCAACTCCAATATCTCATTGCCTGGAAAAACTATGGGCCTGAAGAAAATTCCTTGGTGCCAACCTCCCAATCTCCTTGTCCCCCGGCTCATACGTGACTTCCACAGGAGATTCCCCAGGAAACCCAAGCCCAGAAGACTGGGAAGGGGGCTTTGGATGGGGGCTGCTTTTACATTTGGCGGCTCGCAGGACAGTCCCCATGAGCCACCTCACTCAGCCCCCGAAGCCACTGACAGAACTTCGTGGTCAAAACGTCACCAACAGCTGAACCTCACACGGTACAACACTGCCATGCCACCACCTCTCTGGCTCTACTTAGATGCACGTGGACACAAAGTTGCTTTTATTAAAGGAGCCATGGCAGGAAGACAGCCATGGCGTGCTCTACATTATCAAGCACCTCTCTATTTAAAGCTCCTTTAAAGGAGCATCTGACGCCTCAACAACAGGTCTCCTGATGTGTCTTTTGGTCTTTACTGCATGTTGCCATTGTTCCTGCGTACCTGTTTCCTTGTCTGTCCCAGTGTTCCTGCATTCCTGCCTTCCTGCCTGTGTTCCTGCACATGCCCCAGTCAGCTGCCAATGACTCTAGACCCATCTTCGTGACAGAATCGCCGGCACAACCCTCCTAAGCACGTGCATTGCACGGCACCTCTTGTTGGCTCCATGGTGGGAAACCTGAGTACCGATGACTCCTGATGACATCACTTAAGACTCCTATTTAAGTCTCAGTGCTGCAGCAGACAGACACCTCAACAAGAGGTCTCCTGTTTGTAATATGTGTTCTACTTCCTGTGTTCCTGGTTTCTGCCTTCCAGTTTTGCCTAGTCCAGCCTTGCCTAGTCTCATTCAGTGACTTCAATGTCTTTGTCCACCCTTGACTTGTCTCTTCAGATCTTGATCTCTTGCCTGGACCTGACCATCTTTGCCTACAACTTGGATCTGATCCCTTGCCTGGACATGTCCACATTTGCCTACCGCCTGGATCTGGCTCCGATTATTCTTACTAGCTGACTGCCCTGACCCTAGTTTTTCTCTGGACTCGAGTGATCGCAACCACCCTAGATACTCTCCTAAGTCCTGCCAGCCATCAGAACCCAAGGGCAAAATCTGCAGAGGAGGCAGCTGGTAAAGGTGAAGTTCCATATTGTCCTGCTACAGGGTGCATAGGCCTGCTACCCTTCACAGATTGCTGAGGCCATGAGCTCGGCAGACTCACCTCCTGCCTCTGCTGGCCTAGCACATCAGCTTCAACAACAGCAAAATCAGCTGAATACTATTGCCAGATACATTCAGGGCATTGCAGCCCTGCTCTAGTATGTGTCTTGCAGCCTCTGCCTGGCACCTGTCTTGCAGACTCTACCTGCCTCCGCGGTATGATGGCAATCCCAGAAACTGTAGAGGCTTACTCAAACAATTTTGGATGCAATTAGAGTTTCAGGCATCTTGATTTCTGACAGACCAAGTAAAAGAAACTTATATTCTTTCCTTGCTGGGTGGCATAGCGCTGGCTTGGGCCTCATCCCTTTGGTAAAGGGATGACCCCCTCTTAGGGAATTTGGCACATTTCTTGCAAGAGTTACGGCAAATATTTGATGAGCCTGGTTGTACAACTTCCAAGGCATCAGATTAGGCAAGGCTCCTGGTCTGAAGGGGGAATATTTATTTATTTAACACTTTTCTATACTGACCTTCATGAATAAATTCAAATCAAATCGGTTTACATGTAACAAGGGGTAGAACTTAATCAACCATTTAACAAGAGGCGAAAGTTACATATAACAAGGAGGTAGTAACTTGGGGGCTAAGTTAGCCAGAGACAAAGGACAGCAAAACTGAATAAATTAAATAACGAAACAAAGAAACAGAGGCAAAATATCAAGCCTAAACTAGGCGGGGTGCCTAGTCAGGTAAGCAGAGTCCTGTCTGGTAGAAAATGGATGGTTTTGAAAGTTAAGGGAAGGCTTGGAGGAAGAGCCAGGTCTTAAGTTTTTTTCGAAAGGTTAGAGGGCAAGGTTCTAGCCTGAGGTCTGTGGGCATGTTATTCCAAATGGCCAGATCCGCTGTAGAGAATGCTCGTTCTTTGGTGGTTGATAAGACGCGTGGATTTCTTTAGGGGGACTTGCAGGGTACCTTTATACGCTTCTCTGATGGGTCTTGAGGATGAGTATAATTTGAGAGGGATCTGAAGGTCTAGTTATTGCTGATTATGAATGGTTTTGTGAATTGTGTTAAGGGCCTTGTGCAAAATTCTGTATTTTATTGGCAGCCAATGAAGGTTCCGGAGTATGGAAGTGATGTGTGCTCCTTGGTTTTTGTTGGTTAGGATTCTAGCCGCTGCATTTTGGAGCATCTGTAATGGTTTGATGGAGGAAATGGGGAGCCCAAGGAAGAGAGCGTTGCAATAGTTTGTTTTGGAGAAGAGCGTGGTTTGGAGCACAGTCCTGAAATCCTGGAAATGAAGGAGGGGGTCTGAGCCTTTTCATAACCTGTAGTTTATAAAAACAATCCTTGGTAGTGTTGTTGATGGATTTCTTTAGAGTCAAATGGTTATCGAAGATTACTCCTAGGTCCCTTACTTGTGTGATCTGGGTGTTGGGAGATGTCGGATGGGTTAGGGCCGTGTGGTCAAAGGAGATGAGAAGGAGTTCTGTCTTGGTCGCATTGAGAACCAGGTTCAAACTGGTGAGAAGGCGGTTAATAGATTGAAGGCAGTTTTCCCAGTAGGTGAGAGTTTTAGGGAGGGATTCTGTGGTGTATATGCGGTGAATATGCGGTGTATTTCTGCACTCTGGCCTCCAAACTTCAGTGGGGCAGTAGAAGCCTGATTGTGATTTTCCAACAAGGACTCTCGGAGCATATTAAAGATGAACTGGCTGCCGGAAACTTGCCAGGTACCTTGGAGGGCCTGATTAACCTAGCCGTATGACTAGACCTGAGGTTTTAGGAACGGGCCAAAGAGAGAGAAGCTTGGCTTGCCACCCCATTCATTTTGCTCCAAATTTCCATCATCCTATAACCACACACTCAAATCCGGAGTCAGGACCATCACCAGTAGAAACCATGCAGATGGATTGCTTCAGGTTCTCAGCTGAGGAGAAGCAGAGGCACCGTACCCTTAATCTCCATTTATACTGCGCAGCAACTGAGCATTTGGCAAGTCGCTGCCTGAACAAGCCGGGAGACTAAAGGCCTGGTAGGGGAGGCCACCCTAGGCGAGCCTGGCATGACCGGGTATGCATACTGTGCATTTTACAAAGTGGTACACTCGGGGGGGGGGGGGGGGGGGCGAGGCCAGCAGAAGCAGGAGAGGCTACAGGACCACCAGTGTAGCCTAACCTGCCAACAGTTGAAGAAAGAGCGAGGCTGCCAGCAGCTGAAAATGAGAGGCCTAGCCTTGCATATCAGCACACACCCCCACAGCCATTTTTACCCACGGGCGTACACAGCTTCCACTCCCCCTCCCCCCACAAGCAGGATAGCTCGTGGGCTGTGGCGGAGCTCATTCCACCATGGCCCAAATACAAGAGGTCTGTGGGGCTGTGGTCGAGGTCATCCCACCACGAACCAAAGACAACAGGTGGCCTGTGGTGGAGCTCATCCCACCACAGCATAATGATAACAGGAGGCCTGCCAGACCTTGGTGTAGTTCCTCCCACCATGACCAGATGAGAACAGGAGGCTGTGTATATGAGCTTGTATGTGCGTGTGAGAGCCTGAGTAGTGTCTATGAGTCTGAGTGTGTGTGTGTATGTGTTTCTGTCAGAGCCAGTATGTTTCTGTGTGTGTTTGTTTATCTGTGAGAGCCTGTGTGCCTGTAAATGTGTCTGTGTGACAGCCTGTGTGTTTGTGTATGTTTGGTGCCTGTGAGAGCCTGTGTGTCACATATAGGCTCTCACAAGTATGCACAAACACACATATAATGTATCTGTGAGGGAGAGGGAGCCTATATATGTGAGAGAGAGGAAGTGTGTAAGAGAATGAATGAGATATTATGCGTGGTGTGAGGATAAGATAAAATCTGTGCTGCCCTACCTCCCCCAATCCACAACGATCTCAGGGTGACTGGAAATCAAAGATCTCAGGTATGGAGAGCAGGATATTTTTTAATCCTTATTAGTTTTAATTACTGGGTGTAATTTGATGTATCTACTCATTTTAAATATTTAATTTCTTGGGGAAAATAGAACATTTTTTAATTATTGGATTTTTTATTCATCAGATATTTTAAAATATTTTATTGGTATTTGGGAAATTTTGCATATTCTATTCATTAACTGGTTTGAAATATTTATTCTTTTGATGACTATAATTTTTCTGTTATGATGTTTTATATTTCTTGATTTTATTTATTTAATGTTTTATGAAGAATGGTATTATTTCTGTTTTTCCTTTGTTGCTCTGCATATAGAGGCTGGCTTGTTGTGGGTTCCACTTCAGTTCTTCTCAGCACGTGTTTATACTTTCTGATTTCTTTATTCTGTGTTTTGTGAGGAACTGTCTGTGTTCTGCATTTGTGACCGAGGTGAGATATTTTGCTGGCATGTAATTTCTGTGTAGGGATCTATAGCAGCCTGGGGCCTTATTTTCTAAGGCTATCGCAGGCTTGCGCTAACAGCGCAAGCCTGCGATAGCTTGCTAAGGTAGTACACGCCTGCGCTATCTAAATCGGGGCAGAGTTGGCCCCAGAAAAGGAGGAGTTGGGGCGTCACCAGGGCCAACTCCGTGAAGACGGCGCCGCCAGCGAAAATGTAAGGGCCTTTTCGTGTCCTATTTCGCGCCCAATAACTACACCTTCTATGGTGGCGCTATTGGGTGCGAAACCGGTAGCGATCGCACCTCCGTGGTGCGATCTCTGCCGGCTAGCACAGGACCGCCCCCCTGGGTCAACCCCCGCCCCCCAGTAGTGCAATTTTCTAAAGTATCGCAGACCTGCGATACTTTAGAAAATGAGGCCCCTGGTTTCATAATAAGAGCATTTATTGGAGTTATAGGAACTGATGTAATATGTGCAGTGTTGCCTTTTCATAGATAAGGTTGTTAGGGTTGTTTTGGTATGGGAGGTTTACTATATTGTAATGTATTCTTTTTAATAATGGCTTTCTGAGGGCTAAGCCCACACCCAATATACATTACAAAATGTCTAATTCAATAGGAGTTCCAGGTATCTCTTTCGCAGAGTTTTCTGGTTGGCACCACAGCAGTGCATGTAAATATGCATGTTGTAAGTGATATTTTTGCTTCAGAAGACTGTGCTTTTGAATGTTCTTTGTCATGTAAAATTTGTTATAAATGCATAATTTAATTGTGTTTGTGCTGCGTGTCCCATCCACGGCAGGCCCGCGACCAGGCCTACTCACCTCCGGCGCCCATCTCCCGGTCCTGGCCCATCCTCCCTCGCAGCTGTGGGAAGCCGTCTATGCTCCCGAGCCTCCATTGCCTCCTCGGCTGTTCCTGGCTCCACTGTGGACCTCCCCAGCTCCCGGCGTGTCTCCCTACATGTGCAGTGGGGAGACGCCACTGTCTAGCTACCTCCTGCCTCTAGGCACGCATGCCTTGCCATATTTTAAAGGGGCCGCGACGGGAAACTAACCCACGGTCCTGGATGATGACATCACTGAGCCCTGCTACTTAAGGCAGGGCCTGCCACTAGTTCCTTGCCTTGGCAACATGTCTCCAAGATTGTCGTGTGCTCGTTGCTTGTTCCTGACTTCGTTCCTGGTCCCTTCCTAGCTTTGCTTGGACTGATCTCTGACTTGACCATTGCTATGTATTGAACCATGCTCAGGACTAACCTCTGGCTTTGACCCTTGCTATGTTTTGGACTACGCTATGGACTGACCCCTGGCTTTGACCCTCGCTCTGTTGAACTCTGTACCTTGCCTAGCTCAGCTGCCTGCCCTGACGCCAGCCTGTTCTTGACCACACTTTCGGTATCTCCCTGGACTTGGCTCTCTCAGGCTCCGGCCTTCTACTACCCGGGTGTCACCCGTTCTTATTCCTGGCCCGTCCTTTGCGCCCGGGTCTCTGGATCCCTGCCTCATCCGGACCTGCTTCAGTCTTCCTGATACCTCTGCTGGTCCCTGGCTACCTACCACTTCTTCAACTGGGAGTCGTCTGACGGAGGCCCACCTAAGACCAGCCGGCCCTGGCACCCCAGGGCTCAACCTGCGGGGAGCGTGGGCTGATATTGGTGAAGCTCCAGTCAGTCTCCGTCTCCTAGTCAGCTCCACCTCCCGATGGTGGGGACCCTTAGGGCTTGCCCTAAGGGTAGCGTCAACCCCACCTCGGGCCAAGGGTCCACCTCCAATGCAACAGTGTGTCTGTAAAGGGTGTGGGCATGTGTGTGTGTGGGTGGCACTTGTGCAAGGCTGTAAGGTTTGCCTAGCGTACTTAATATTTATTTATTTAAAATCTTTTCTATACCGTCGTTTAGTAAAGCACCATCACAACGGTTTACATAGAGGCACGTATATTTAGTTTGGTTACAAAAAATGTATCTATGAGAGTGCCATTAGTGTCGGTACATGCATATATAATATAAGGTATAAGATGGGTGACATGGATCTTGTCCATTTATATGATTAATAAGGTAATCATACAAGAATGTGTTTAAACTGAAGTTCTCTAACACTATCATTTGAGAATAAAAATAAAAGAATGTAAAAGAATGTGTGACCAGGCATCTCGGTAACCTTGTTCCGTGTTTCTTATTCTCTGTTCTCATTGTAAAATGCTTTTCTGTATAGCTATGTTTTAAAACTTTTTTTGAAGAGTTTTGGATCATTCTGTAATCTTGTTTTTATTGGCAATGTGTTCCATAATGTTGCACCAGCCAATGATAGTGCACACTCTCTAACTTGTGTTAATTTTGCTGTCTTTACCGAGGGGATGGTTAGTAGAGCTTTGTTGGCTGATCTCAGATTTCTCTGGGGTATGTTTAAGCGTAGCGCTGTGTTTAACCAGTCAGCTTTTTCTTCATTGATTAGTTTGTGAATAATGCATAGTGTTTTATATTGTACTCTCTGCTCTATTGGTAACCAGTGTAGCTCGGCCAGTGTTTGAGTGATGTGATCTCTTTTGCTCTTGCCAGTGAGTATTATAGTGTGTTGCAGTAGTCTGTACTAGTGGAAATTAGTACTTGAAGAACTGTCCTAAAGTGTTTTTGGGATAGTAGCTGTTTCAGCCTCCTTCACTATCCATGGATTCTGGGGGGAAGGGGATATGTCAGATTTTAAAAATATAGATTGCAGGAAGGAGCTGGGCTTTATTTCATGGGCCTGAGACAGAGACTGAATGAATTTGGGGGGGTGCAGCAAAGTAATGGTTTGCAAAGAGCAGCAAAAAAGCTAGTACCGGCCTTGACCCTAGGTCATCCTTGCACCTCTCCACAACTACTAGCCCCAGTGCAGCTGTCTCTAGGGAACACTCTTGTCATGCTCTTGCTTTTTTGGATACTAGCACTGGAGGCAGCTTTATCCATGAGGCTCTGGTCCAATATTACTGCATAACCATGGTTCCCCTAGACACTCCACTCTCTATCTCCTCCATTTACGAAAAACCCCTGCCTTGATATGTTACAAGACGCACAGTACCGCTGACCATGCAAACAGAAATCCTGCATAGAGAGCAGATCAGCCTTTACGTGTTGCCCAAAGCAATCAATGCAATTATCCTGGGCTTACCATGGCATGTCCGCCAGGTGTCAGTGTGGGTCTAGTGGGTCGTCCGCTAGGCAGCACCAACTCTGCCACAGCACCAAGGGTCCACCACCACCAGATACATTACACCAATGAAGAAGCTGTGCTACCTTATGTCTCTCTGTATACAGGCCTTCTGACATCAACACATTACTTCTAACAACAAGATGTGTAACCGTTTCCATTTCTGTTCTGCAGAATCTGCATTTGTCCGTTTTACCAGTCTTTTCTATGCTGGCTGTGAACCATTTAGTCTGCAGTGCATTACCCTGTGCTGCAATTACCAATCTCACTTCCATAGGTTTAAATTCACCTCTTTTCAACCATTGCTGTGTCAAATCTTGATCCATGTGCGGTGGCTGAAGTAACTCTCTGTACTTCCCTCTTCACTTATGCTTCTGCCAATTATCCTTCCTTGTTTGCTTATCTAATTCTTTAAGGAGTTTCTTCTCTTGGTTTGCACATTCTGTAGCTTACCTTCATGCACTGATAGATTTCCAGTTATTCCTTTTATTCGTCGGAATGATTGGCCTAGCTTAAGAACTGAGATTGAGAATGGTTGCTCACTTTCATACTTCTGCATATGAATGCCATTAAGTATGTTTGAAGGCCTATTATGATATCTCTAAAAGTGAAATCACTTTCAATAAGAACCAATACTACCTCTAGGGAGGTACAATCTCGGCAAAAACAATTTTTTAAAATAAAATAAATTACCTGATGGGGGTGGAGGAGCTTTCCTGGGACAGCTGAAACAGGACACAGAACTGGATGTTCAAAAATATAGAAACATAGAAATGACGGCAGAAGAAGACCAAACGGTCCATCCAGTCTTCCCAGCAAGCTTTTCACTTTTTTTCCCCATACTTATCTGTTTCTCTTGTCCCTTGCAAGTGACTTTTTTGTTCTATTTCCCTTCCACCCTGCCATCGATGTAGTTAGCAGTGCTGGAGCTGCATCTAAGTGAAGTATCAGTGCTGGAGCTGCATCTAAGTGAAGTAACTAGCTAATTGTTTATGGGTAGTAACCGCCGCCATAGCTAGCTACTCCCACGCATGTTTATCCAGCCTGTGCAACTCAGTCCTTGTTGGTTGTTGTCCGAATTAAATCATCTTTTCATCATTCCCCCTGTCATTGAAGCAGAGATCTTTTCATCATTCCCCCTGCCGTTGAAGCAGAGAACTATGCTGGATATCATTGAACGTGAAGTATCAGGCTAATTTGGTTTGGGGTAGTAACCGCCGTATCAAGCAAGCTACTCCCCTGCTTTTTTGTGGATGCAAATCCTTTTTTTTTCCACTGTTTTTTTTTTTTTTTTTTTTGCCGTTGAAGCATAGAGCAATGTTGGAGTCGCATTAACCGTGTGTATGTTTATTTAATTAGGATATTAATCTCCAGGTAGTAGCCGTCATTCCCGCAAGCCGCCCCCATGCCTCTTCACTTCATTCACATCCTCTATACTTTATGGATCCACAGTGTTTATCCCATGCCTCTTTGAAATCCTTCACAGTTTTGGTCTTCACCACTTCCTCCGGAAAGGCGTTCCAGGCATTCACCACCCTCTCCATGAAGAAATACTTCCTGACATTGCTTTTAATGATTGTTTCAAAAAGTAATGAATGTCCATGATGTAATAAATGAAAATACAGATAAATGTCCTTTCTCTCTGTGCAACTGACTCAGGTTCCTGGATGGGTTCCTAGCACCTCTTCACTGAGTGGCCAGAAAACCCAAACTTTGGGGAAAGTTCTATTCTGCATAGGGTCCCCTTACAGCAAAGAACAGTCCTACTGGAGTCCTCAGTTGATCTGAAGTGTCTACCCAGACTGTGCCTGTGCCCCAGGGGATGAAGATCCTGTGGAGGGAGGGTCTTTTGATATTGTCATTCTCTCTTCTTTAAGTATATCATCTTTCAGTACGAAAAGGTCCAAATCCCAGGAATGAGCTGATACAGCCCCAACCCCAAATGAGGAGGGGTGGCATAAAGAACCTCCTCAAAACCAAAGGTCTGGCCAAAATTCTCTGAACAGGCAAATATCTTCTTGGAGAGAGCATTGTCACTTTAGCCTCTTTTCTTAGATGGAAGTAGACAGATTTTCAGTTTCCTGGCCTCCAGATCTTGGGGGTTGCCATCTCCAGGAAGCTCCAGGTTCTCACCTCTAGTCTCAAAAAATCCTCAATTTGATCAAAACTCCCAGTCAATATCTCTATTAATTTCAGGGTGGCCCTACACTGACAGAAAATGCCTGGTAGGTATTTCAACCAAAAGTTCACCTAAAGAGGAGTCTAGGTGTAAACCACCCTAGTGAGATGGGATCCCCTCCCACTTTGTTAGGTGTCCCTAGCTGAGTGTTACACTTGGGTTTCCCTGATGTTACAGGGAATATGGGGTGAATAGGGGTCACTTCCAGAAGCCCCCTCTCCAATTATGTATAAACAGAAAGGCCCGTAGCCCACCCAATCTAGTCTCCCAGTAGTAGGGAGGGAGAGCGGAGGTAAAGAAAGAGCAAGGGAATGGATTAAAAATAATAAATTCACTATACCAGATATTCTATCCAATGTGTGTTGTTTTTATTAAACTTAAATCACACGGACAATTTATAATACTTAACTTCTCTGGGTTTTTTTTTTTAGAACTTGTTATCTATCAACTACTGCTGAGAAAATATCAGATAAGTGCAATATTTTCTATTTATTTTTTTCCAATAAACCGATTCTTTAAATACTACTAATATACTATATAAGAAATTGGGTCTTTGTGCTTTTTTTATGTTTTTCAGGTAAGCAGGACCTTTGGAGTTTATCTTGGTAAGTATAGCACATGCATTTCTTTCTTTACTTTTCTTTCTTTTTTTTCAGTCTTTTCCTATTATGACCTTTACTGTCTCTTTAATATCTATTTGTCTTTATTCTGTCCCTTATATATTTTTTCTTCTTTCTGTATAGTGATGGTGTGTGCACACACTTATCTGATTGCTGTTTCTTCTTCTTTCCTATCTTCTTCTTTTTCCTTTCAGTCAATGTCTCTTTTGTTGTCTTCTCCTTTAGCTACTACGCTATACTATAAATAATATAAAAAGAGAGACTAACTCCTTGCGACCAACTATCTTCCACAAGCTATGAATCATTGGGTTCCCTAGGTGAATGTGTCCACGTCTTATTGTTGACTGAGACTAGCTAAATAACAAAATAAATGATAATTACAATTGCCCTATCTATGGACAAAGGCAGGTCCCTAATTGTAATGTCTTGCACTCACTCCACAAGCTTACCATATTCTGCTGTCTCTGGTAAGTGTTTCTTTATTCAATTTGAAGTATTCTTTATTATAACATCTCAGTTCCACAATACTGAGTGTCTCTTGGTGCAAATGTTCCTTTTGTCCACCCTGTATAACTCCTTGTCATATGGAATTCAGCCTTGCTAATAGGATTTTATTTGAGTTAACTTATAAATAAGCTTAAATCCTTAGCAAGCTGTCATATCTTTGTAGCACATTTTTTTCCTTTAGGGCTACTAGGAAACAATGATCTTCTCAGATGGCAAGGGACATAGGAGATTGTAGAGAAGTAAATTCCAGTAAATTATAAAGGCGTATCAGCTGGATACACAAAAGAAAAACACACACATTTACCACATCAACCTGCTTAAGAAAAGGAATACTGAGATGGGTGCCCTGGGAACAGGAAAAACAAGGGAAAGTTATTTAGGACAAGAATTCTTAAAAGACATAGACATCACCATGCTAGAAATAGATGATCAGTTATCAACTAGTGAGAAAGAAGAGCTAAGTTAATCCATTTTAACAAATGATGCGTTTTCAAGGGTTCCAAGGTAGACAGAAGTAATAAGGTACAAACTCACCAGTCTCCTCCCCTCTCCTGACATGCTACCTGCAATTTTCTCTCCCACTTCCAGAAGATGACAGTGTTTTGGACAGGTGTTCAAATTCATAAAGTTGGGCTGAATGGGGAGGTTTTGTGAAGGAAAGCAAATGTTGCTTACCTGATGTAACAGGTGTTCTCACAGGACAGCAGGATGTTAGTCCTCACAAATGGGTGACATCGAGGATGGAGCCCAACCACGGAAAACTTCTGTCAAAGTTTCAGGAACTTTGACTGGCCCCTACTGGGCATGCCCAGCACGGCACTAACCCTGCAGCCAGCAGGGGTCTCCCCTCAGTCTTGTTTTTATAGCTACAGGCAGTGCCGAAAAAGAGATTAAACGAACCCAACACCGCGGGGTGGCGGGCGGGTTTCGTGAGGACTAACATCCTGCTGTCCTGTGAGAACACCTGTTACATCAGGTAAGCAACATTTGCTTTCTCACAGGACAAGCAGGATGGTTGTCCTCACAAATGGGTGAGTACCGAGCTGAGGATGTCCTGACTTGCACCAAATGTACCCAACGGCGTGCAACAGGCACAACAACTGGGGTGTAATTTGGGAAAGGGCATCCGCACCCTACCGGGAAGGTGGAAGGGTGTTGGTACCTCAGGTTGGAAAAAGGTTACGCAAGACAGATTGGCCGAAGATGGAATCCTGTCTTCCAGCTTTATCCAAACAATAGTGGGCTGCAAAGGTATGGAGAGAACTCCAGGTTGCAGCCTTGCAGATGTCAGGAAGCGGCACCGATCGAAGGTGTGCTACTGAAGTTGCCATGGCCCTCACAGAGTGTGCTTTGATACGGTCTTGGAAAGGAATGCCAGCTTGCTGATAGCAGAAGGAAATGCAGTCCGCCAACCAGGAGGAAAGAGCCTGCTTACCCACAGGTTGACCTAACTTGTTAGGATGGAAAGAGACGAATAATTGAGTGCTCTTCCTGTGGGTAACTGTACGGTCTAGATAGAAAGCTAGAGCACGCTTACAGTCTAGGGTATGCAGAGTCTGTTCCCCTGAGTTGGAGTGGGGCCTGGGAAAGAAGATAGGTAGTATGATGGATTGATGAATATGAAATTCCGAAACTACCTTAGGTAAAAATTTAGGGTGAGTGCGGAGTACCGCCCTGTCCTGCAGGAGTTTAGTGTAAGGCGGATAGGTAACTAGGGCCTGTAATTCACTAACCCTGCGAGCTGAAGTAATAGCCAAGAGGAATAACACTTTCCATGTGAGATATTTTAGGTCACAGGAGTGCAGAGGTTCGAAAGGCGGCTTCATCAGGCGGCCAAGAACCAGATTAAGATCCCAAGATTGAGCCGGAGGACGTAAAGGTGGCTTCAAATGGAGCAAGCCTTTAAGAAAGCGGGTTACCAGGGGTTGTACTGAGATAGGGACACCCCAATACCTCTATGGAAGGCGGCTATCGCACTAACATGCATTCTTATGGAAGAGGTCTTTAGACCTGATTCTGATAGATGCCACAAATAGTCCAAGAATTTAGAGATTGGACAGGAAAGGGGATCAAGGGACTGAGAAGTGCACCATGATGTATACCGTTTCCATTTGTAAGAGTAAGATTTTCTTGTGGAAGGCTTTCGTGAAGCGATCAGGACTCGAGAAACCGAATCGGAAAGGTTGAACGGCTGAAGGACTAACCTTTCAACATCCATGCCGTCAGGGACAAGGCTTGGAGGTTGGGATGAAGGAGGCATCCGTCGTTTTGAGTGAGCAGATACGAGTCCTGTCCCAGAGGAATGTGCCTGCGGATGGAGAGATCCTGGAGTATGGGAAACCACACTTGGCGTGGCCAGTGCGGTGCTATCAGGATCATAGTTCCCCTGTCCTGACGCAGCTTCACGAGAGTCTTCGACAGAAGAGGAAGTGGAGGGAATGCATAAAGTAGACCGGTTGTCCACGTGAGGGAGAACGCATCCCTCGGCAGAGAGTGCTGGCTCCGAATGAGAGAGCAGTAATTGTCCACTTTGTGGTTCTGAGGGGACGCAAAGAGATCTATGTAAGGATAACCCCACTTTTGAAACAGAGAGGTCGCTACTAAGGGATTGAGTGACCACTCGTGTGGTTGGAAGACACGGCTCAGCTGGTCTGCCAATACATTGTTCACTCCCGGCAGATAGGTGGCCTTGAGGTACATGGATCGGGAGAGGGCTTCCGCCCAGATCTGCGCAGCTTCCTGACACAGAAGGAAGGAGCCTGTGCCTCCCTGCTTGTTTATGTACCACATGGCCACCTGGTTGTCTGTCTGAATTAAGATTGCTTGATTTGATAGGCAAGCTTGTAAAGTTCTGAGAGCGTAGCGGATTGCTCGTAGCTCCAGGAAATTTATCTGGTGTTTGGCTTCCTCTAGTGACCAGAATCCTTGAGTCTGTAGATTGTTTACATGGGCTCCCCAACTGATGTTGGAAGCATCGGTGGTGAGGATGACTCGGGGATCTGGCGGAAGAAAGGGCAAGCCCTGTAGGAGGTTGACTTGATTTGTCCACCAGGCCAGAGACAGACGGAGTGAGTTTGTGATTGTAACAATGGAGGACAGAGGCTGAAGAGACTGAGTCCATTGGTGTCTGAGAGTCCATTGAGTGACCCTCATGGCCAGACGTGCCATGGGAGTCACATGAACTGAGGAAGCCATGTGTCCCAGGAGAATTAGGAATTGGCGAGCTGTAGCTGTGCGTTGCAACTGCAGCTGGTGAGCGAGGGACAGTAGAGTCTGTGCTCTGTGAAGAGGAAGGTAGGCCTTTGCTTGTAAGGTGTCCAAGTCTGCCCCAATGAAGGATAAGGTTTGAGATGGGACTAAGTAGGATTTCTCGTAATTGACAAGAAACCCTAGAGAAAGCAATGTCTGAATTGTTAGAGTCAGGGAGGACCGAGCTATCTGCTGGGTTGGGGCCCTGATTAACCAATCGTCCAGGTAGGGGTAGACGTGGACACCTTCCTTCCTGAGGAATGCTGCTACCACCATGAGACATTTGGTAAAGACTCTTGGTGCGGATGCTAGGCCGAAAGGTAGTACTTTGTATTGGTAGTGGTTTTGGCCTACCAGAAAACGCAGGTACTTGCGATGAGATTGTGTGATCGCAATGTGGGTATATGCGTCTTTCAGGTCTAGGGAGCATAGCCAATCTCCTCTTTGTAGGAGGGGGAGTAGCGAGCCCAGGGTTACCATCTTGAACTTCTCCTTGTAAAGGTACTTGTTGAGAGCCCGTAGGTCTAGGATGGGACGAAGTCCTCCTGATTTTTTGGGATCAGGAAGTACCTGGAATAGAACCCCAGTCCTTGTTGTAAGAGAGGAACGGGTTCTATAGCGTGTGATTGTAAGAGAAGAGAAACTTCTTGCTCTAAAAGAGCAGAGTGATCGGTATGTCTCCACGCCTGCAGAGGTGGGGAGTCTGGAGGGAGAGACTGAAAGTTGAGGTGGTAACCCTGTGCAATGATTGTAATGACCCATTGGTCTGTGGTGAGTTGTTGCCACGGTTGTAGAAAGTGGCACAGCTGTCCTCCTACTGGTATAGATGGAAGAGGAGCTTGGCAAATGCTCTCTAGCTGAAAGTCAAAAACCTGCAGCAGGGCCAGGTGGTGGCGCTGCTGTTGGCTTTTGTTTGTGGGTCTGGCGAGGCTGAGCTTTACGGTAAGATCTTGCAGGCCTAGACTTTGCTGATGAGGGATAAAAGCTTTGTGGCCGGGAGAAAGGCTTTTTAGAGTCTTTTCTAAATGGCTGCTTAGAAGGCAAATCAGGAGGAATAGATGAGAGCTGTTTAAGCATCTCATGATGATCCTTCAATTCAGCAACAATTTGTTGAATTTGTTCACCAAACAAATTATCCCCTAGGCCCATCGTCTGGCTGAAATTGCTGTTGCAGAAATCCTAGTGGAAGCATCAAAGATGTCATAAGCTGTTCGCACTTCATGCTTCCCAGCTTCAAATCCCTTATTTAAGAGGGAGTGAAGTTGTGGCTGGAATTGCTCAGGCAAGGAATCTGCATATTCTTGTAACTGTTTTAATATGACTCTATTGTACTGAGTCATATAGAGTTGATACGAAGCTATTCTGGAAATCAGCATAGCTCCTTGATAGACCTTCCTACCTATACTATCTAGGAATTTGTTGTCCTTAGTAGGAGGTATGGAAGAGTGTGGTTTTTGTCGTTTAGCTTTCTTCTGAGCTGATTCTACGACTAACTGAGGTTTCTGGAACCCAGGAGCTGACTGAACAAGATATGTAGAGTCAGCTTTTTTGTTGACCGGGGAAACAGTTGCTGGAGATTCCCAATTCTTTTTAAGGAGTTCTTGAAAAACCTGATGAATGGGAATGGATGTGATGATTTTTGGGGCATCCAGAAATTGGAGCAGTTCCATCATCTGGTGCCTGTCATCTTGTTCAGATTGGAGCTGAAAAGGAACCAACTCTGACATCTCCTTCACAAAATTTATGAAAGAAAGGTCCTCAGGGGGAGAACGCTTTCTACTCTCTGTAGGAGAGGGTGGTGAAGGTAAATCATCGGTGTCAGAAGAGGTGTCATCACCCCAAGTATCATAGGGATCTGGTTGATGACCTGGAGGAGCCTGAGGCAGTTGAATGCCGGAGGGTCCTGGTTGAGGCTCTGGGATATTAGCCGGAATCACCGAGGGAATCGAGAAAATCCTCGATGGAATCGGTGCCGGTGCCGGTGGAGGCACCGAGGGAACCGGTGTCGGCCTCGATGGAGTCGGTGCCGTCATCGGAAATCTCGGTGGAGCCGAGGTACGTATTGCCCCCGAGGATGATATCGGTGGCGAGGGACGTCCTGGCATCGAGGGAACGATTCCCGAAGGGGGAATTCTATACGGTGTTTCTCCACCCGATGAAAAGTCCACCGGTGACAGCGGTCTCACCGGTGCTGGTGCCGGTGACCCAGGCAACACCTGTGGAAGGGCTGTAATGAGCGCTTCCATCCGGTGTAGCAGCGGTGCCAGTGCTGCCGCAATGGGTTCGGTGGTTGGTTCTACGCTCGGTGCCGGTGTCGGTGCCGGAGGAGGTTGGAACCGTGTCAGCGCCTTATCAATGGCCTCCTGGACCAGCCGGTCCAGTTCTGCCCGGAGACCAGGGGTAACTAGACCCGGCTCGACGGGAGAGGGAGGCTGAGGCTGAGCCGGAGGGGCCACCGTCGCCGGTGGGTTCGCGGCTCCCAAACCCAGAGGGGGTGAGGGTTGCCTCGGTGCCTGCGAATCAGGAGTGGTCGGTGCCACTTCTGATCGAGGCTTTTTAGGCGGTGGCTCAGTCTGTACGGAGGTCGATGACGTCGATTCCTCGACAGGCCGAGTCTTATGACGTCGATGGCGATGTTTTTCCTTTCGATCCCCTCGATCATCAGGGGAAGGAACGGGAGTCGATGGCCGGGAAGCCATCGATGGTGGGCGGTCACCGAAGGGTTGTCGATGGTGGTGAGACCTCGACGGTGCCGGTTCCGATGACGTCGATGCAATCGATGGCGTTGGGGTACGAGCGTGGAAGAGGAGCCCCATCTTCTCCATTCTGGCTTTACGACCCTTGGGTGTCATAAGAGCACATTTGGTGCAAGTCAGAACATCATGCTCGCTCCCCAAACATAAACGCAGACTCCATGGGGGTGTGTGATGGACATAGTTCGGGTACAGTCCGGGCACCGACGGAACCCCGATGCCATGGCGGAGAGCCAAAAATTTAGCCGCGGGACCGTCGACTGACAACAGGCCTCAAGGGCCAAAGTTGACGGAAGTCGACTAAAACAACGGTAAAAAACTTACCAAAGTTTAGCTGATGAAAAAATTTGTCGAAGGGAGACCCCTATGGGGCAAATTTTCTTCAATTTTTAACTTTTGAATTCCTGTCAGGAATGTGGTCAAGAGCTCTTTCACTGCGTGGCTACTGCTGCGCGGAAAAAAGAAGACTGAGGGGAGACCCCTGCTGGCTGCAGGGTTAGTGCCGTGCTGGGCATGCCCAGTAGGGGCCAGTCAAAGTTCCTGAAACTTTGACAGAAGTTTTCCGTGGTTGGGCTCCATCCTCGATGTCACCCATTTGTGAGGACAACCATCCTGCTTGTCCTGTGAGAATATATGTTCCTAACTAGAGACTCTATTCTCCAGGCCCCAAGAAAGCTGTCTCTGGAGATGATGCAGATTTGCTGAATCAGCTTACAGTTCAGGTAGCTTGCCAAGCAGGAGCTACCCTCCAGACCGGGTAATGCTAACTTCTGATCAGCCACTACCCTACTCAAAGAAAACCCAGACAAAAAGGCCTTGTAGTAACATGGAAGTGTCTAGAGAAGGGAAATGGAGGAGCAAGATGGAGAATGATGCAGGGGCGAGTGGCGCCTCCGCTGACATTTTCAGAAGGCTGAATGCTGCTATTTCCAATAGGATTGCGAGTTAATAACAGAACTTGTATTTTCCATTAACTAAAGGTCTTTGGGTCCTTTCATAATATAAGTTTACAAAAGCTGCCTGAGGTTTACCTAACAGCTTACTTTAAATAAAAAGATCCTGTAATGATATCATGCTATGTGCTAGAACCATTCATGTTCTAGCACATAGAATAGTATGCAACTTATCAAGACTACTGCTAAGTGTTTTAATTTGAATCATATAAAACAACACTTACCACTGCTGCAATGTTTTCTTGATAAACTTTGTATGGTGACAGATAGATTCTTGTAGCGACAGCTTGCAACACTGCAGCACTCAGGTAGAAGAGAGCAGCAAGACAGTGGTAGAAAGCATCCTAGAAGGATATCAATCAACACAATTAATGAAAAATAAATACGCAGAAATGTGGCTGGTTGTGAAATTTGGAAGTAAAAGGGTTACAAGTCTGAGAAAACCTATTTGGTAATTCAGAATTTATGAGTCTGATTTACAGTTAACAATGAACTGAAATACAGAACAGTCAATTTTTTAAAGTATTTTTACTCAGAGATTAAAAGACATTTTCTACTTAGTTGTACACTAAAAAATACTCTTCCAAATTTTAAAAGGCTCGCGCGCATAAATTTCAGAGGTTACGTGCATGGCCTGGCCTCATGCATGCAAGGTGCATTTTCGGAAAGGTCCAGCCACACACGTAACTCCTGTTACACGCCAAAGTGCCGGGCCTCTCAAAATGGGTGGGCTGGGAGCAGGGTGTGGGCCGGGACAGCACGCTGAAAATACTTCTGCTCTGGAGGAGCAGTAAGTATTGAAATAAAAAACGTTTGGGTAGCTAGGTAGGAGTTAGGGGTTGGGGTGGAGAGGGGAAAGGGGATGAAGGGGTAGGGAAGATCTCTTCCAGTCCACTTCTTACTTGGAGCAGGTTGGGAGGGAACTGGAAAAAAGGCCGATAGCATAGCCACACGTAATTTGAAAATTCCACCCCCCTGCACGTGCGAGTCACGGGCCGCCCACACATGCATGCACATGAATGCGGGCTGCCTGGGAACTGCACATACATGGAAACACGCGGGTCTTAAAATTGACCCCACTGTGAATAACTTAGCTACCCACATAAGTGCATTTAAAAGTTATGCTTATATTTTGTCAGCTGCATAGTAGGAGTTCACCAAGACCTACACCAGTTCACACATACCTTCCTCGGTTCACCCATTCCCTCCCACCATTTGCTCCGGACCTCTCATTCAAAAATTGCAAACAAAAGTGAAGAGAATTGATTAGCAGGTGTAAAAGCATGGTACATGTTTTGAAGTATGTGCATATTCTATTTATAAAATATGTAAAATTTGAGCCTACTTTGAAAGCCACCCCCCGGAACACCCTCATTGAAAATAGAAAACAGTATTCCAAACCAGTGTTTCCCAACTTCTCCTGCAGATCCACCTACCCAGACAGGTTTTCAGGATTGCCACAATGAAGATGCATGAAGTAGATTTGCATACATTGAGACGTAGTGTATGCAAATCTATCTCATACATATTCACTGACTGGCTAAGCATGCCTCCAGGATAGGGTTGGGAAACACTGTTCCAGACCATATAAATGTGTGTGAACAGAACAGAGAAGTGGGAAAAGCATGAAAAACCAAAGGCAATTTCACTAGATTTTTTTGAATGGTTTAAAGTTAAAGCTGACCAGCCTGCAATAGGCAAATATACAGCGTCTGCAGATTGGAGCTGAAAAAAGAAAATGGTGCAATACAGAGAGCAACAAGGAGAAGAGAGTATAGAAAATGGTAGTGTGTTTTTGGGGGGAGGGGAGGCTTGCAGGGGCATACAAAAGCAACTTCTGAGGTGCAGCAGAAAAAGCAGCATCCGTCAAGTACAACATAACAGATCTTCACAGACTCAAAGAACCTTATTTACTGAAACACTGATGGCTTTGAACATGAAGGAATGGTGGGATAAGGGGCATGAGCTATGGTTTCTGCTGGGTGTTTCAGCTCAGGAGGGGGAAGGGGTATTTCTGGGAATGATCTGCTCAGGAGGGAGGATGCTCCGCAGGAGGGAAATTGTTGTTGGGGTGGGTAGGCAAGTGGTAATCACCTTTTCAAACCTGCAGCCAGAAGACAGGGTCTGGTTTGCCAAGGCCGGGAGATACATTGGCCTGCAAATGCTCTCAGCCAATGTTAACTACACCTCTTGAAATACAGTTGACTTTTTTTTTTTTAGCTTAATGTAAAAGTCACCAGGTTTAGCACAACATGCTTTAAGCTATTTTAATATTAATGAGCTAATATTTATGCAATACAGCTCATTAATATTTTCCATGTGTTAGGCTTAATTTTATTGCATTATTGGTAACACTAACACTTAAGCATTACCAATAACGCATAGTAGCACATACTTAACAAGTGCTAAGCACCACATTTCGCATTAATGTATAATAAGGCAGCCTAGTAAATAGACCCGTGTTTTTATATTTATCAAGTGTACTAAAACATACAACCAAGTACTGCTTTTTAACATGGATTTGTTTATTTGTATGTGTACCCTCCCCCCTCCCCAGGGCACATAAAATGTGAGAGAGTTCGGCACCTGAGTAGCTGTGTCAGTCTCTCAGGTAGGGTTCAGAGGGAAATGTGGGTCAAGCAGATGGTGTAGTGAACCCAAGCCCAGAGGCTAGAAGGGTGTGCAAAAGTCATAAACTATCTAGGGTTCTCCTTCGCTGAGAAAATACCTGCATATGACTGCAACATTTTTCTTGCTTCACAACCCCATTTACCAGAAAAATAGAACTTACTCCAAGAAATATTCCAAACAATCAAAATTTAATTTCTAGTACTACCAGCAGTCAGAGTATGAAATAGAGTTTAAGTGTTTTATATATCGCCATTCCATGTGAGAATCACTAGTTCATAACTGTTTACAGGACACTTATAAATAAATGAAGAGAAAAATAAATGATAAATAGGTTTGACACTCATAGGAAAATGATGGGATACTGAAGTAGATGTTCATTCAGTAGTATACAAGGTAAACAGTCGGGAACAAGGGTGAATAACAATGACAGACACAAAGAACATGAGGAGATTTTAGGGGGATAAAGAGTATAGAGGTATGGCTCAGGACCTATTTAAGTTTTTTGAGTTAAGGAGAGTTGGTGGTTTCAGACTGTAGGCATTTCTGCATAGCCAGGTTTTCAACTCTTTCTTAAATTTCTTATTGACTGATATTGTTGAAGGTCTTCAGGCACGGAGTTCCATAGCTTTGGGCCAGTAATTGATATCGCCCTGTCTCTTGTTTGAATTAGATGAGTGTTTCTTATGGTTGGGATTTCTAGAAGTCCTTTCTCTTGGGATGTGAGCATTTGTGGGGGGATATGTGGTTTAAATGTTATTCCCATCAGATCGTTGTTCGAATAAATGTTGTTGAAAATTATTGTAAGTACTTTGTATAATATTCTTGACTGTACAGGGAGCCAATGTGATCATATTTCCTTTTACCAGACAATAGTCTAGCTGACCATTTTGTAGAAGTTGTAGTGATTTTAAATGATTAGCAGGAAGTCCTAGTAGTAAGGAATTAGAGTAATCAAGGTTTGAGAGTATTAGAGATTGTAATTCTGTTCTGAAATCTGCTTTGCTTTGTAGGAGTTTCAATCGGCTTGGGATTCTCAGTTTGTAGAAATCAGATTTGATCAGTTTTCCAATGTGGGCTTTCAGCGTTAGATTTTCATCGATTTGTACTCCCAGATTTCTCACTTTAGTTGCTGGGGATAATTGGAAATTTCCAAGATCTATTCCTGGAGGAATAGATTTAGGTGAATTTCTGTTCAGCCAAATTAATTCATTTTTTTTAGGGTTCATGGAGAGTTTCAGTTGCACAAGCTTCTCTTTTATTGTGACCATATATTCGGAAATGAGTGATGCTATTTTTTCAAATGATTTTGACAGATATAGAATTGAAGATCATCTGAATATAGAAAGAAGTTTAATCCTAGCTCTGTTAGCAATTTGCACAAGGGTAGCATGAAGATGTTAAAAAGTGTTGCAGATAGCGCTGATCCTTGCGGAACACCTATTGTGCATTGGAATGTATCAGATAGGTTATTGTCAAGTTTAACTTGGAAAGATCTGTTTGCGAGGAATAAGGTGAAATAACAGTACATTTCCATCAATCCCAATGTTTCTCAGCTGTTGGCAAAGCAAGTCATGGTCAACAGTGTCAAAGGCTGCTTTTAAATCAACCAGCACTTGGCAGTAAGATTCATTAGAGTGGAAGCCCCGTAAAATAAGGTCTGTTAAGGATTGAAGAAGTGTTTCCGTTGAGCGATTTTTTTCTCGATTCCAAATTGGTTTGGATATAGGGTATTTTTGTCATCTAAATGAAACTCTAATTGTCGGATCGATACAGTAAAATTGCGGGAGAGCGGGCGAGTGCCCGCTCTCCCGGCGCTCGCACAGGCCACTCTGTGCGCGCGATACAGTATTTTAATTTATTAAAATTAGGGCCGGTGGTAAAAAGAGGTGCTAGGGACACTAGCGTGTCCCTAGCGCCTCTTTTTTGACAGGAGCGACAGCTGTCAGCGGGTTTGACAGCCAACGCTCAATTTTGCTGGCGTCGGTTCTCGAGCTCACTGACAGCCACGGGTTTAGAAACCGGACGCCAGCAAAATTGAGCATCTGGTTTTCGACCCGCGGGCCTATTTCAAATTTTTTTTTCTATGTTTTTTTTACTTTTTTTAACTTTCTGGACCTCCGACTTAATATCGCCATGATATTAAGTCGGAGGGTGCACAGAAAAGCAGTTTTTACTGCTTTTCTGTGCACTTTCCTGGTGCCCGGAGAATTTCTGAAAGTAAAATGTGTGGCTTGGCTGCACATTTTACTTACTGAATCACGTGGGAATACCTAATAGGGCCATCAACATGCATTTGCATGTTGCGGGCGCTATTAAGTTTGGGGGGGTTGGACGCGCGTTTTGGATACGCTATTACCCCTTACTGAATAAGGGGTAAAGCTAGTGCATTGAAAACACGCATCCAAATGCTGGCTAACATTGTGCTCCGTTGGAGCGCACTGTACTGTATCAGCCTGTGTGTAAGAACTGCTTTTTAAAGAATTTTTGCAAGAAAGGTTAGGTTGGAGACTGGACAGTAATTATCCCAATCATCATATTTTCTTGATTTGTTTTTCAAAATTGGTTTTATAACTGCTTGTTTTAGACCTAGGAGCATATATCCTTCTGCAAGAGCAAGGTTGACTAGCATTCAGGCCTATCCTGTAAAGTGCGGCTGCGTTTACCCTGCTCCTAAGCCGCTTTTAACTCACGTTCCGGCCGCGTTAGCCCTTCCTGCGATCCCAAATCCCCTTCAACCTACTCCTACCGCGTCCTAAATTCCCCGGGCAACCCCTTCCGCCCGCGGCATGTATATTGCATGCAAACGAGCGAATTAGCTCGATATTGCATGCAAACGAGCCAATTAGCTATTCCCCTGCATCCCGTAACCCCCGCCCCCGACTACCGCTAACCTTTCCCTGCCGTTTTGTCGTGCATTTAACCTGCAAACTTACCGCCTACCCTGACCCAGGCGGTAGAGGCATGGGTAAGGGTAGGTGGCAAGCTTTCCCCCAGCCCCCGCTCACCTGCCCCCGCCGCGATCATGGGTGCCGGTCTCCGTGGCAGCCCCAGTCCTCTCCCCTACTCCCGAAGCCAAAAAAAAGCGAAAAAAACGTTGCAGCCCCCCTCCGATGTCCGGACTGGGGCTGCCACGGAGACTGCAACGGCAAAGTGACTTTTCAGTGTCCCCCCTCCTCTCGGAGCAGGGCGGAAAAGCTGCCTTGCTCCGGGAGGAGGGGGGACACTAGCAACGGTGAAGCAATGGCGAACACAGCACAGAAGCAACGGCGAAACGACTTGTCAGTGTCCCCCTCCTCTCGGAGCAGGGCGGAAAAGCCCCCTTGCTCCGGGAGCAGGGGGGACACTAGCAACGGTGAAGCAACGGCGAACACAGCACAGAAGCAACGGCGAAACGACCCGGAGCAAGGTGGCTTTTCCGCCCTGCTCCGAGAGGAGGGGGGACACTGAAAAGTCGTTTCGCCGCTGTCTTCGCCGTTGCTTCGCCGCTGTCAGTGTCCCCCCTCCTCCCGGAGCAAGGCAGCTTTTCCGCCCTGCTCCGGGAGGAGGGGGGACACTGACAAGTCGTTTCGCCGTTGCTTCTGCGCTGTGTTCGCCGTTGCTTCACCGTTGCTAGTGTCCCCCCTCCTCCCGGAGCAAGGCGGCTTTTCCGCCCTGCTCCGAGAGGAGGGGGGACACTGACAAGTCGTTTCGCCGTTGCTTCTGCGCTGTCGCTGCCGTTGCTTCCTGGTATCTGTCATTTCAAATGACATTTGAAATGACAGATACCAGCGTGACGTGAAGCATTAGGCCTGCGCACCCAGGATCCTGTATAGGCGCTCTATCCAGTATCCTGGGTTGCGCGGGCCTAAGGCTTTTCGGACGCGGCTTACATTTACATATAATTAGGCTTCAGGATCGAGCGGTAGGTGAGCTGTACTGTGCGGGCGGTAACCGCAGGTGCCGTAGGCACTAACGCAGCTCTTCCTACCGCTCGGTACTGGATAGGCCTGATTGTGATTGTAGGGATTATGTTTTGGTTTATTTGTTTCAGCAAGGAGGCTAGTATCAGGTGAAGTGGATCAGCAGCTGGTTTAGTTTAGTTATGATTTTGCTAATCTCCAGTTTCGAGACTATATCAAATGATGTCCATTTATCAATCGCATGAAGGTCATCCAATTTGTTAATTGGGTTGTTATTGGTGATTTACTGTTTCAACCTCAGGATTTTTTTCTGTTAATGCTGTTGCGTAGTCATTACATGAATGTTTTGTGAAGTTATTGTTTGTTGTTTGGAAGGAGGAAGGGTCTATTATTAGACTCTTAACTGTCTCGAACAGAAGTTTTGAGTTGAAAATAACACCATGTATTTGTTTTGTGTAATAGTCTTTTTTGGATTTATTTATTGGTGTTCTATAGTGGGAAAGCTGCGATTTTGTATTTTCTTAGTGATTCATATGTAGGGGTTTTTTTACCAGAGTTTTTCACGTTTTCTTAGATGTTTTATTTATTGTTTCAGTTTTTCATTATACCAGGGGTTCATTTTCTTGAGATTGTCATTTTTTTTGTTTGTGGTTTTGGTTTGCACTGGGCTGTCTTTGTTTGCTATTTCCTTGATCGTTTTTTTCCCACGAATCAAATGCCTCATCATAACTGTTTAGATTTAGCTTGTTGATTTTGGTGTTAGTGTTATTTACCTTGATATTTTGAATATGTGAATGTCAAACAGTTCTAAACATATTTTGTACACCGTTGTGATGTGATTATGAATGAAGGTATAGAAAAGCTTTTAAATAAATAAATAAAATAATGCATTTGTTACAGTTTTGGTTTTAATTTTCCTTCTGAATGTTTAAGAGGATTTGTTTTCATAGTTTTTTTTTCTAAATGTTTTTTATATTTTAGATCTGTATTGATTAGATGGTGGTACTTCTTTATGTTTATGTTTAGTATTATGCTGTAGTTATCAGGATTAGCGAATATGAGATCTAGGGTATTGCCTGCTTTATGGGTGGCATCAGTGTCGTGTTCAGTCCATCCTAAGGCTTCTATTGCTTCTAGGAAGATATTGCAAGAGATGGATCTAGGAGAGTCATTTACATATAGATTGAAGTTTCCTACTATTATTGTTGACTCTGGTGTAGGGAATTCCTTTGTGAAAAGTTGGATTAGGGGAGAGCAGCCCTTTTGGAGTAGGCCGTGAGGACAGAATACCAATCAAATATTAATTTGTTTTGATTTTAAAATGGCAACTTCGTAAGGAGGGTAGATTTCAGGTTTTTTTGTGTTAATTTGAGTTCCTTTTTGCAGATTATTAGTAGGCCTCCACTTTTTCTTTTTGGTCATGGTGTGTGAAATAGGTTGTAATTTGGATAAGACAATTGGTTTAATAGAACATTGTTCTTGTCATTTAGCCAGGTTTCAGTTATGCAGAATATTGTTGATTATTGTTCGTTAATAATGTAATTGATGAGTGGGATTTTCCTTGAAACGGACTGCACATTCAGTAGTAGTAGGGAAATTATTAGGCATGTTTGGTTTTTGGTGTTTGCTGTGTGTTGTAGAGTTTTATTAGTCTTGTTTAGATTTTTGTTATTGTTGTTCATTATGCCACCATTTTTTCCCTGAACTGTTATTGGTTGTATTGTGATTTTTAATTCTATGTTTGATTGTGATATGATGGATGTAAAGGCATGGGTGGAGACCTCATGTGATCCTCCAGCAGTTTCTTCAGGTGTTTCCAGCGACATCTTCAGGTAGCAAAGTATCACTGATTAGTTCAGAGCATATAGGCTTACACAGCCAGGTTGAGGTAGTTGTAAAATATAAAAAGAAATACAAAAAAGAGCAGCATCTGAGGGTGATTATATCTGATGATCTTTGAATATTTGAATATTTCAAAGGTTTCCTAGCCTTGTCAATGGAAAGGAGGTTCTAGAACAAAGGGGTCATGGGATGAGGGTGAAAAAGAGAAGACTCGGGAGTAATTTCAGGAAATATTTCTTTGCAGAGAGGAGGAAAGTGAATGCATGGAACAACCTTCCAGTGGAGGTGGTGGAGGTAACACAATATATGAATTCAAGAAAGCATGGGATAAACGTGGAGGATATCTGAGGGAGCGATGGGAATTGTAAAGCTGAATTAGTTGGATGAACAGGCAGACTAGCTAGGCCATACGGTCTTTTTCTGCCATCACATTTCTTTGTTTCTTTAAGTGCTTCCATAACTATTTGTACTTGTTGCATTAGGATACCCTTTTACAAATATCTGCTCCCCATTCTTCTATTCAATAGCTCATAAGAACATAAGAACATGCCATACTGGGTCAGACCAAGGGTCCACCAAGCCCAGCATCCTGATTCCAATCCAGGCCATAAGAACCTGGCAAGTACCCAAAAACTAAGTCTATTCCATGTTACCATTGCTAGTAATAGCAGTGGCTATTTTCTAAGTCAGCTTAATAGCAGGTAATGGACTTCTCCTCCAAGAACTTATCCAATCCTTTTTTAAACACAGCTACACTAACTGCACTAACCACATCCTCTGGCAGCAAATTCCAGAGTTTAATTGAGTGAAAAATAACTTTCTCCGATTAGTTTTAAATGTGTCACATGCTAACTTCATGGAGTACCCCATAGCCTATTATCCGAAAGAGTAGATAACTGATTCACATTAACCCTTTCTAGACCTCTCATGATTTTAAACACCTCTGTCATATCCCCCCTCAGCCGTCTCATCTCCAAGCTGAAAAGTCCTAACCTCTTTAGTCTTTCCTCATAGGGGAGCAGTTACATTCCATTTATCATTTTGGTCGCCCTTCTCTGTACCTTCTCCATCGCAACTATATCTTTTTTCAGATGTGGTGTCCAGAATTGTACACAGTATTCAAGGTGCGGTCTCACCATGGAGCGATACAGAGGCATTATGACATTTTCCGTTTTATTCACCATTCCCTTTCTAATAATTCCCAACATTCTGTTTGCTTTTTTGACTGCCATAGCACACTGAACCAATGATTTCAATGTGTTATCCACTATGACGCCTAGATCTTTCTTCGGTAGTAGCTCCTAATATGGAACCTGACATTGTGTAACTATAGCATGAGTTATTTTTCCTTATATGCATCACCTTGCACTTATCCACATTAAATTTCATCTGCCATTTGGATCCCCAATTTTCCATTCTCAGAAGGTCTTCCTGCAATTTATCACTCTGAACAATTTTGTTATCATCTGCAAATTTTATTTCCTCACTTGTCATATTTCTTTCCAGATCATTTATAAATATATTGAAAAGTAAGGGTCCTAATACAGATCCTTGAGGTACTCCACTGCCCACTCCCTTTCACTGAGAAAATTGTCCATTTAACCCTACTCTCTGTTTCCTGTCTTTTAGCCAGTTTGTATTAATCCACGAAAGGACATCGCCACCTATCCCATGACTTTTTACTTTTCCTAGAAGCCTCTCATGAGAAACTTTGTCAAACGCCTTCTGAAAATCCAAATATACTACATCTACCAGTTCACCTTTATCTACATGTTTATTAACCCCTTCAAAAAAGTGAAGCAGATTTGTGAGGCAAGACTTGCCTTGGGTAAAGCCATGCTGACTTTGTTCCATCAAAGTAAGATACATTTTCCCAATTCTCATCACTTCTCACCATTCATTATTCTTCCTTCTCTCTGAGAAAACTTTGGATATCAGCCCCAACATCCAAGTATACAGCACAATGCAATTCAGTTCTCTCTATTTGTTACACAGTATCTGTTCTCCAATGATCAGGAAACACTGTTCAAACAAGATTATTTCTCTCAGCCCTCATTCAGGCAATCAGGAGCTTTCCTGATGCCCTGGTTCTAATTCTATTTCAAAATTCTTCTCCTACCTCGGGACTCTCCAAACTTCACTCCACCTTCTGGGACTAAAGTTGGGTCTCCTGATCATCTCTTCTTGAGGAAATATTCCATTTCTTGGCTGATTTTCTGATGAGGAGAAATGCCTTCTATGTCAGCCCTTTCCTTGTGAGGGGGGAAAGCTCTTGCAGGGCCCTCTTACATAAGGCACAGACCAAAGCTGAACCTATACCCCAGATGGCTTCCCTCCAATGACTCCTTGCCAAATGTTATGTTTTAACTTGGTTAGTGAACCCTTGGGTCGTGGAGAGAGCTGACTCCACCCACAGGGAGGAGCCCTATGGGGACTCTCCACGACAGACATGGTCTCAGCAGTGATGGACACAGGAGTCAGAGAATGTTTATTATACAGCAAGAGAAACCCAAGGAGTGGGTTTGGATACTTAGTTCTGAAATAAGAAGTCCTGGGATGGATTCTCCAGTAGTGAATCACAGAGCGGGGTAACCCAGGGAATGCTTGCTTCTTGGTAAGCCTTGTGTGTGGTAGCTCCGGTTTGTGGTCCACAGCATGGGGTAGGTCGGAGGTAAATGTAGGAAGCTGGAACAAGACAGCGTGGATCCGGTAGTGGTCCAAAGAGTGGGGTAACCCGGAGAGTACTTGCTTCTTGGTAGACTTTGTGCGTGGTAGTTCCGGTAGTGGCCCGCAGCATGGGGTAAGTCGGAGACAGATGTTGGCAACTGGTACAAGACAGCGAGGATCCAGTAGTGGTCTGCAGAGCAGGGTAACCCAAGGATCTGCACAGCGAGATGGAAGCAGTACTGTAGAGAAGGTCTTGTACTCACTTTGCAGTAGTAGCAGCAGCGGAGACCAGAAGCAGGAAGAGAAGGGTTGTCTGAGAAGCTGCTGGAGGAACTCCCTTAACTGGAGACGGTGAGATAGGCAGAAGAGGCTCTCCGAGGAGCGGATAGTCCTGAGTGCAGCAAAGCCCTCAAGGAGCAGGTACCTGGGTCACTCAGTCTGGAATGCTGGAGCAGAAAGGCGAAGCGTCTCAGAGGGACGGAATAAGCAAGATGGAATCCTTGCTAATTCATAGCTAGGAAAGTCAAGTAGGCTTAAATACACATAGGCAGTGACGTCATGTGGATGGGACGCCCCTGAGATTCCCACCATGACGTGCATAAGAAGGAGGCAGTCACACACGCACGTGCCCTAGGTCTCACCAATACCAAGATGGCGACCGGGATCGCCCTCAACATCCCAGGAACACCAAGGAGGTTGGCGTGCAGAGGCAGAGGCAGCCATCTTGGCCAGAATCGGAGCTACTGGACAAAATAAGATGTGCAGCAAAGGTCGCAGCCGCCTGTGACTGACGGGTGCAACAGTACCCCCCTTCTTAGGGCCCCTCCCAGGGGTTTCGGCTTCCTTGGGTGAGTTAAATGAAAACGATGTAACATGTCTTTGTCAAAGATGTTGACAGCAGGTTCCCATCTGTTTTCTTCTGGACCGTATCCTTCCCATGAAATTAAGTATTCCCAACACTTTCCTCTTTTACGTACGTCCAGGATGTAATCTACTTTGTATGTGATGTCCTCTTCAGCATCCAGAGGCTGTGGATCTAGAGTCTTACGCGAGAATTCTGAGAGGATAAGAAGCTTCAGCAGTGAAATGTGGAAAGCATTGTGTATTTTCATGGATGATTGTAACCTCAGACTGTAGGTCAAGGGACCTAGGCGGCGAAGGACAGAGAAAGGTCCCATGTAACGTGGAGCAAATCTGAGGCGGAGGTACTTGGTACTGAGCCAAACCTTGTCTCCTGGCTCAAACTGTGGTGCTGCTCTGTGATGAACATCGTATTGCTTTTTGGCCCATTGACCTGCTTTGTGCAGAAAGTCCTTAGTTTGAGTCTAGAGTTGATGAATCTCTTCAGCTGTAGCCTGAGCCGCTGGTGATGTACCTATCAAAGGTATTGGAAGTGGTGGCAATGACTGACGACCATATACAGTCTGAAATGGAGTGGATCCAGTGGCAGAAGCAGGATGAGAGTTCAGGGCGAACTCAGCCCAGGGTAAAGGTTCTGCCCAATCACTCTGCCTAGTGTTGACATAGTCATGAATGAATTGTTTGAGAGTCTGATTCATTCTTTCTGTTTGCCCATTTGATTGGGGGTGATATGCTGATGTCAGGTCTAATGCAACGTCAAATTTACGACACGGCGCCCTCCAGAACTTGGCGGTGAATTGAACACCTCTGTCGGAGACGATATGCTTAGGCATCCCGTGCAGGCGGAATATGTGTTGTATGAATAGTTTGGCAAGTTCTGGGGCAGATGGTAGTCCGGGTAAAGCCACAAAGTGTGCCATTTTTGAGAAGTGGTCCGCTGTGACCCATATAGTATTGTTCCCGCTAGAAGGTGGCAAATCAATGACGAAGTCAGTCATGATGTGCGTCCATGGTTTGTCTGGAACTGGTAACGGCTGTAGGAGGCCCCAAGGGCAACCGGCAGGAGGCTTTTGTCTGGCGCAGGTAGCGCAGGATTCAACGTACACTTGGACATCCTTTTTCATAGATGGCCACCAATAAAAACGTTGAAGGGTGGCAAGCGTACGGACCTGTCTGGGATGACCAGCTAACCAGGAGTCATGAGCCCAGATCAGAAGTTTCTTCTGAAGATTTTGAGGAACCACTGTTTTACCTGCTGGGACAGAATGGGTAGCAGCCAGAATTATCTTCTCTGGGTTGATGATGTGATGGGGTGCGTGAGGGACATCTTCAGGTGTAAAGAGGCGTGAGAGGGCATCTGCCCAGATGTTTTTATCAGCAGGACAGTATTTGAGCAAGAAATCAAACCGGTTGAAGAATAGTGAATACCGAGCTTGGCGATGGTTGAGTCTTATGATCAGTGAACATTGTTATCTGGTGTTGAGCACCTTCTAGCCATGGGCGCCATTCCTCGAATGCGAGCTTGATAGCAAGCAACTCTTTGTCTCTGATACCATAATTTCTCTCACCTGGCGAAAAGCATCTCGAGAAAAATGAACAGGGATGAAGAGTATGCATATCACTGTGCTGACTGAGCATGGCCCCAGCGCTGACATCAGAGGCATCAACCTCAACGATGAATGGCCGATGAGGGTCAGGATGATGTAAACAGGGTTTCTTGAGGAATGCCTCCTTGAGAGCTTGAAAGGCAGAGATGCATCTGCAGACCACTGTAATGGGTTTGCTCCTTTTTTCGTCATGGCAGTAAGTGGCACTGTTAGGGTCGAGTAATTCTTAAAGAACGTCCGATAATAATTAGTGAAGCCTAGGAAATGATGGAGAGCTTTAATACTGGTAGGCTGAGGCCAGTCTTGTATGCTTTTGGTCTTCTGGGGAATCTACTTGGAAGCCTTTGTTAGACCCAATGTATCCAAGGAAGGGCACAGACTCGGTGAAATTAACACTTCTCGAGCTTGGCGTATCTCGCAGCCTCTGCAAGATTTTGATGACATCAGCTTGATGGCTCTGAACATCACTGAAAAAGATAAGGATATCGTCCAAGAATATGACCACACACTGGTATAAGTCTCGCAGGATGTCTGGTATAAGTCTCGCAGGATGTCATTCATCATATTTTGAAAAACGGCCGGGGCGTTGCACAGCTCAAATGGCATCACCAAATACTCGGTGGCCATCACGAGTATTAAAGGCCATTTTCCACTCATCCCTTTGATGAATGCGGACAAGGTTGTAAGAGCTCTTTAAATTTAACTTCATGAAGATTTTTGTGCCTTGGAGCCGATCAAACAACTCTGAAATTAAAGGTAAAGGATATTGATCCTTGATGGTAATTTCGTTCAGACCTCTATAGTCAATGCAAGGGTGAAGGGATCCATCCTTCTTGCCGACAAAAAAGAATCCGGCTCCTGCAGGCGACTTAGATGGTCTAATGAATCCTTTCTGTAGATTTTCTTGAATGTAGGCCGACATGGCCTTGGTCTCTGATAGTGAGAGTGGATAAACTCTTCCTCTGGGAGGCTCTGTGTCTGGTTTCAGGTTTATTGCACAGTCAAATGGTCTGTGTGTTGGGAGCACATCAGCTGCTTGTTTAGAAAATACATCTTGGAATGATGCATACTGTGGCGGAAGACCGGGGGGGGGGGGGGGGGGGGGGGGGGGGGGCAGTAGTAGTGGCCATACATGGTAATGGGGTTACTTATTTCAAGCATCTGTCATGGCAGGTCAGACCCCATTGTGATAATTCCATTGAAGATCAGCTGAACTGAGGAGAATGGTCTTGTAACCATGGGATGCCCAGCACTATGGGATGGATAGCTTTCTTGAGAATTAGAAACATGATGGTCTCAGTATGCAGGGACCCAGTGCGTAGGCAAATGGGTTGTGTAGTGAGCGAGACATCTCCTGGCAACGGCTCACTGTGTATGGATGAGGGAAGCAGCAGTGTGGGTACAGGTTCGGTAGGAATTTGTAGATGTTCCACCAATCTTTTCAGAATAAAATTTCCACCTGTACCGGAATTGACTAGTGCTTGTGTGGCGAATTCAAGAGGCCCAGAGATGATAGAGACCGGGAGAGTCAGTGGAGGAGATGGTGCAGTCAGACCTAGGAAGAGTCCTCCAGCGGATCCTAGGTCTGCATGTTTCCCGAACAGATGGGACAGGTTTGGACTGCAAGGCCAGTCTTCCCGCAATACATCCAGAGGGCCCATCTTCTTGCGAAAGCACCTCTCTTTGGTGGTTAAGTGGTCACGGCCTAATTGCATGGGTTTGTCTTCTTCTTCAGGATTGGGTAATGCCTGGACCGGAGCTGAAGGCAAGGAGCGAGGGCGATTACATCCGGAGGAGTGTTTCTTGAAAGGTTTTACCTCAGCAGATAGTTCTCAAATAAGGTGGTCAATCCTTCCAGCAAGGTCGATGAGAGCATTTAGAGTGTCGGGCAACTCTCGTGTGGCAAGTTCATCTTTTATACGGGAGTTGAGGCCTTCTAAGAAAATAGATCATAAACAACCCGAATCCCATAGGAGTTCAGAAGACAGGGTTTTAAATTCAATTATGTAGTGCGGGATTGGCTTAGACCCTTGTTGGAGGTGTAGGAGTGCTGAGCCAGGTACAGACTGGCATACAGGGTCATCAAATACAGATTTGAAGAGCATCAGAAAGCCAGGCAAATCATTCAGGATTGGATCATTGCGTTCCCATAAGGGTGAAGCCAAAGCCATGGCTTTTCCATCCAACAAGGACAAGATATACGTTGCCTTGGTAATTGCTGTAGGGAAATACAGCGGTTGTAAGGAGAAGTGCATACAGCGCTGATTTAGAAAGCCCCTACACAACAGGGAGTCTCCTGAGAAATGAGTAGGGGCAGCCAAAGGAAATGTAGTATGCCCGGTAGCCACCGGGGGTGATGCATTCTGGTCAGGAATAGGAGAAGCATTCAGTCTGGTGTTCAGCTGATTAAAGGTAGTAGTCAATGACTCCAAAGTTCTCTGTTGCTCCCAAATCCGTTGGGCCAGGCCAGGAATGGCCTGTAGGGCTGAGAGTTGAGCCAGGTCCATGGAGTTAGCAATCTGTTATGTTTTAACTTGGTTAGTGAACCCTTGAGTCATGGAGAGAGCCGACTCCACCCACAGGAAGGGTCTCAGCAGTGATGGACACAGGAGTCAGAGAATATTTATTATACAGCAAGAGAAACCTGAGGAGTGGGTTTGGATACTCAGTTCTAAAATAAGAAGTTCTGGGATGGATTCTCCAGTAGTGATCCGCAGAATGGTGTAACCCGGGGAATGCTTGCTTCTTGGTAAGCCTTGTGTGTGGTAGCTCCAGTAGTGGTCTGCAGCATGGGGTAGGCCGGAGGTAAATGTAGGAAGCTGGCACAAGACAGCGTGGATCCGATCATGGTCCGCAGAGTGGGGTAACCTGACGAGTACTTGCTTCTTGGTAGACTTTGTGCGTGGATCCAGTAGTGGCCCGCAGTGCGGGGTAAGCCGGAGACAGATGTTGGCAACTGGCACAAGACAGCATGGATCCGATAGTGGTCCATAGAGCGGGGTAACCCGAGAATCCGCACAGCGAGATGGAAACAGTACTGTAGAGCAGGTCTTGTACTCACTTTGCAGTAGTAGCAGCAGCGGAGACCCGAAGCAGGAAGAGAAGGGTCATCTGAGAAGAACTCCGAAGAGAAGAGGAACTCCCTTAGCTAGAGATGGTGAGATAGGTAGAAGAGACTCTCTGAGGAGCGGTTAGCCCTGAGTGCAGCAAGGCCCCCGAGGAGCGGGTACCTGAGTCACTCAGTCTGGAACGCTGGAACAGCGAGGCGAGGCGACTCAGAGGGACGGAATAAGCAAGATAGAATCCTTGCTAACTCGTAGGTAGGAAAGTCTGGTAGGCTTAAATACACCATGACGTGCATAAGAAGGAGGCAGGCGCACGTGTGCCCTAGGTCACACCAATACCAAGATGGTGACTGGGATTGCCCTCACCGTCCCAGGAACGCCAAGGAGGTTGGCGTGCAGAGGCGGCCATCTTGGCCAGAATCGTAACTACTGAGCAAAATAAGGTGAGCAGCAAAGGTCGCAGCTGCCTGCGACCGGGCGCAACACCAAAAACCTCATATACCCTTTTTAAACCAAAGCACAGACTCCTTTTACAGAACTGTTTATTTATTTATTTATGTATTCATTTAGTTATTTAATACATTTCTATACCGTCTTTAACAATATATAATTGACCAAAATGGTTTACAATAGTATTAAAATGAAATCAAATCATAAAATAACACTAAAAAGCATAACTAAAATAAGATATACCATAATAAAATAAAATTAAAATAAATAAAGTAAAATAAAATAAATAACAGTTGGAGAAAAATACAATTTGTGTTCTCCATACTTCTTAAAGGGAAACCTCCTACAAAGGACAACCACTTCCTAATTGACACAGTCCAATGCATTGCATCTACTGATTATTTATCTTATCATATCATACTTAAATTTCAATTAGCAGGAAATGCAATATTTGCTTTTTTCCTGCAGTTTGGTCACACTCAACAGAAACATCCTGGGCAGTCTCCCTATTACAGGTTCACTCTGTGGGTGTGGTAAAAAACATAAGACACAAAGGGCTGGTATCCCCTAGGCAGCTCCCTGGAGAAATCTACTACTACAGGTGTTATGGAATCTCCCCTGGCAAGATCCCATATCCATAGGTGGTTCCCCAAGTTTCCACACTCTCCACTGCCCTTTTCAACATCTGTCTTGCTCTCCTTTCCAGTCTATTATCCATCTAGGTCTCACATACATTATATGCTGATGATACTCAGTTTTCCTTTCTCCTAAAATCTTCCTGGACATAAAAAAAAAAATCTTCCTAACATAAAAAGCTGGCTAACACACACCAGACTCACCATCAACGTGAAGAAAACTGAATCCATATTCTTGGCTGCTGCTTAAAACTGGATTACAACAAAGGACCATTACAACCTTGCAAATCACTCAAAGCTCCACTGCCCTTCTGTTAACCAGCACAAAACTTCATGACCATATAACCCCAGTATTATTTGAACTACACTGGCTCCCAATCTAATGGCACATTCAGTATAAACTGGCCTCCATTATTCACAACTTGCTCCACATCATCACCTCCCTATAGACAAATGCTACACTAAAATTATATACCCTCAGCCGTCCTCTTCATTCTTCTAGCCAATGCTTCTTAGAGATCCCTCTTCTAAAATATGCTTGCCTTGATTCCACAAGGGAAAGGGCATTTTCCTTTGCAGACCTCATCCTATGGAATTCCCTGCCTTTACATCTTCACAACATTGAGGACTCCAAAGAATTTAGAAAAGTGCTCAAGACCTTTTTCTTTAGCAATGCCTTTAAAAACTTGCTCCATGATCAGTTCAACTCCACACAGCACTTTTTCAAGGCCTCATCCTAGGCCAAACTATGTCTTAGTTTGTATTTTATGTTCTTTTATTGTGTATGTTTTTGATGTACCCTGCCCCAAACCTTGGGTGGAGTCGGTTATAAGTGATTTTAAATAAATAAAATGCAAACAAGACCAGTAAGTAGCAGATCTCAGCAGGGTAACAGCCTGAAGGATACTGGCCTTTTGTGTTTTGTAACTTGGCACACCCAGTGAATCTGCAACAAATATGATAATATAAAACAGTCTTTCTGGATCCCAGGATTGGTACTGATGTTATAAGCCATTTCAGATTTTCTTCTTAACCATCTCTTTTTCCCCAGTGCCTTGTATCTCTTTTTTTCCCCACCAACCAAGTTCTCTTTCTCTTGAAACTACCAATGTGTTTAAGTTGACTAATATTTTTATGCTGGTGAGGATTCTCTCTCTGAATGGAAGAGTATGCAAGTTATTTGCAAGTTTGCTGTGGCTGAAAGGGATTTTGCTCCAGGAGTAATAGATGGGAAGTAATGTTCATTGTCCTTTGAGGTGTCAGTGCTCTGTTTGTTATCTTCCGTCTGAAAAGCAATTATTCAGGCTCAGAACCTAGCTTCAGGACATATTATTGTTTTCGTCTGTGTTTGCCTTTATTTCTATTTCTCCAGAGCGTTAATAATTTTTGTCTTATTAAAGCTGAGTAAGGGATCAATTTTTGTGTCTAAATTAACTATTTCGCAATTGCTTTTTATGTTACTATTTGAATGATCTGTATGTGAGAAAGAAAAAACTCCAACTCTAGTTTGTCTTTTTGTTGGAGTTCTGTCTGATTTTAGTGTTACAAAGATAAGAACTGTGTATGCAGGGAATAGGGGGAGAATTAGCAGAGCAGATGTGTCTAAACCTGTCTAAATAAGAAGCTGGAGATTGATTAATAAGCTAAGTAGTTTGTAACTGTTTTTCCTTGTGACTTGATATAAAAAAAACCAAATGAACTTTTTTCTTTTGTAAGAATTTGTGTTATAAAAGAAAGAAAAGATGGTGCCCATCTTTCATCTCAACCCTTTTTTCTACAGAAGCTATGCCACCATCTCCCTTTCCCCCTCCTCCTTCTCTTTTTATAGAACTTGGGAAGAGGGGACTCACTTAACCTTTTTTTTCTCAGTTATTGAAAGTTCCCCCCCCCCCCATTCTGGTTTGAAGAAAGAGAACTAAACTTAATATTTTTCCCTTGCTTTTTGATTTTCTAAACTGAAGTTTTTTGTTCTTTATTTTGTCACTAACCTTTTTTCACAAGTAATTTTGCAGTTTATTTTGAATTGTTTTTTCCCCTTCTTTCCTTTTCACTTTTTCTTGGGGTGGGGATGGGGAAGAGGGTGTTATGTAATGTCCTATATATGCAGTTTGCATGAATGAACTGTTAGTCTCATATGTTTTCTATTGTCCTAGGGCATGGTAGAAGCATGAATACACAAATTGGGACTTTATGGGGTTTTTTTTTCCTTCTCTCATCCACATAGGGCTATAACTCATTTGGGTTAACAGGGAGAATAAATACACAGAATCATAGCACATTCCTTAAATTTCTATGTAGATAATTACACCCAATTCCCAAGTCACTCCCTGCAAAGATTTCACCATTTTCCTTGAATAAATGATAAATTACATATACTTGCTACACAATTTGGAAATATTTTGCTTTCTATCGCTCAGAAATATTATTTTGCATTTCTGAAATATATAATCATTAATCATTATGCTATTGCTGCTACATATCTTGGTTTTCACATGGCTATGCATTCCTTGTGAGAAATGTTCTTCTTGTACATTGTTGCCGTCCATGTGCCACTGGTTGGGTCAAAGGAAATCTTAATACCTGAATGTTATCATGTGACATTCAGAAGTCAAGAAGGGGGAGACAGGTGACTAAGATACATCTGAGTGTGACTGCTCAAGATACATACAAAGGGCCGGATTTTCAAAGGTTACGCGCGCCAGGCCTATTTCAAAAGGCCCGGCGATGCACGTAAAGCCCTGGGACGTGTGAAAGTCCCAGGGCTTTACAAAAGGTGCAGTCTGGGGCGGGGCAGGGGCGTGGCCAGAGGCCTCTGCATGGCCACTGGGCTGGGGATCGCGCGCTGGCCAACTGCCAGTGCGTGCAACTTACTTCAGCCCCAGGGCTGAAGTAAGTTTTAAAACAAAAAAAAGAAAGCAACAAAGGTAAGGGGGAAAGGGTGGGGGAGGTATGGAAAGGGAAGGTGGGGTGGGTGGGTAAGGAAGTTCCCTCCGAGGCCACTCTGATTTTGGAGCGGCCTGGGAGGGAACAGGGGCAGGCAGTGGGGATCGGATAGGGCTCGGCATGCACAAGATGCACAATTTTGAAACTCCTTGTGGGCGCTGACCCCGGATTTTATAACATGTGTGCGCCTGCTATAAAATCGGGCATACATGTGCACGTGCCGGGTAGCGTGTGCACATGTAGGGCGCATGCGTATGTTTTAAAATCTGGCCCAAAATATAATAAAGCACAGTATAAATTGACAGCAGGAGATGCTGGTAATGTAAATTGGTTATTTACTCTCACAGAAAATAGAAGGACAAGGGGGCACTCCATGAAGTTAGTAATTAGCTCATTTAAAACAAATCAAAGAAAATTATTTTTCACTCAGTGCATAGTTAAGCTCTGGAATTCATTGCCAGAGGATGTGGTTACAGCAATTAGTGTAACTGGGTTTAAAAAAGATTTGGATAAGTTCCTAGAGGTTAAATCTATAAACTGCTATGACAGTAATTAATAGGTAATAGTAGCTTGTGATCTATCTAATGTTGGGGTACTTGCCAGGTACTTGTGACTTGGATTGGCCACTGTTGGAAACAGGATACTGGGCTTGATGGACCCTTGCTCTGACCCAGTATTGCATACCTTATGTTCTTATGTAACCATAGATTAGGAATCCTTTCATCCAGCAGATGTCTGTCTGAGTCCAGGGGTTGAATATAATGGTATTGCTTAGTCTAAGCCTGACAGCCTTGGCTTAGGATGTATCCAGCAAATAGGCCTCATTGGACTCAGCATTCTCAAACTGGACCTACATCACATAACTGTACAACAAGTGTGGGAAAGGAAGAATTAAATAACAGATGCACAAGCTGGTGGATTGTGTTTTGGGAAAACTGTATGTGTTTCTCAAAACATGGTTTCAGATGTACAGATGTAAAGGGTATAATTAACAGAGACTTAAGAAGGAGGAGGGCAGAGGGACAGACAGCAAGAGACATAACTGGGCCATCCTCCTAAAAATTGTAAGAAACTATTACATTATTACAACTATTGTCTTTGCTGTATCTGCATGTTACTTTTGCTGCCTTGATTTCTGGAGAGTAAACTAGCATTGGTAATAAAATACTGCTTATCCTGGCAGCCATAATTATTCTCAGTATGTGATTATGGCATGAAATGCTTTATGGAGTGAATCCTGTAAGGAAAGGAGCTTGCAAGGTACCAGTCTTATGTTTTGAAGAACAGATCTCACAGGGGAGCTGCCTAGGGGATACCGGCCCATTTCCATACTCACACAATGAACCTGCAACACTCTCCCACCCAGAATGGTTTCAAGCTCTCTTTATTGATTGACAAAGGCTCCCTGGTGAGATATCCCTCACATACCTTTTTTAAGGGATAAGGCAGGGCAGCTTAAAGTGGTTTAATTCACTTTGAATGTACATCTCTGACGTGACCCTGAGCTATTCCCAGGAGTTAGGGAGCAACGAAAAGTTTGAGCCTAAATAAACAGAGCATAGAAAAGTTAAATCATTCTTTCAAATAACTACTCTCCTTGTCTTTTCTCTCCCTGTTGCAGTCTTTAGAGGAAGATGTATCTAGCAAACATGGCTTCTCTGGGCTTTCAATTTTACTCACAGCCTGAAGTAGGCAAAAATAGTGGATTATAATGATAATAAAGGAAATGTTTGTCAGTAAATAAATTCTTCAGTGTTCAGAAAAGAATGAGTTCTATATTTAAAATGCTTTATCTGACTAAGTCCCAAACTTAGCCAGACGAACTGTGGTATTTACATTTTCTGATCGAGCCGTGCGCGCACTGAGCACATTTTAGAAATGGCCCAGCCTCATGTGTAAGCTCTGATACGCGCAGAAATTCTGGGCCATAGAAAAGGGTGGGGCGCGGTCTGGGTGGGGAGGGGGCCAGTTGAGACAGCATCCATTAGGCCCTATGCTGAGGAAGCACATGCTGGAACTTATTTCATCTATTCAGATGAGGTACATTCCAAAATAAAAAAAAAAAGGTAGGGAAAGGGGTCTTGGGGAGGAGAGGGGAGGAGAGGGGAAAAGGGAGGCAGAGTAGGAATGGGTATAGGAAAATTCCCTTTTAATCTGCTCCTTAATTGGAGCAGATTAGGAGGGAACTGGTGAAGACCTACTTGTGTCGCCATACATTCATTTCTAAAATTCCCCCCTTGCTCGCGCACATATATTAAAATCTGGCTTGCATGTGCACGCAGGAACCCCTTTTTATAATATGCGCGTGCCGATGTGCATATGTTATAAAATCGTGTCCATGTGCGCACGTCAAGAACTGCGCACACATTGACGCACGTGTGCTTGTTTGAAAATCGACCCCATAGTCCACTGCTGAATATTACCTTCAATGTCAATTGATAGAATTGAAACACAATATCCCTGTTTTTTATAGGGCATTGTGCTCCAAAGAATAAGGATAATTTCTTGGACTTTGTGTTAGATGGCAACCTCAAAATTGACAAGGCATGATATTACTTTACAGCAGGTGCCATGGTCACACCACCAGATACTTTAGCTTGGATGTTTTGTTTTCTCTGCCTAGTATAGAGCCCTACTGGGACTCTGCTAAAAATACTGTATCATCAGTGTATGTAGAGGAGAAGTGTACCAAGTGGTTCCTAGCTCCCCAATGTGAGCTGTTATGTTGGTTGCTTCCTGTTCCTATAAAAGGGGGAAACATTTAGAGAGTGTGTGGATTTTCAGTTTACCTTTTCAGGAGGCAGAATGATGCTGTTTATGGTCCAGTTTTCTTTCTTTTTTTTTTTGGGAAAGAAGACTCATGGGTCTTATCGGTAAGGGCTGAAGTTTAAAAATAATAGAAAAGGTGTCCTTCCTTTTGTAATTGAAGACTTGCTTTCTTATTTTTCTTAAGTTCTTTTAAAGGAAGTTTTATGCACCTTTCCTTCTTTTGGTTTTGGATTTTTGAGACTAGTCTTATTTTTGTTGTCACCTAAATTCCCCTCGCAAAAGAAAATTTAGATTCCATCAACTACAGGAAGTTCAAGGAGTGTGGGACATCTAACCATGTCCTTGAAGAAAAAGGGAGAGTGGAAGAAGAACAGTGGTACTTATTCAATGTTAACCAGTTGAAATATCATCTATATATTTTGGAGAGGAGTTGGGAGGTACTTCAAGAGAATTGAATCTGAATTAAGATATGACAAATGGGACTTTGAATTAGGTCATCTATCCCAAACCAAGTATCATATCCACCAATTTGGAAGAAAGCTCCAAAATTGCCCCTGAAATTGGGATGGGATACAGACAGAAAGATTAGATAATACCATCTTTATAGCATAAAAGACTTATTAGAAAAGGATTATGTAATGGACTGTTTTGAATAAGGACTTTTATTTCATTTAAATTTAAAATCAATTATTAGTAAAGTTATGTTAGACAATATCAAGAATCTGGTGTGCTTATTACTGTGTATACTAGAAAATGCTAGAACAGGGGTGACCCACTCCAATCCACGAGATCCACAAATAGACCAGGTTTTCAGGATATCCACAATGAATAATGTGATGGAGTAAGTTGCACTTATGCTCCAGAAGAGAATAGGGTACAGAGTGGAAAGTAGGTTGTCAATCTCTAAAAGAGAAACCCAGGCTAACCTAAGTAAGGTTACATGTCCAAGAATGAGGGAAAAGACTAGGGATGTGCAGAGCAAAATTTTATGTTCATATTTTTTATGTCCGAAAGGGGGTCCCACTTGCGGCCAATATGGACATAAAAAAAATCCAATGAGTTGGGTATATGTACATATGTGCAAAAAAAAAATTTAAACCCCCTCACCCTCCTTAATCCCCCCCCCCCCGACTTACCACAACTCCCTGGTGATGGAGCGAGGAGTGAGGACGCCATTTCTGCAATCCTTGGCGGGAAGCATGTGACGTCGGCGGCACATCGAGTGACGCGGCGTCACGTGACTCCCGGCGAGTTCGCGCCGGACGGCTCGTTCGGCCCAAAAAGAACTTTTGGCCAGCTTGGGGGGGTCAGGAGGCCCCCCCAAGCTGGCCAAAAGTTCTTTTTGGGCCGAACGAGCCGTCCGGCGCAAACGAGCCGGGAATCACGTGGCGCCGCGTCACTCAGACGCGACGTCACGTGATTCCCGGCAAGTTCGCGCCGGACGGCTCGTTCAGCCCAAAAAGAACTTTTGGCCAGCTTGAGGGGGTCAGGAGGCCCCCCCAAGCTGGCCAAAAGTTCTTTTTGGGCCGAACGAGCCGTCCGCCGCGAACGAGCCGGGAATCACGTGACGCCGACGTCACGTGATTCCCGGCAAGTTCGCGCCGGACGGCTCGTTCGGCCCAAAAAGAACTTTTGGCCAGCTTGGGGGGGCCTCCTGACCCCCTCAAGCTGGCCAGAAGTTCTTTTTGGGCTGAACGAGCCGTCCGGCGCGAACTTGCCGGGAATCACGTGACGTCGCGTCTGAGTGACGCGGCGCCACGTGATTCCCGGCTCGTTTGCGCCGGACAGCTCGTTCGGCCCAAAAAGAACTTTTGGCCAGCTTGGGGGGGCCTCCTGACCCCCCCAAGCTGGCCAAAAGTTCTTTTTGGGCCGAACGAGCCGTCCGGTGCGAACGAGCCGGGAATCACGTGACGCCGGCGTCACTCGACGTGCCGCCGACGTCACATGCTTCTCGCCAAGGATTGCAGAAATGGCGTCCTCACTCCTCGCTCCATCACCAGGGAGTTGTGGTAAGTCGGGGGGGGGGGATTAAGGAGGGTGAGGGGGTTTATATTTTTATTTTGGCTCAACAATCGCGATTTCCCACATATCGAACATATCTATGTTCGATATGTGGGAAATCCGATCGTTTATGTCGAATCAATTTTTTAAGTAAAAAAAAAATATGAGTTGCGTTTTACTAATGCGGTCAATCCGAATGCACACCCCTAGAAAAGACTACCTTCCCTAGGAGGGAGAAATAAGAGGAATGTCTCATGGGGAGGTGGGGTGGATCCCACAGAAATGAACAGGGCAGAGATTCCAGGATACCTGATTGGTGAGGAGGGACAGATATAAGACAGATATAAGACGAGGAAAACAGAAAGTGGAAATAAAATTTCTTCCTACAGGACCATTCTTAGAGGTGCTTCCAGAGATAGCACCGATTAAGGAGACTGGAGAAGAACCTATGAAGACTGAAGAGCCTGTGTGAAAGAGAAAAGCAGCAGGCAGCAATTAGGCAATAAGTAGGCTGCAGCCTAATAATCAGACAACATTGTTCTTTACAAAGGGAAATAGTGACCGGGTTCTTCCTTCCTTATAAGAACATAATTGCCATACTTGATCAGAAAGAGGGTCCATCAAGTCCAGAATCCTGTTTTGACAGTGGCCAATCCAGGTCACTGGCAGGATCCCAAACAATAAATAGATTCCATGCTGTTAATGCCCAGGGATAATTAGCGGCTTTTCTCAAGTCTATCTGGTTAATAACAATTTATGGACTTCTATTCAGAAACTTGTCCAAATCTTTTTTTCAAATCCAGCTATGCTAACTGCCTTTACCACCTCCTCTGGCAATGAATTCCAGATTTTAATTGTGTATTGAGTGAAAAATCATTTTCTCCAGTTTGTTTTAAATGTACTACTTACTAGCTTCATGGAATGTCCCCTAGTTTTGTATTATTTGAAAGAATAAATAACATTCACATTTATCCATTCTATTTATGTATTTATGTATTTATTTATTTATGTATTTATTTATTTAGAAGCTTTTATATACCGATGAACATTGGGAACATCTCATCGGTTCAGAGTAAACAAAAAATGCAGCTAATGAGCTTTACAGAGAACAATGCACGATACACGTAAAGTTGAACAAAATTGGGAGAAAATAAAATACAAGGGGGCGAGTCAACTAGGGCGGACTGCAGAATTAGAACTGAGCAATATACAATAAGGGGTAGATTTTATAAATTTGAGCGAGCGCGTACTTTTGTTCGCGCACCAGTCGCGAACAAAAGTACGCTGGATTTTATAAGATACGCGCGTAGCCGCGCGTATCTTATAAAATCCGGAGTCGGCGTGCGCAAGGGGGTGCACATTTGTGCAACTTTTCGCGCGCCGAAGCCGCTCCGAAATCGGAGCGGCCTCGGAGGGAACTTTCTTTCCACCCCCCCTCCCTTCCCCTCCCTACCCCACCCCCCCTACCTTTGTTGCCAGATTTACGCCTGCCGAAAGCAGGTGTAAATCTGCGCGCGCCAGCAGGCTACTGGCGTGTCATCACCCGACCCGGGGGCTGGTCCGGAGGCCTCGACCACACCCCCAGGCCGGCACCATGCCCCCGATCCCGCCCCAAACCACCCCCTGACCCAGAACACGCCCCCCGGACACGCCCCCTCCCCGCCCCTTTTACGAAGCCCCGGGACTTATGCGCATCCCGGGCTCTGCGCGAGCCAGCGGCCTATGCAAAATAGGCGCGCCGGCGCGTGAGTGCCCTGCGCGCGTAAATCCGGCCCACCGTGTGGGATCAAAAAATAATTAAATATAATTAATTAAGAAAGAATGTCATATAAGTTAGAATAACATATTATTCAAAAGGGGAGGAAGGTAGTTATGAATAAGCTTGTGTAAACAGGGAAGTTTTCAGGTTCTATTCCACTCATGGTTTTATAGACCTCTACCTTATCCCCTCTCAGATGTCTCTTTTTCAAGCTGAACAGCCCTAACCTCTTTAGACTTGCCTCATAGGGGAGCTATTCTATCCCCTTTATCATTTTTTTGTCACCCTTTATGTACCTTTTCCAGTTCAGATATATCATTTTTGAGATAAAGCAACCAGACCTGCACACAGTATTCTAGGTGCAGCCTCACCATGCAATGATACAAAGGTATTACAACATTCTCAGTTTTATTCTCCATTGTTTTCACCGCACACTGAGCTGAGGATTTCAAGATATTATCCACGAAGATGCCTAGATCCTTTTCCTGAGCTGAATTGCCCAATATGGAACCTAACATCGTGCAACTACAGTGCATCACTTTGCACTTGTCTACATTAAATTTCATCTGCCATTTGAATGCCCAGTCTCTCTCAGGCTTGCAAGGTCTTCCTGCAATTTCTCACAATCCGTTTGGGATTTCATTACTCAGAATACATTTTGTCTCATCTGCAAATCTGATCACCTAAGTGATTGTTCCTTTTTCCAGATCATCTATAAATATATGAAAAGCACTGGTCCTAATATAGATCCTTGAGGAACTCCACTGTTTACCTTTCTCCACTGAAAAAAAAACCTATTTATTCTTACTCTGTTTCCTATCTTTTAGTTTACAATAGGACATTGACTTCTATTCCATGCCTTTTTATTTTTCTCAGGAGGCCTTCATGTGGGACTCTGTCATATCCCTTCTGAAATACACTATATCCACTATCCACATATTTATTAAACCCTTCAAAAAAATGTTGCAGACTGTTGAGGCAAAACTTCCCTTGAGCTAATCCATGCTGGCTGTATCCTATTAAACCACGTCTTTCTGTATATTCTGTGATTTTATTCTTTAGAATAGTTTCTATGATTTTTTTCCAGCACTGAAGTCAGGCTTACCAGTCTATAATTTCCTGGATCACACCTAAAGCCTTATTTAAAATTCAATATCACATAGGAGGGTGGCCAGTCTTCAAGTACAACAGAGATTTTAATGAACTAGTAATAGATCTGCAATTTCACATTTGAGTTCTTTCAGAACTCTGGTCCAGGCAATTTGCTACTCTTTAGTTTGTCAGTCAGCCCTATTATATCATCCTGGTTCACTGCAATTTGTTTCAGTTCTTCCGAATCATCACCATTAAATACCATTTCTATCACAGGTATCTCTCCAATGTCCTCTGCAGCTAACACCAAAACACTTAGGGGTAGGTTTTAAAACATACAAATGCGTGACAATATGCATGCAATTCCCGGCGCGTACATGGACGTGCCGATTTTATAACATGTGCACATGTTATAAAATCTGTTGGCCAGCACAAGCATGCTGGATTTTATAATCTGTGCGGGCAGTGCGCAAGGGGGAGTGCATTTTTGCAAATTTCATGTGGCAACGCAATTGGGTCTTCCCCAGTTCCCTCCCAATCCACTGCAATTAAGAATCAGACTGGGAAGGAACTTCTCTAACCCCATGCCTAACCTTCCTTCCCCACCTCCTAAACCTAACCTACCTTTCACCATTTTTTAAAATTTTCTTACTTTCTGCTCTTCAGGAGCAGAAGTAATTTACGTGCACTGGCTGGCTGCCAGCACGTGTTTTCCCAGGACAGCAGCTAATGGCTGCTGTTCCAGCTGGACTCTGTCCCACCCCGCCCCTTTATTAGGACCCAGCACTTATGCGCGTATTGCCACTTACGCGCATGGCCGGGCCCTTTTGAAAATGCGTGTGGTGCACGCAGGGCCCAGGCACGTGCGTAAGTGACAATTTTTACGTGCGCCAAGCTTTTAAAACCTGGCCTTCAATGTCCTCCCTCTAGTCATTATCTCAGATTTGATCGCATTATGATCTCTGTTGCTGAGCGACCGTACTAGTTATCTTTCCCACCAAATCCTGCAATCCACTAAGAATTAGGTCTAAAATGATTTCACTTTTCAGCAGTTCCCAGACCAGCTACTCCATGAAGCAGTCATTTATTTCATCTAGAAACTTTACCTCCCTAGCATGTCCTTATGTGACAGTTACTCAGTCTATATTGGGGTAGTTGAAATTTCCATTACTGTGCTGCCAAATTGGTTAGTTTCTCTAAGCTCTGTTAGTATTTCATGGCCAGTCTATTCGTTTTGGCCAGGTGGACTGTAGAATACCACCACCACTATACTCTTCCATCACTCATGGAATTTCCACCCAAAAGATTCTACTGTGCATTTAGTCTCTTGTAGGACCTTTATCCTGTTGGACTCTATTCTATCCCAAACATAAAGTACCACCCTGCCCCCAAGTTGAACCAATCTATCATTGCAGTATAATTTGTACCCTGGGATAGCACTGTCCCATTGGTTATCCTCTTTGCGCCAGGTCTCTAAGATGCCAATTAAATCTACCTCTTCATTCAGTGCTATACATTCTAACTCTCCTATTTTACTTTTTAGATTTCTGCCATTAGTATACAGACATTTCAAAGTAAGCTTTTATTTCTATATATAACTTTCTTAGCAGTTGACGGGGCTAATTTGGTGTCCTAAACTCAATCTGTTCTTTACTTATAGGCAAATAGGCTATGCAAGCTTTTATTGGAACTATCAGGATAACTCCCCTGTTTTGTTTTCTGGCTGGGCCAGTTTCCTCAAGTCTTTCGGCTTGTCGGCTTCTTTCAAGATTTTAGAGGGGTTAGGGGTGTTTGGGGCACCGGCCCACAAGCTTCAATATTTAAAGCCTTTTGGGGGTGTGGGGGAGGGGAGAAGGGCAGAACTCACTGGCCCACACTTGTTCTCCCTCGTCCCAATAACGTTCCCCAATAACTTTTAACTCCATGCTCCTGAGATTGGCTAAAGTTTCTAGAAATACTTATTCAGCTAACTCCAAATATCAGAATAAGATGGAAAAGCTTCCCAGCTGATACTTTCCCATCCTGGACCACTGCCAAAATATCCCTACATTTTCCAGCTAAATATTAGCTGCAAAATGCTTAACTGGCAAACTTTTAAGGGATGGCATTGTCAAACATTGGCATTTCTACAGATAACTCAAAAATTATCTGAATAAATACCTTTGAAAATGACCTCACAGTTGAAAAAATAGCTCCTCAAAGGGAAAGGTTAGTTCAAAAACAGAAATTGTCATTCTGGTATACACCTGAATTATGCTCCATAAAGCAAAAGGGTAGATGTTTTAAGCATATATAGTGTACTGTACACTGTAGGACAAGGAAGATAAAGAACAACTTGAAAAGCCTGAATGGCTCTAGACACATCAGGAAATAAACACACTTTCTGACTCAAAACAAACATCCTTATTCCTAAAAAAAATTTCAAATACTAGATCTTAATCTTGTTCAAAATGATACTAATAGTGTATCCCTTTTAGATATAATATCAACCGACTCTTCTAAAAAAAAATAATACTTGGACTAGACACCAATTCTTCGTTTTCTCCATGCTCTATATTGTTAATTCCTTTGTCTCGATAAAAAAAATTCTAGAAATAGCTGGGATATTATTTTCCTCATAAGCCATTATTTCTTTGAGGAATTTTTTAAATATTTCATAAGCTGACAACAACAAGTATAGGGAAAATTAATTAAACAACTTTTTAGATCTCTACATTTTCCAATTCATTATGTAATACCAAACTATCTTTAATATGCATATTTTCAGCATTTTGTAATGCTTGAACCTTCTAATTTAACTTATGAACAGAGGTTTCTAACTCTGAATTTGGGATATGCCATTTTTAGCAATGTGCATACTTCCCTCTAAGTTGAGCACGTGAGCAATTGCTCACATATTTCGGAACGTTGCTCGCAGGTTTTGCATGGTTGCTCATATAAATGTTTCTTTGTGCTACATATGGAAATACAACACTATTACTGCCACTAAAAATTGCAGTTTTAAAAAAATTGTTGCTCACATGAAAAAAAAAATGCACACACCTAGTCACTCTTTGGAGGGAACATTGGGAATGTGCATTTTTCATATTTTTGTATATTGCTCTCTTTAGAGTTCCACTGCTCAGAGTCTGGTTTCATAGGCTATTTCGGTTTTAAACTGCATGTTGTAGTCCCTTATTCTGTATTAGGTAAGGTTTGGTCTGTGTTCTGTTTGTGTGTGACAGAGATGAAGAATTTCTCTGTAGGAATTTTGTAGCAGTCTGGCTTGTTCTCTAACCCTATTTGTTGGATTCGTGGACCCTTGGGCCGATCGGAAGCAGAGGATGATTTGCTGAAGATGGTTGCAGCAGTGGCCCCGACCGGGAGGCGGCAAGGACAGACTCGTGTCTGGCCGAAGAAGGAACTCTGGAAGCCCTATGCGACCAAGGGCTTTGGCGAGGAGGACGGAGAAGATGAAGCCGGCACGGTGGTGGGAAGGTCTTCGCCCTGGAAGCCGATCCTCCCCCGAGAAGAGCTCGTAGGAGTTCGGCCACTGGGACTTAGGAGATTCACCCTGGAAGCCGGAGTCCCCCCAGGAGGAGCCTGTAGGAACCCGGCCGCTAGGACTTAGGAGGGCCCGCGGGGGCCGAGTCTGATGAAGTCCAAGGTTGAGTGCCGAGGGGTCGTCGCTCGCCAGTCCAGAGTCAAGAACCAATGGATCACCATAAGCCAGTCCGAGGTCGAGAGCCGAAGAGTCAACGTAAGCCGGTCCGGGGTCAGAAGCCAGAGGATCACCATAAGCCAGTCCGGGGTCAGAAGCTAGAGAATCAACGTAAGCCGGTCCGGGGTCAGAAGCCAGAGGATCACCGTAAGCCAGTCCGGGGTCAGAAGACAAGCGGAAGCCGAAGGACACAGGAATGCAGCAACTGGAGACAGGAATACCTGGGAACCTCGTTGCAAGGCACTGGAGAGGAGCAACTGCAGGGCTTAAGTAGACATGCAGTGTCTGACGTCACCGGAGGCTGTCTTCAGGGTTTCCCGCGCTGGCCCCTTTAAATTGGAGGCAGAGACGCGCGCGCGCGCATCTAGGGGGTGGGGCCAGCCGCCGAAGAACGCCGGCTGCTCCGGCGGGGCAGAGACGAGAAGGCAGAGGGCCCCGCAGGCCCGAGCGAAGCCACCCGACGTCGGGGCCGCGGCGGCGGAGGTCCCCGGAGGCCCGGGGAACACGGACAGCCGCCGGAGCCGCGACTGGGTAGGTGGCGATCCCGGGGCCGCCCCGGGATCGCAACACTATTAGGTGGTGTATTATTGTTCCAGGGTCTGGTGTAGTATTTGCATTGCTGCTTTTCCATAAGGTTGCTGTTATTTGAGTCCTGAAAGTTAGTGCAGTGATTTTATGGTATGGTAAGGTTCTAGGTGTCTTTTGTTTTTTTCATAGGGGATTATGTTACTTCACAAAATATTTAGCAGAGGGATTTTTTTATGATGCAATACCAGAATTGGAATATAATTTTTTCATATTGGATTGCAATGTGAACTGTCCTAGTTCTGCTCTGCACTCATTCTTATGATTATTATGATTCTATTTTATTGTAATTATGATTATCTCTGTCTTTCTGGAAAGAGGATTCATGAACGAATATATTTGTTTTATTACATGATTGATTGAATCTGATGTTTGTTATGTGTTTTTTGCTTTTTGCATGATATTCTTGTGCATTTAGAAACTGAAAAAAAAAATAAAATAAATACAGATTAATAATGAATTTTTTTATGTTCGTAAGTGCTTGAAATATTTAAGTTAAAATATTTTAAAGTTGTATCACTATTCATAATTGATGCAAACTACTTAGAAATCCATTGTAGGGTGCATACTGTATTGATTAGCTGAGCGTGGGTCAGCCCCATGGCTAGCCTCACTCACCCCAACACCGCTGGACACCACTGAGGCCAGACCCATGCCTTAACATACACATCTTGACCAGTCTGTAGGCCCCACAGCGGGAACTCGGGCTGCAGATGACTGGAGCAACTAGGTATTTAATAGAGATGTGAATCGTGTGATCGATCGTCTTAACGATCGATTTCGGCTGGGGGGGGCAGGGAATCGGATCGTCGCGGTTTTGTTTTTTTAAATATCGTGTAAATCGTAAATCGGGGGAGGGCGGGAAAACTGGCACACTAAAACATCCCTAAAACCCACTCCGACCCTTTAAAATAAATCCCCCACCCTCCTGAACCCCCCCAAAATGCCTTAAATTACCTGGGGTCCAGAGGGGGGGTCCCGGTGTGATCTTTTACTCTCGGGCCTCCGGTGCGTTGTAGAAATGGCGCCGGCGCCATTTTGGCCGGCGCCATTTTGTACGGCAATATGGCGCCATTTTGTACGGCAATATGGCGCCATTTTGTACGGCAAAATGGCGCCATTTTGTACGGCAAAACAATTCGAGTGCAGGAGGTCGCTCCCGGACCCCCGCTGGACTTTTGGTAAGTCTTGTGGGGGGTCAGGAGGCCCCCCCAAGCTGGCCAAAAGTCCCTGGGGGTCCAGCGGGGGTCCGGGAGCGATCTCCTACGCTCCTGACGTCGAGGGACAAAAAACAAAATGGCGCCGGCGCTACCTTTGCCCTGTCATATGACAGGGCAAAGGTAGCGCCGGCGCCATTTCTACAACACACCGGAGGCCCGAGAGTAAAAGATCATACTGAGACCCCCCCCACTGGACCCCAGGTAATTTAAGGCATTTTGGGGGGGGTTCGGGAGGGTGGGGGATTTATTTTAAAGGGTCGGGGTGGGTTTTAGGGTTGTTTTAGTGTGCCGGTTTTCCCGCCCTCCCCCTTCCACTCCCCCTTCCCCCGATTTACGATTTTTGACGATAAATCGGGGGAATTCCTATTAAATATCGCCTCTAACGATTTTTGACGATTTAAAATATATCGGACGATATTTTAAATCGTCAAAAAACGATTCACATCCCTAGTATTTAAATCCCAGCCACGCTTCTCGCTAGTGCCTCAGAAACAGGTCCCCTGCCATAAACCTGTCTGCAGACCAAATTGCTTTGTTCTGCCTGTTCCTTTCTCCTCCTTGACATGCCCCTGTCTCCCTTCCTTGTTTGGCTCTGGTCTCTGCTCATGTCCTTGTGTCTCCCTGGTCCCTGACTCTGTCTCTCTCTCTGTTGCTATCTTGGACTGGACCGCAACTAAGTTTTGCTTACTTCCTGCTATGACCTTTATTGGTCCCTGATCATGCCTTGCCTGTTCTCTGCCACAAATCTCTGTATGGCAAGTCTATGTAGAAGTGGGTATACTTCCCGAACTTTCATACCCTGTAATTTTGAAATAACATTATCCCCAGTTTGAGACACTTTATGGGGTCAGGCAAGGCATGATCACATTTTGCCTGCCGCCTGTCATGACCTCGGATTAGATCCTGATCATGCTTTGCCTACTGCCTGCCATGACCTCGGTACAGATCGTGACCACGCTTGCCTATCACCTGTCAACCTCAGACTGAATCCAGACCATGTCTTGCCTGCAGCCTGCCACAAGTAGGGTAAGCTGCTTCTATCACTTTCCCCTCTTGTTGGTCCAAGGGTCCACTTCTAGCTCCGTTACACATACTAAGGCATTATTTATTGATAAGAGTACAACTAATAGAGCTCAAACCTGTATGTCTTCGGCCCACCCATGCTAACACTGGTCCCACCAAAAAATCAGTTCTGGCTAAGCCACTGTTTTCTAATTCTAAAATTAAGGAAGGAAAGAGTAATTACTTTTCTGATAAAAATGAGGCAGGTAGAAACTACCCAAAAAGCTAGTTCTCTTTCCATGGGAGTAAAAGGTAGTCATGTAATTTAGGAAAATACATGTGCAGATTACTTTATTAAAAAGATTGAAACTATTCATACTGATTGGAGAATCCTAATCAGGTTTTATGAGCTCTGAAATACTGACTCCATTTCTGCCAGGCATGCCAACAGATCAGGTTTTCTCTTTATCCACCCACTTGTAGCACCATGAATGGTCAGTGGTTGGACAGAGAACAGGCTGAACTCTGTTTTCTCCTAAGCTTTGTTTAACCACAGAGAAAATGTAACAAAAGCAACTGAGCTTACCTTTGCACTTCTCAAAACCAAAAAAAAAAAGACAGCAGAACTGGCCTTCCTCAAGCTCCTTCTCTTCCCTGAGGCTCCCCTGTTCAGCTTGGGCCTAGTTTATAATCTCCTTCTTAGGAGAACACCTTCAGAGGTGAACTCCCTTCCTGTCTGTGACTTAAGGTGAACAAGGCTAAATGCTTGGTCCCAGGCTTTTAAGGAGGGTCTAATGTACACACCTTCACATTTCTTCCCCCTCAGCAAAACCCTGTCAGGTCAAGAATCGGCCACTACCCGCTTTAACTCTCAGGAAAATAAATCCTCCTTCCAATATTATTTCCTACCCTAAACTGGGAATGACTATTTCTCTTTGCTATAGAGGGTAGAATTGGTATTAGGTCCTCTAGGCCAGAGGGTTCCTTTCCCCTCCCCCATCTGTATATGCCTCTGTCCCAACTCAAGGGAATTACTTCTGAGAGGGGTTTGCTTAAGTTTTCTAGAATTATACTCCCCCCATCAATTTTGGGGAATCCACTAAGGGTTTTTGGAACACCCCTGTTCCTTCTGATACATGTCACCATGCAAAGTTAAAATCGTAAAGTCCTTGGCATTCTTTAGACACTGAGACCTCTCAGAGTTTTTTCTCTGGTGATGCCTCCATGTTCTGGATTCTGTGCGGTATGCTTTTGCAGTGTCTCATGGAAAGGCCTCCAGAGATGTTTCTATGTAGTCTGGGCTGGCTGTGAGCTGACCCCATAAAGTGTCTCAAACTGGGGATAATGTTATTTCAAAATTACAGGGTATGAAAGTTCGGGAAGTATACCCACTTCTACATAGACTTGCCCTGCTGAGGTAGAATATAAGGCAGTGGACCTCATTTGAAGAAAGATGTAAATTGAAAAAATTATGGGACAGGTTAAGAACTCTTTAAGTTCCCTTGATCCTTGTTCATTTCCAACAATATATATTATGTAAGACGAATTTTTGGAAATTATTATTTTATTAGAGAACTCCTCCCTAAAAAAAGGGGTTGTTCCTACTATATTAAAGAAAGTCACTATTAAGCCTGTCTATATGCGAGATAATTTGCCATTGGAACTCCCCTCTAGTTATCATCCAATTGCTAATCTTATGTCACTGGGGAAAATTTTAGAGAAAAACTTTGTATTTGCAATTCTCTGATTTTCTAATCGAGAACCATGTTTTGCATCAATATCAATGTGAATTTTGAAAGAAGCATAGTACAGAGACCTTTGTCTGCTCTGCTACTAATTATTTATACAGAGAATTTGATAAAGGGGAAGCTGTTATTGCCTTGTATTTAAACAGCCTCAGCTTTGAAACAGTTCCTCATACCATACAAGAAACAGGGACTGGTGGAATTGTATTATCCTGGTTTGCCTCATATCTGCAAGACAGAAAACAGTAAGATTTTTCTGTTGAAGGTTAATCTGATTGGTTCATTAGTCCTTGTGCTGTTCCTCAAGGATCAGTATTAGCAGCAGCATTGTTTAATATTTATTTAAAGCCTGTGTTCATTGTTAGATGAATAGGCTATCAAATCTCAAATGTATGAGGCAATTTGCAGCTATATTTAATGATGAGCGGAAACTTGAATGCTACATTAAATTGTCTTGACACTAGTGTTCAAGTGATTAATAAATGGATGTCTGAAAACCATCTACTTTTGAAAAAAAAACAGAGGCAATTTATTTTTCTCAGGATTCAAGCTTCTTACTTAAAAATAAATTACATGAGCTTATCATTTTTGGTGAAACAATTCTATTTAAAGATTCAGTATGGAATTTAGAATGCAGATTTGATGCTAAACTGTCTTTTAAGACCCATTTTCAACAAGTTTTAAAATCAGAATAATATAAGCTGAGATTATTGCGGCATCTCATTTGTTCTTGATAAGCATGATTTTTGCACAGTGGTTCAAGCACAGGAAATTGCCATACTGAGTCAGACCAAGGGTCCATCAAGCCCAGCATCCTGTTTCCAACAGTGGCCAATCCAGGCTACAAGTATCTGGCAAGTACCCAAAAACTGAGTATATCCTATGCTACTGATGCTAGTAATAGCAGTGGCTATTTTCTATGTCAGCTTAATTAATAGCAAGTAATAGATTTCTCCTCCAAGAACTTATCCAAACCTTTTTTAAACCCAGCTACACTAACTACACTAACCACAACCCCTGGCAACAAATTCCAGAGCTTAACTGTACGTTGAGTGAAAAAGAATTTTCTCCGATTAGTTTTAAATCTGCCACATGCTAACTTCATGGAGTGCCCCCCTAGTCCTTCTATTATCAGAAAGAGTAAATAACTGATTCACATCTACCCTTTCTAGACCTCTCATGATTTTAAACACCTCTATCATATCCCCCCTCAGCCATCTCTTCTCCAAGCTGAACAGCCCTAACCTCTTTAGCCTTTCCTCATAGGGGAGCTGTTCCATCCCCTTTATCATTTTGGTTGCCCTTTTCTGTACTTTCTCCATTGCAACTATATCTTTCTTGAGATTCTGCGACCAGAATTGTACACAGTACTCAATGTGCAGTCTCACCATGGAGCGATACAGAGGCATTAGGACATCCTCCATTTTATTCATCATTACCTTTTTATTAATTCCTAGCATTCTGTTTGCTTTTTTGACTGGCACAGCACACTGAGCTGACGATTTCAAAGTATTATCCATTGACGCCCAGATCTCTTTCCTAGGCGATAGCTCCTAATATGGAACCTAACACCTTGTAACTACAGCATGGGTTATTTTTCCCTATATACATCATCTTACACTTATCCACATTAAATTTAATCTGCCATTTGGATGCTCAATTTTCCAGTCTCACAAGGTCCTTCTGCAATTTATCACAATCCACTTGTGATTTAATTACTCTGAATAATTTTGTGTCATCTGCAAATCTGATTACCTAACTCATCATATTCCTTTCCAGATCATTTATATATATACTGAAAAGCACGGGTCTTGGTACAGATCCTTGAGGTACTCCACTGTATACCATTTTCCATTGAGAAAATTGTCCATTTAATCCTACTCTCTGTTTCCTGTCTTTTAACCAGTTTGTAATCCACAAAAGGACATCAACACCTATCCTAAGACTTTTTACTTTTCTTAGAAGCCTCTCATGAGGAACTTTGTCAAATGCCTTCTGAAAATCCAAATACACTACATACACCAGTTCACCTATGTTTATTAACCTCTTCAAAAAAGTGAAGCAGATTTGTGAGGCAAGACTTGCCTTGGGTAATGCCATGCTGACTTTGTTCCATTAAACCATGTCTTTCTATATGTTCTGTGATTTTTATCTTTAGAACACTTTCCACTATTTTTCCTGGCACTGAGGTCAGGCTAACTGGTCTGTAGTTTCCCTGATTGCCCCTGGAGCCCTTTTTAAATATTGGGGTTATATTAGCCACCCTCCAGTCTACAGGTACAATGGATGATTTTAATGATAGGTTACAAATTTAACTAATAGATCTGAAATTTCATTTTTTAATTCCTTCAGAACCCTGGGGTGTATACCATCCAGTCCAGGTGATTTACTACTCTTCAGTTTTTCAATCAGGCTTACCATATCTTCTAGGTTCACTGTGATTTGGTTCAGTTCATCTGAATCATTACCCATTAAATCCTTTTCTAGAATGGGTATCTCCCCAACATCCTCTTCAGTAAACACTGAAGCAAAGAAATTGTTTAATCTTTCCATTATGGCCTTATCTTCTGTAAGTGCTCCTTTAACCTCTCGATCTAATGGTCCAACTGACTTCCTCACAGCTTTCTGCTTCAGATATATTTTTAAAAGTTTGAGTTTTTGTCTCTACAGCCAAATTCTTTTCAAATTCTCTCTTAGCCTGTCTTATCAATGTTTTATATTTAACTTGCCAGTGCTTATGCTTTATCCTCTGTTTAATCCTTCTTCCAATTTTTGAATGAAGATCTTTTGGCTAAAATAGCCTCTTTCACCTCATCTTTTAAACATGCCGGTAATTGTTTTGCCTTCCTTCCACCTTTCTTAATGTGTGGAATATATCAGGACTATGCTTCTAGGATGGTACTTTTTAACAATGTCCGTGCCTCTTGCACACTTTTTACCTTTGTAGCTGCTCCTTTCAGTTTTTTTCTATTTTTCTCATATTATCAAAGTTTCCCTTTTGAAAGTTTAGCGCTAGAGCCACAGATTTACTTACTGTCCCCCTTCCTGTCATTAATTCAAATTTGATCATATTATGATCACTATTGCCAAGTGACATCATCACTGTTACCTCTCTCATGAAATCTTGTGCTCTACTAATCTTGTCGGTTCCAGAACAATAAAACTGTCATTTATTCCATCCAGGAACTGTATCTCTCTAGCACGTCCTGATATTACATTTACCCAGTCAATATTGGGGCAATTGAAATCTAAAAATCCCAGCGTGCAAGAAACAGGTAACCAAGTCCATCGGCAAACTTATAGTCAATTTTTTATTGAAATAATGTTTTTAAACAATCATTCCTGGCAACTCCATAGATCTTCAAACATGCAAGTAAACAGTCCCCCGACACGGTCCGTGTTTCGCGGTAGCTGCATCGGGAGGGACCCACGGTTAATGTTATCTTATATATTCATCGTGGCGCTCCACTACCAAGTTGGTAGTGCATTTGTACTAACAATAGTAGATTACTGTAATTATTTGTGGGCTTGCTAGCATCTTCTCTAAGGGCGGCTTCAGTTCCTACAAAATTCCACAGTGCATCTGTCAGTGGGAGCATATTTCTCCACACCTCCAAGACCTAAATTGGTTGCAAGTGAAAATATCATATTGATTTCAAAATTTAGATTTTAGTTTTTAAAGCATTGAAATTTGAAAGACCAAGTTATTTAGCAAATCTTTTGAAATATTACATTCCTGTTCACTTTTTGTGTTCTAGTGATAGGAAGCTGCTAATAATTCCATCAACAAACGAAGTAAGATTAAATATGTCACAATCTAGAAATTTTTCTGTGATGGGGCCTAAGCTATGGAGCTCCTTCCTGAAAAATCTGCATACAATTGATGATATTTGTCTTTTTAGAAAACATTTAAAAGCTCATTTATTCAAGCAGACTATTAACCTGGAATAAGTGTGTTCTCTTTGATGGCTAGCATGATAAAAGGTTTGTTGTATATTTTTATGCATTATGTATTTTAATTATTTGCTTTATTTTAAGATTGCTTATTTGATTTTAATTGTTGTAACCCACCTAGTATGATTATTTTGCTATAAATATTATTAAATAAATAAATAAATCTGTTAGACCTGACTGGTTGGGTACTGTTGCTGGTAACCATGTATGCAGGTGAGTATCACCTTCTTCCTGTACTCGATATAGGTGCTCTGGGCTAGGACTTTACGGATGAGTGTTGGGCTTTTTCCTCATTTACTTCTATGTTTCCTATAAAGAGTTCTTCATTCTCTTCTTACCATAAAGGTAAACATCAATAATCTCATTACTTGTTCATGCAGGTACCTCAGGTACCCTTCCTCCCCTCTGAGCTAGCAGTCGTCTCTCTTTTGGAAGTTTTCCTTTGCCAGTGATTAATATTTAGGGATGTGCAGAGGGACGCTATATGTTGCATTTGGGATTCGGATTCGTCGGGGAGCAGATACGTTGCATTCGGCCGAATGGCACCCCGATGCGTTAATACGGCGATTTCTATTCGTGTCCCAGTTAAAATTAAACTTAACTACAACCCCCCACCCTCCTGACCCCCCCAAGACTTACCAAAGCTCCCTGGTGGTCCAGCGGGGGGTCCGGGAGCCATCCCCTGCACTCTCACACCCTCAGTGCCGGATTCATCATGGCGCCGATAGCCTTTGACCTACTATGTCACAGGTCCCTGTGACATAGTGAGGGCAAAGGCGATCAGCGCCATTTTGAGTACTAGCATCCAATGGCCGGAGTGCAGGAAGTCACTCCCAGACCCACGCTGGACTTTTGGCAAGTCAGGAGGCCCCCCAAGCTGGTCAAAAGTCCCTGGGGGTCCAACGGGGGTCCCGGAGTAATCTCCTGCCCTCAGACCATCGGTGCCAGTAATCAAAATGGCGCCGATAGCCTTTGCCCATACTATGTCACAGGGGCTATTGGTCAGCCCCTGTCACATGGTAGGAGCACAAGATGGTGCCGATGGCCATGTGACAGGGGCTGACCAATGGCACCGGTAGCCCCTGTGATATAGTAGGTCAAAGGCTATCGGCGCCATGATGAAATCGGCACCGAGGGTGTGAGAGTGCAGGGGATGGCTCCCCACCCCCCGCTGGACCACCAGGGAGTTTTGGTAAGTCTTGGGGGGTCAGGAGGGTGGGGGGTTTGTTTAAATTGATTTATTTAGGCTGCCGAATAATTCGGCGAAGATTCGTGTATTCGTGGGGAATCGCGATACGTTTCACTTCCCCATGAATACAACGAAAATGGCAACATCCGTTGTGGATTGCCAATATGTAGAGACCGAATGCACACCCCTATTAATATTTAGTGTTGCCAATGTGACCAGGCTGACCTCTATCAGTTCACTCCTCTCATAGCAACAGTCTTTGAGCAAATGTTCTCTCTTCCCACAGTTAAAACAAGCTGGTAGAGCTGGGGTCTGTGACTGAAATATGGAACCGGATCTGACCTGCCAAAGGATTTTTGCCGAGGTTTTACACTCTCATTGTCATGCCTGGGACCATGTGCAGGTTGCCTTTCTTGCTTCCATATTAGTTTTGGCATCAAATGAGCCTAATGGAAAGCATCCACCATTTCCAATGCTTTCTGTAGGGTAAGCCCAATTCTGCATGGGCCTGTCCAGCCCATCCAAGAACTGCTCTAGGAGAACCTGGCTGGCTAATTCAAGGCTTATTTTCACCTCTGGTTGAAGCCATTTCCATCCAGCATCTTTTAGTGATGAAAAAGGCTTTGTGGACTTTCCTCACGTGTTCTGTGCCATACTGAAACTGTTGCTAGTACATTTCCAAAGATTAACCCTCCCTTTTCCAGAATGGAAGTTTTGACTTCCAAATACGTTATTATTCCATCTGGACTGGCAGCTTGAAAGGTCACTTGGCTTTTGCCTGTAAGCAGATTTATTTGGAAACAAAGAGTCTTCAATCATTTTTAAGAGGTAAATGCATCTCATCATAAATAAAAGTGAAATGTCTTTTTAATCAGAGATCTGAAATGAATCACAGCTTAGAAAGTAATTTAGACATATACTGTTGTACTGTTGTAAATCCAGTAGTGGATCCTTGGGCCGACCGTAGATGGAAGACGGTCAGGAGGCAGTTCAGGTCAGCAGGCAGACAGGTAGACTGACAGGCAGGCAGGTAGACTGGCAGGCAGGCAGGTAGACTGACAGGCAAGCAGGTAAACTGGTAGGCAGGCAGGCAGGCTAACAGGCAAGCAGCTATCTTGGTAACTGTGTTGCAAAGGCAAGGAAACCTAGGAGACGCCGGCGTGTCACAACGGTACCCCCCCTTTTACGCCCCCTCCTCAAGGGTCCGGGTTTATTGGGATTGTCATGATGGAACTGGGTTAATAGGGACTTGTCCAGTATATTTCGGGCGGGTTCCCAAGAGTCCTCCTCAATATTGTGTTTCAGAATTTCATTTTCTTTCAGTAAAAGCTGTAGCTTGTCATTTTTGTGTGCAATATCTTTCTCCCTCTCTTCTAATTTCACCTCTATTGATTTCATTTCCTCTCCTTGCCCTTTCAAACGATTCTGAAGCTCTTCCATGACAGCAACTGTTAATACCTGGTCAGTCTTTTCAAACTGGATAGTTCGTACTTCATCTTTCAAAGTCTCAATTTCCTGGAGCAATTCATCTTTTCCTTGAATACTTCTTTGCATTTGTTCCATCAGGTCTTTATTAGCCTGCTCAAATAACTGATCCTGCAATTTCTGTATTTCTGCTTGTAAAGCTGTGTTTTGATTCTGTAGAGCAGAGCTTTCCAAACTTTTCATGTTGGTGACACACTTTTTAGACAAACATAATTTCACGACACGGTAATTCAGTCTACTAGTAAACCAGAGGTTAAAGGTTAAACGAACGAAACATATTTCGACAATTTATGTATGTTTCCTTAAATATATACATAAATAAAATGTTTCACGACACAACCTCTCTCATGAAAACCTTAAATTTATATTAAAAATATATATTCCAAGATTCATGTTATTGTTATAATTTATGAGAAACAATAATAAAACAAATTGTCTGTCCCCCACACACTCATATCTCTCCCCCTCAAGCACATGTCTGTCCCCCAGCACGTTTGCCCCCCACTCACTCATCTCTCTCCCCCCAGCACATGTCTGGCCCCCACACTCATGTACCTCGTCTTTTTGATTGTTGCCAGTTAAGTGCTTCACTCCCTTCCATGATCACCAGACACTGCTGCTTGCAGTCAGTACTCCTCATGGCCAGGCCTCATCGGCAGCAGCAGCCAATGCAAGGATGGCTGGGCTCGTTCCACCCACCAAGCCCCCCAAAAAAACGCGATTGACAGCAAAAATCACCCAATAATAAGCAACCCATAAACTGAAAAAAAAAGTGAATCTCTAGAAAAAAAAAAGCCCAAACTCGCATCAGAGTTGACCGGGCTTGCGCGACACACCTGCACACTGCAGGCGACACAATAACGTGTCCCGACACACAGTTTGGAAAGCTCTGCTGTAGAGCCTTGAAGTCTTCCATTCTGTTTGAAAGATGGAGGTGTTCGTTTTGTAGCTGCTCTTCCAATTTTCTTATTTTATCATCTTTGTCACCAACACTTTGCTGAATCTGCTCCAGTACATGTGCAGCTGCAGCCTGTTCTCTTTTCAGAGCCTGTAATTTCTGTAGTTCTGCTTTGAAAGATAAATTCTCTCTCTGCAATGCCTTGATTTCTTCTTCACTGTTTGTTAAATGAACATGTTCCAGAGCAAAGGAATCCTCCGTCTGTTTTATGTTTGTCTTTTTCTGCAATTGCTTTTTGGAGTTCATCCACAAGAACTGATGCAGAGGCCTGGGCTGCCAATTGTGTGTGACACTTTTGTATCTGAACTTTCATTGCATCATTCTGTTCCACCAATTCCTGCATCTGAATTTTGAGTGAATCTTCTGCCTTTTCAAGCTCAGTTTCCAAATGTTCTCTCTCTCTTTTACAATTTTCAGCTTCCTTATTCACTCGCTTCAATTTCTCAGTCTCCTGCTCCAGAGAATGGACTGAAGAGTGCATCTCTTGCAGCTCCTTCTGAGAATCTTCAAGTTTTTTCTGCAATTCAGTCAACAGATCTTTGAGCTCTCTGACTTCTGAGACGTACGTGGCACGCTCAAGTTCTGCCTTTTCCTTAGAAAATACGTCCGTGTAGTCCGCATAATGACTGGGAAGGGTGACGCCGGTGTGAGCCAAAGGAATGTGCTGGACTGGTAGAGACTTGATACAAGATTTGACGCAGTGAGGACTCCATTGGGTAATTTGCAAATCGCTCCATTGGATCACTGGAGAGTGCTGCTGGAGCCAGGGTAGGCCGAGGACCACCGGATGAACTGAGTTTTCCAGAACCAAAAACGAGATCTCCTCAAAATGTAGGATCCCGGTCTGCATGATCAGTGGTGCAGTCTCGGTAGAAATGTGGCCAGGCAGGCAGGTACCTTGTATGGAAGTAATCTGTAAAGGAGGCTCCCGGGATTGTGTGGCCAGGCGGAGCTGATGTACAAGATTGGCAGCGATGAAGTTCCCTCCTGCCCCAGAGTCAATGAATGCCTGAGTCTTGAAAGACCCTCCGGGATATCTGAGAGTTATAGAAATGGTACAAAGAGGAGCAGCATTCAAACAACCTAGGAGGCACTCCTCCCTAACTCCTAGGCGCGGGAGTTTCCCGCTCGCTCTTTGCACTGAGCGAGGAAGTGACCTTTGCCCCCGCAGTACAGGCACAAACCCATACTACGGCGGCGCCACCTTTCTTCAGGTGTCAGGGACGCTCTTCCCAGCTGCATGGGCTCCTCGGATGTGGCTTCCGTGGACGTGCTAGCCCCCCTTGGGCCCGATGGGAATGGGCGAGGAGAGGTTGGAGCCAGCGGAACTAAACGACGGAGAGAACGCCCCTCTTTGGCCCTCTGCTGAAGGCGGCGATCGATGCGGCCAGCCAGTAGGGATGTGAATCGTTTTTTGACGATTTAAAATATCGTCCGATATATTTTAAATCGTCAAAAAATCGTTAGGGCCACGATACAATACCAATTCCCCCGATTTATCGTTAAAAAATCGTAAATCGGGGGAAGGGGGAGGGCAGGAAAACCGGCACACTAAAACCCCCTAAAACCCACCCCCGACCCTTTAAATTAAATCCCCCACCCTCCCGAACCCCCCCCCCCAATACTTTAAATTACCTGGGGATCCGGCGGTGGTCCAGAACGGCGGCGGTCCGGAACGGCCCCCTCAATAGAATCGTGTTGTCTTCAGCCGGCACCATTTTTCAAAATGGCCGCCGCAAAATGGCGGCGGCCATAGACAAAAACGATTCGACGGAGGAGGTCGTTCCGGACCCCCGCTGGACTTTTGGCAAGTCTTGTGGGGGTCAGGAGGCCCCCCCAAGCTGGCCAAAAGTTTCCTGGGAGTCCAGCGGGGTTCCGGGAGCGATTTCTTGCCGCAAATCGTTTTCGTACGGAAAATGGCGCCGGCAGGAGATCGAGTGCAGGAGGTCGTTCAGCGGCAGTCCGGAACCCCTGCTGAACGACCTCCTGCAGTCGATCTCCTGCCGGCGCCATTTTCCGTACGAAAACGATTCGCGGCAAGAAATCGCTCCCGGAACCCCGCTGGACTCCCAGGAAACTTTTGGCCAGCTTGGGGGGGCCTCCTGACCCCCACAAGACTTGCCAAAAGTCCAGCGGGGGTCCGGAATGACCTCCTCCGTCGAATCGTTTTTGTCTATGGCCGCCGCCATTTTGCGGCGGCCATTTTGAAAAATGGCGCCGGCTGAAGACAACACGATTCTATTGAGGGGACCGTTCCGGACCGCCGCCGTTCTGGACCACCGCTGGATCCCCAGGTAATTTAAAGCATTTGGGGGGGGTTCGGGAGGGTGGGGGATTTAATTTAAAGGGTCGGGGTGGGTTTTAGGGGGGTTTAGTGTGCCGGCTCACGATTTTAACAATTTTTCACGATAGTTTACACACCCAAACGGCAACAATACGATTCCCTCCCCCTCCCAGCCGAAATCGATCGTTAAGACGATAGAGGACACGATTCACATCTCTACCAGCCAGTTCGATGAGAGCATTGAGGTCCTCCGGAAGGTCTCGAGCCGCCAATTCGTCTTTTATCCGTGCAGCAAGTCCCTCTAAGAAGATTCCACGGAGGGCGTCGTCCCGCCATCCAACCTCCAGTGCGAGGGTACGGAACTCCAAAGCATAATCGGCCAGGGGCCGAATTCCCTGCCTGAGTTGGAGCAATTCGGAGGTTGCGGAGGTCTGGCGAGCTGGTTCATCAAAGGCTGCCTGTGGTCCAGTCAACATTGCTCATGCAAAGGCTGTGTCCTCCCAGGCCTTTGCAAACTGTTGTACTGTTGTAAATCCAGTAGTGGATCCTTGGGCCGACCGTAGATGGAAGACGGTCAGGAGGCAGTTCAGGTCAGCAGGCAGACAGGTAGACTGACAGGCAGGCAGGTAGACTGGCAGGCAGGCAGGTAAACTGGCAGGCAGGCAGGTAGACTGATAGGCAGGCAGGTAGACTGACAGGCAAGCAGGTAGACTGGCAGGCAGGCAGGTAAACTGGTAGGCAGGCAGGCAGGCTAACAAGCATGCAGCTATCTTGGTAACTGTGTTGCAAAGGCAAGGAAACCTAGGAGACGCCGGGTTTACATTCCCCCAGCATCTGATGTCACAGAAGGAGGTGACGTCATAGAATGAGGCGTGTCACAACATATACTTATACAGAACTCCAGCAATAGACTGGTTAAATAATTGCTCAATAAGTATGAAAATTCAGTCCCTCAACATGGGACCATGTTTCACAACGCGGGACGTTTTTTGCCTTCCGTGGACATGGACACAAGAATTACTTGTATATTGGCCGATTCAAGTCGTATTGCTAAAGTATGTTCCATCATCCACAAACATTGGTCAGTATTATCTCCACTTTCCATTTTTTCAGATCCCAGATTTTCTTTTAAATGTGGCAAGAATCTTCAGGATCTCCTAGTCTCTTCTTTTTTTAACACCACCCAAGACTAATCTGGTACCTCCTAAAGGTCATTCCCCATGTAGCCACTGTTTAGCCTGCACCTTGTTATGCATCTTATCCACCTTTGTTCAACCCACAGTGGTAAAAGATATGAACTGAAACACACAGCCTCTTGTGCCATGACTGGTGTGATTTTTGTTATTCTTTGTTCCTGTGATCTTTTATATATTGGCAAAACATCTCACAGGCTTAAAACCAGGATCTTTGAACACTGCTCCTGTATCCGGAACAAGAGTCTTGAAACTCCATCCGTAGAACATTGGCGGTTGATGGATCATTCAGATTTATGTTTCTTTGCTTTGAAAGTCCTCCATTCGTCTTCTTGTGGTGGGAATTTTTCTGTGTTATTGATTAGGTGTGAACAATGCTGGATTTTTTAGTTTCATTCTCTGTCACCCTCTGGTCTCAATATAGAGATTGAGTGGGGTTCTCTCCTGTGAGCTTCTGTATTTGTTTATGCTCTTGTTTACATACAGGCTATTTTGGTATTTATCCTTCTTCAGTTTATTTTACTCCTTCTGGGTTTCTTTTGGATATGTTGGTCTTTATACAATTTTCTCATTCTGCTCGCGGCTGTTTATATATGCACACTTCCCTGGTGGCCTTGTTACTGTATTAATGCTTTTTTGCACTGCTATCTTTGGCCACATATACCTGCTTTCTCACCTAGTATTTCATTATTCCCGTGGCTGTCACTCTTATAGCTATTAAATCCATCATCAATATTGCTATCTGCGGGGACACCATTCATTTTTTCTTTTGCATCTTGTTTACTAATTTAAGTCACCACACTTATAATTTTCATGAATGATTCCCTTTAAAGTAGGTTTTATTCCCTGCTTTTGTACTTAATGTTCATGTCATGCCTGCTGATGTCATTCTGACTGACAGCTTGGTTTGGTATGCTAACAGAGTTTGCTCTGGATTTAAACTGCCATGTCATTCCATTGTCTTGTTTAAGCCGCTGTAGGATGCTCAATTCAGCCCCTGCTTATCATTCCTCTAAGCTCATACCACAGGTATGTAAATGTTTTATAAATTCTTTTCTCTTTCACATTCTTTTTACCCTTCTTATATAGCTATATATCAAATTATAGTGGTTACATGCAGAATAGTTTATCAACAATGTGCATGACTACATGCTTCTACTATTTTACTTTATTTGATTCTGAGTTGTTCTCAGCAACATTATATTGTTTTTGTTATGTAATTCAACATATGAATGTTTAAATTACAATTCAAAAATTTTTTGGCCTTTTTGTTTTATACACTCCAGGCATCTGTTACTTCGTATCTAAGGGGGTCATGCATGAAAGTGCGTTAGGGGGGAGGAGTAATGGGCAGGAATTAGGGGCCATATCACACGGTTTTAACTCCGGAAATAACTACACCTTTTTCCGCGGAGTTAAGCTGTGCGATATGGCCATAACGTAATTCATGATACATTTTTCTATTGCATTTTGGCCATTTCTGGGCTTGAGGAGGAAGAGGAGTGGAGTAGCGAGAGAGAGAGAGCGCCTCTGGGCAGGGCCTCACTGTGTGCACCGATGATGACTTATGATGGTGAGAAGGGTTATAATTGAGGTTTCAGGTAAGTGGTTGCGGTGAATATGTCTATTTTGGAAGTGGAGAGTGTTTTTGCACATATTTATGTTAATTGTGTGGCCAGGTGAGTCATGTTTTGAATAGTTAGAAAGCTATTCTAATTTGTTTTATATTGTTTTGAATAAAATTTGAGATGATATTGTAAGAGTAGTTTGTAAAGAATGGTGAATGACTCCCATTCTTTTAAGTGGGAGCCATTGAGTAGAATGGCTCCCACTTAAAAGAGTGGTGATCCGTCTAGAGACGTTTTTGAATCCCCTGACGAAACCATGTGTGAAACAGGAGTCTCTTGTCAGGAAGAGAAGAATGATATAAGGAATTACCTGGAAGATGAATGAAAAATATAAGGATTATACCACCAGGAATGTGGAGAAATTGTGTGTAAAGGATAATTTGGTATTTGTGGGAGTATCTAAAAAATGTTTTTGATAATTGTATTAAACATATTTAAGCTAAACATTGTAGAAAAATGCTTAATGTATTGTATGGAGCATGTATGTGAAGAGTGAGTGTTGATGTCTAATATGTATATGTTTTACATTGTATTGTATTGTGGTGATATAAGAACTTTTTAAATGATTTGTTAGAATATGTGATATAAATAAATCTTACTAATATTCATACATACAGGTATGTGATATATGTCATTCTTCAAATTTAACCCATTGTTTAGGGGTGGTTTCCCTGTGCATGTCTGTTATGGCCTTTAGTTAGATATAGAGGTGAACTAGGAGTGCAAAATTTAGAGTGGTACTATGCTGCCGCCCAACTAAAGGCCATAACAGACATGCACAGGGAAACCATCCCTTTGCATGGGTGGTCTGGGGAGGTGGTCCTGGGATGGTGGCTTTACTCAGAGCTAGTCTGAGTGTCTCAAATCTGTATTCAATTGCTAGCCTCTTTGATAGAATTTTCCATTGAAAAAGATATTTGTTCAATTTGGCTGCAGTGCCAGCTAGCCATGGGTTTTTTTTACCGCACTTTTTTTATTGTCTGAGACAGTCTCTCTGTCTGTGCCACTGAAAGCAGCTGGCATTTTTCTGCTTATTTTACCCCCTGGGATAGGTTGCAAGCAGGATTTGGGTGCTGTGGGTGGGAGATATATTCAATTTCTAGCTAGTTTGATAGAATTGCCATTGAAAAAGTTATTTCATCGTTTTTGCTACTGTACAAGCCAGGCTTTTTATTTAACTGCAGTTTTTTTATTTTATTTTTATTTTATTTTATTTTTATTGTGCTCTTTTAAGCCAAGAAGGCAGTGCACTGGACATCAGTGGGCACTGGGCAGTTTTGCAGACTCACATATACTGGGACGGGGTACTCTCTGAAGCCAAATCCCCAATGGGCCTCTTTTGTACTTACAAGCTTGGTGTGTGCACATTCAGCGGTCCCAGTTTTAGTGTACATCCAGGCACTGCCTCGTGGGCCTGTGGGCAGTTTTGCAGACTCACGTATATTGGGACAGGGGTGCTCTCTGAAGCCAAATCTCCAGTAGGCCTCTTTTATATTTACAAGTGTGGTGCATGCACAAGCACATACAGTGGTCTGTAGGCAGTTTTGTAGACTCACATATATTGGGACAGCGGTGCTCTCTGAAGCCAAATCCCCAGTAGGCTTCTTTTGGAAATAATTCTTTTAATTGAAATCCCTAGTAGGCAGTGACATTAAATCCATAATGTCAGGGAAAGCTAGACGTGGTCGAGTGATTGGGACTGGAAGAGGAGGCACTTCAAAAGGCAGTGCCAGTCGCCCATTAAAGTTAAAAAGGGACCTGTTACAATCTACAATCTCTGGAGGGGCAGGCAGTTCCATCCGGAAAAAAATGAAATTTAAAGATGATGCATTACCACCACCTGTTTCTGACCCTGTAGTTTTAGAAGTGAGGGAAGGGGAGGCTGAGTCATGCAAGACAAAATGATGACACCGAAAAGCAGCAGTGTGAGAGCAGACGACTTAGCATTGAAAATGTAGTGTAGGCAAGCTTCTGATGCCGATGAAGAATCATCTTGTGTGGGATTCTCATCATCAGAAATGGAAGAAGTAATAGCTGAAGAAGGTTTAGGAGGATTAGTTAGTCCTGTCTTAGCCTCCACTTCAGTGCTGCAGGGGAGAGATGAAACTGATGATGAGGAGGAGGAAGAGCAGTCAGTGCAGGCACAGAGTGTGACTGATGCCCCTGGCATTGCTTCTCAGGGTGCACCCACTACTTCAGCTCCAGTGCCAGCATCCACCTCAAAGGCTATAGAGAAGGGATCACGAAAGTATTCTGTGACCTGGAGCCACTTTAAAGTGACGGAGTACCCGGGTTTTGCTCTGTGTAATTACATTGCCAGGGCTATTAGCAGAGGCAAGCAAATGGGACATGTAACTAATTTTGGCATGATGCATCATATGAAGAGGCAACACCTAACAACAGTACTGCCATCTGGGGATGGTGGCAGTACGAGTCAGGGGACCCCTTTTTCCAGGCAGCATAAAGTGGTTGAAAAGAGCAGAGTCACCCCACACCCTCAGCCCCTTCTAGGAGTCTGGTGGCAGGCCAGCAGCCCCCTGCCATGTGGCAGAAGCGACAATCCACCATGGAGGAAATGGGGTCATGTTTGGTAATGCTATCCTGGGGTAGGAGGCAGGCAGCCTCAAAACTTGTAACCAGGAGCATTGGGGAAATGATTGCCCTTGATGACCAGCCCTTGCAGATAGTGGAGAATGTGGGTTTCAAGCATTAGCTGAAGGTCTTAGTTCAAAATTACAAAGTCCCCTCCAGAACCACATTTAGCAGAAAGGTCATCCCCAGCCTGTACAACCAGTGTCACAGTCACATCCAAGCGCTGCTAGCTAAGGCAGATGGGAGTATGCATTTCACCTGCGATATCTGGACCGCCATGAATGCTGCACACTCTTACCTCTCCCTGACAGCACACTGTTGGGAACTGGCTGAGGCAGGGGCAGGCTGCAGGGGCAGGCAGCAGCTCTATTACAGGCCTATACAGTACAGTGTGCTCCGGTGGAGCGCACTGTTAGCCTGCGTTTGGCTGCGTGTTTTTGATGCGCTATTTTTACCCCTTATACAGTAAGGGGTAATAGTGCATCAAAAACGTGTGGCCAACCCCTCCGAAACTAATAGCGCACACAACATGCAAATGCATGTTGATGGCCCTATTAGTTATTCCCGCATGATACGGAAAGTACAATGTGCAGCCAAGCCACACATTTTACTTTCAGAAAATAACGCCTGCCAAAGGCTGGCGTTAATTTTGGCCAGCACCGGGAAAGTGTACAGAAAAGCAGTAAAAACTGCTTTTCTGTACAACCTCCGACTTAATATCATAGCGATATTAAGTCAGAGGCCCCAAAAGTAAAAAAAAAAAAAAAAGTAAAAATCTGCCCGCGGCCCATGGGTTGGAAGATGGACGCTCAATTTTGCTGGCATCTGTTTTCCGAACCAGTAGCTGTCAGCGGGTTCGAAAACAGATGCAGGTAAAATTGAGCGTCAGCTGTGAAACCCACGGATAGCCACGCTTCTATCAAAAAGGAGGCGCTAGGGACGCGCTAGTGTCCCTAGCACCTCCTTTTACCGCGGGCCCTCATTTAAATATTTTTTTTTCTGTATCACGTGCCCAGGAGAGTGGCCTGAGTACGTGCCGGGAGAGTGGGCACTCACCGGCTCTCCTACGGATTTTTCTGTATCGGCCCGTAAGTGAACAAGTATCAGGGTGAAGGTGGGCTTTACTGCACACCCACCTGACGGACGAGGCCCATACCTCTGCCAATATTCTAGCAAGCATCAGACAGATGCTGATGGGATGGCAGCTACACCAGCGAGACAGGAATCTTCAAGCAGGATTCTTTGTCACAGACAATGGTGCAAACATGGTAAAGGCAATATCCGACGGGCGCTTTCAGAACATCCAATGTTTTGCACACACTCTGCACCTGGTAGTGAAGTCAGCTCTGGGGTTGGAGTCCAGTCACCAAGAGAATGAATACCTGCATACGCTAATACACAAGTGCAGGAACATAGCAGCACACTTCCACAGAAGTGTGAAGGTGGGGCAGGTTCTCCGACAAAAGGAGACTGATTTGGAGATGCCTCACAAGCATCTCATTCAAGACATTTCCACCCAGTGGAATTCCACCTATATGATGCTGCAGAGGTTAGTGGAGCAGCAGACACCCCTTCATGAACTTTCTGTGGCAATGGACATAGGTGTGCATAGTCCCCTAGGGCATCAAGTTTGGTTAGTTATGAGTCAGCTGGTAAAAATCCTGCAGCCCTTCAAGGATACCACGGAGGAGCTGAGTTCCAGAAGTGGCACTTTGGCTGACATCATCCCTATAGTTTATTTTCTGGAGGAAAATTTGGAGGGCTTTAAACAGGAAGAGGGAATGACAGCAGAGGTGCTGCATTGTCTGGACGTTTTGCAGAAGCAGGTGCAAGAGAGATTAAGTCCTTTAACAGAAGACCAGACATACATGCTTGCCACAGTCTGTGATCCCCGTGTGAAAGGGAAACGCACTCTACAGTCCAATTGTCTCACATTTGTGAAGGACCTGCTGTTACTAAAAGTCCGTGAACAGGAGCACCATAGGCAGAGACAGATTAGGCATGAAGCAGAGGAGGAAACAGCGGGCACTTCAGAGAGTTGTGCTAGCCCAAGCAGAAGCAGCACTCTGTCTGCGACAGCTAGTACTTCCTCCTCCTCCACTTCAGTACGCCAAAGCCATGTTACCCATAAAGAATCATCTGTTCTGCTATGGGCTAGAGAGAAAGCAGCTGACATGAGTGACTCTCGGCCCACCCAAGCAAAGGAGACACCACCACCACAAATGTCATTGACACGGTATCATTCAGAGCCCACAGAGGACATGCAGACAGATCCGCTGGCATATTGGGCACACAAGTCGACTGTCTGGCCACACCTAGCCAAAGTGGCTCAGCGATATCTGTCATGTCTACCAACAAGTGTGCCCAGTGAACGTGTATTTTCAATGACAGATGATATCATGAGTCCTCACCGCTCAAGGCTGGCACCAGAGCTGATGAAAATGCTAGTGTTTTTGAAAATAAACATGCCTTTGCTTGGGTTTCCAAATTTTCCCTGTGAATGGCAAGATGAATAAAAGCAATTGAAAGTCTTGCAGCAGCTCCAACTGCCTCCTATGCTCCAGATAATATCAGCACATGTACCTGACCTGAAACGCTGTGCCTGTCCATCCACTGTCCAGGCCATACGGCCCTACAAGGGCCTGACCTCAAATGCTGTGCCTGTCCATCCACTGTCCAGGCCGTACATCCCTACCTCAAACGTTGTGCCTGTCCATCCACTGTCCAGGCCTTACGTCCCTACAAGCGCCTGACCTCAAACGCTGTGCCTGTTTGTCCTGCTTGGAGCTTGGATATTTCATATGTTCAATAGTTTTCATGACCTTCATAATAAGGGCCATTTTCCCTACATGCTTCTTAGGTGCCAACATTAATGTTTCTAGTGCTATAGAAAACTGGTGGTAGTTGTACTCTAGTTTATCCTCTGTGTTCCCATAGTTTACAGAGGCACTGTGTAAACTACAAAGTCAACATAGGTTGATACTGTAGATTTGGACTTCAGTAGCAGTGTTCTTATTTCTGAGAGCTCTTCAAGTTCCTTTGTCATCAGCTGAAGTGCTTAAGTACAGTTAATAGCTTCTGGGTATTCACTAGACGCCAACGGAACCTCCACACTCTAGGGGCCAACCCATTTCAGGGAGCCCTTTTCTGCACAAAGGAAAGGGAACTCTCCCCGGGTGTAGCCAGCCTATCTCTTAGTACCCGTTGACCCTTGTTGAACCAGAGCCGCTGTTCACATGAAGACCTCCTCCAAGTCGACTCACCATGCTTTGAAGGCTTGTGCTCCACTCTAGGGGCCAACAACCCATTCTAGGGAGCCCTTTCCTGTGTAAAGGAAAGGGTACTATTCCCGGGTGTAGCCAGCCTATCTCTTAATGCCCGCTGACCCATGTTGAATCACTGTTCACATGGAAACCTCCTCCACGTCGACTCGCCATGCTTTGAAGGCTCATGCTCCACTCTAGGGGCCCAACCCATTTCAGGGAGCCCTTTCCTGCACAAAGGAAAGGGAACTCTCTCCGGGTGTAGTCAGCCTATCTCTTAACACCCGCTGACCCATGTTGAACCGCTGTTCACATGGAAACCTCCTCTGCCTCGGCCTTGAAAATTCTCGTTTGTATATTTGCTACGTCCACAAGATTTTAAAAGACCAGCAAGAGCTCACTAGACACCAACGGAAACACCCCACTCTAGAAGTGAACCCATTCTAGGGATCCCTTTCCTCCGCTCTGCCACTCTGCCTTGCAGCCATACACCAGATGACTCACTCTACTCCTTGTGGTGTTCTTGCCACTATCATGGTTTCTCATTGTGTTAGTGCTAGTCTTTCTGCTGCTTTGTCCCTTTATCGGCGCCTCATGGTTTTTTCTGACACTCTTTCTGCTTGCTATGTTCCCCCTTCATTGTGCTGTAGGATGTTGATGCCACTTGTCTTGCCACTTTGCCTGTCGTGCTGCCTTCGAGGGTTCATGCAACTGTTATCAGTGTTCTTTTGAAGCTGTGGTGTGTTTTTGACACCCTCACTGCTGCTTTGCACCTCTGTTAAAGCACTCTTGTCACTCCTGGTACCCCCTTTGCCCCTTTACAGTGCCTTAGGCTATTCATTCCACTTTGGTGCCACTTTGCCACAGTCTAAGTACCTTGGAGCTCTTTTCTCGTTCTGATGATTGCTCCCCAGAAGTTTCATCAGAATTGATAAGAAAACTCCAATTCTTCGACCAAAAATAGGCTGCAAATACTTCCCCCCATTGACGTTAATGGCAAAACGGACAATGGATAAAACTAATCAATGAATTGGTTCCCCCCCCCCCCCCCCCCCCCATGAAACTAATGCAACAAATTTGGGTCCCGGCGAAACAAAAACCAAATCGAAACAAATGTTTTCCTTTGGCCATCCCTATTTGCCGCCCATAAGCACTTTTGGTGCTTTCATACTCCTCCACACCCCTGCTGTAAGGGTCTGTTACAGGATAGCAGAGGGCTGTTCTCTGCTGAATACGATTCAGCAGAACTGGAAGATGGCAAATCATAGCCAGCCTGCTGCCCCTAAATGTTCACCTCCCTAGGCACAGGCATAATGGATGCCTATTGACAAATCCAGAGCTGGTCCTGAGAGGATGGCTGGGACCCCAAGGCCAGAATTTCCAGGCCTTAGGACTTGGGACATTTTTCTTGGGATCCAAGGAAGATGCTGAGAGTTATGTTAATATATGTTACAGTTAGGGGCCACATTAAATGAGTGTCTGATGCCATTTATGAGCCAAGTACCAGTCTTTTGTGGGTTTACAAAAATAAAAATAAATTGAACATATGGTGTAGTATGGACCTGGTGCAGAAGTAGGCACAATATGTCTCAAGCTGAATAGGGAAAGCACCACAACATACTTCTTTCCTCTCTGTGACTCCCTCGACTGCACCCCTACTCTGTCCATGAACTGATAGATACCTTTTGTTTCTGGAATTTCTAGCCAGCAAGAGATTAATATTACAATTCACTGATTAAATCAGTTCATAGGCTTTTACAGCATTGGAGGTAGCAGCAGCATTCACAGCAACAAAACTCTCTTTTCCAAGACGATTTCACTAGTATATCGTAGCACAAAAATTAAGCTTCCATTCTTCTTCACAGTCACCAAGAGTCTACCCCATTTGCAATCAGCTCTCAATTCATTCAATGGTAACTTTCTGTATACTAACCCCTCAGTGCCCTTAACAGGATGTATACCAGGCAGCTGGCCCAACAGTCTTCCATCAGCATCTCATATATATTCAGCCCAACCAGGGTCACTGTCTCCATCAGGAACTGTTGTATGGTGATCCAATCCAGTAAAGTGTACGATCCACAAAATTTAGGGAGCACATAGCCAGTACTAAAGACTCTAGCAAATATGCTCTCCATTTTCACTCATCTTTTCTACTTGGTCAACCTAACATTAGCTCATGGATTACTTAGTGTTCTAAACAAGGCCTTCATTGAGTCACTGCGATCACTTTCATTCAAGAAACCTATAAAATATTAGGGATGTGAATCGTTTTTTAACGATTTAAAATATCGTCCGATATATTTTAAATCATCAAAAATCGTTAGAGCCGCGATACAATAACAATTCCCCCGATTTATCGTCAAAAATCGTAAATCGGGGGAAGGGGGAGGGGAAAGGGGAGGGCGGGAAAACCGGCACACTAAAAAAACCCCTAAAACCCACCCCGACCCTTTAAAATAAATCCCCCACCCTCCCGAACCCCCCCCCCCAAATGCCTTAAATTACCTGGGGTCCAGAGGAAGGGTCCCACTGTGATCTTCCACTCTCGGACCTCCGGTGCTTGTAGAAATGGCGCCGGAGCTACCTTTGGTTTTTCCGTACGGAAAAACGATTCGCGGCAGGAGATCACTCCCGGACCCCCGCTGGACCCCCAGGGACTTTTGGCCAGCTTGGGGGGGCCTCCTGACCCCCACAAGACTTGCCAAAAGTCCAGCGGGGGTCCGGAATGACCTCCTGCAGTCGAATCGTGTTGTCTACGGCCGGCACCATTTTGCCAAAAGTCCCTGGGGGTCCAGCGGGGGTCCGGGAGCGATCTCCTGCCGCGAATCGTTTTTCCGTATGGAAAATGGCGCCGGCAGGAGATCGACTGCAGGAGGTCGTTACGGATCCCCGATGGACTTTTGGCAAGTCTTGTGGGGGTCAGGAGGCCCCCCCAACTGGCCAAAAGTCCCTGGGGGTCCAGCGGGGGTCCGGGAACGACTTCCTGCATGCGAATCGTTTTTCCGTACGGAAAATGGCGCCGGCCATATCCCCCAAGCTGGCCAAAAGTCCAGTGGGGGTCCAGAACGACCTCCTGCAGTCGAATCGTTTTGTCTATGGCCGGCGCCATTTTGCGCCGCCATTTTGCGCAAAATGGCGCCGGCCGTAGACAACACGATTCGACTGCAGGAGGTCGTTCCGGACCCCCGCTGAACTTTTGGCAAGTCTTGTGGGGGTCAGGAGGCCCCCCCAAGCTGGCCAAAAGTACCTGGGGGTCCAGCTTGGGTCCGGGAGAGATCTCCTGCCGCGAATCGTTTTTCCGTACGGAAAAACCAAAGGTAGCGCCGGCACCATTTCTACAAGAACTGGAAGTCCGAGAGTGGAAGATCATAGAGGGACCCTTCCTCTGGACCCCAGGTAATTTAAGGCATTTTGGGGGGGTTCGGGAGGGTGGGGGATTTATTTTAAAGGGTCGGGGTGGGTTTTAGGGTTTTTTTACTGTGCCGGTTTTCCCGCCCTCCCCCCCACTGGACCCCAGGTAATTTAAGGCATTTGGGGGGGGTTCGGGAGGGTGGGGGATTTATTTTAAAGGGTCGGGGTGGGTTTTAGGGATGTTTTAGTGTGCCTGTTTTCGATTTTCACGATTTTCACGATATTTTAAAAACCCAAATGGCGATGATCCGATTCCCTCCCCCTCCCAGCCGAAATCGATCGTTAAGACGATCGATCACACGATTCACATCTCTATAAAATATATCCTCTCCAAATGACTTATCTACTACTGTGCCTCCAGATAACTTCCTTGATGCTCAAAACATCACTGCATCTCTTGCCATTTCCACAGTCTCTTCCCCATCCTCAATAATTAGGCAATGCCCCAGACTTAGGCCTCATTGTGGCCCCTTCCTCAACACTCGCTGCCACACCTTCAGCCCTTACCCCATCTCGGCTCATAATATAAGAGATTAGGGAGAGCTGAAGAGAACTGGTTTCCAGAAGGGGAAAAGATCAGCAAGAAGCCAACATGCCAGAGACTTGTGAACATTGTGTCCAAACAGGAGACAGGTTGATTGCCAGGAGCAAGCGTGAAGCCTCCCATGCAGGAGGAAACTCAGATATGTACTATCCATTTCAGAAACATTGTAAAAAGGAAAGAGTATAATTTTTCATAGATGCTCAGAGAGAGAAAAACCCGAATTGTTTATATTCCACTGAAACCCCCCCCAACAAACTGAAGGTTTGCCTTTTTTTCTAAAGCCAAACAAGTGAGACCATTTAAATCTGCCTTTCATCAGCCTACTGCAAATCCTTGGATTATACCAGCAAGTTGAAGTGTATTGAAACCATGGGCCCCACCGTGATTATGCATCACCAGCGATTAAAGACAACAGCGGAAAATTTGATTCTTGGGTACCGAGCTTTTACATTAGCAAGTTAGAATCTGTTCCCTGCTTCCATAAAGCATTGTGCCAAGTGACTGCTAAAAATGGCAAAGAGTAACCTCACTAGGATTCTCTTTTTTGCTTTGATGTCTGTGTTGCTGTGTTATAAAAAGAGGAGAAGAAACGTTTATATTTTTTCAGTCAGATCAGTTGCGCCAGTTTGTGGAGGCCCGGTCACCAGTTACCTCATCCCCCTTGCTTCAAAATGAGTAAGGCTTAAATAAATATTTAATATACCAGTTGTAATGCTATGTTAATGCCCTGACTTAGTCATGTTTCTCTTGAATTTTTCTCCTTATTTTGATATTTCTGTCCTCCTAGTCCTTATTTTCTATAAATGTTCAGATTACAAATATACAAATGTAAAATTTCAAAATTGAAATATTATATAATAATTTCTGTATTGACAACATTTGAGTTTTTGTAATTAACTTGAATCAAACTTTGAAATTATTTTTGATATTTGTAAATCAAAATTATAAATAAAGAATTAGCCATTTTTTTTTTGTTTTTTGTTTTTAACTGCAGGGCAGGCAGAATATATAATATTTGCTGTTTCATCTGTTATAAGATTATTAATACCATTGTTCCTCCTGTCTTAATCCCCTTTTCATTTGTCTGGTTATAAGTAAAGTGTTGAAATGCTGTGCTTTGTGTACTGATTGCCTGTGATAAACTAGGCTAAGGAATAAGGGGAGGGAAACAAAAGTAAATAGAAAAGGTGGATCAGAGTGGTATATAGGGCCTTCCTCTTCCAAGTGTTATTCTGTAACCCATAACCTCCCACCCAGTCTCTCTTACTCACAGGGCAGGTGGGGGTTGGTCTTCTATGCAGGTTACTCCCTCCCTTGGCAGCGTGTTCCCTGTATTACCAGAAGGGAGTGCTACAGAAGGGAAAGAGGAGCTGGATAAACCAGCTTTGACACTTTCTGACCCTGATTATGAGATTAAAACTGAAATCATTTAGTATTATGCAGAAAGTGAATTTCTTAGAGCCTCTAAATGTAAACTATACAATGAACAATAAAAATTATCATCCTGGAAAGTTGTCAACATGTTTGAGGCAATAAGCTTTAGAAAACAAACTTACCAATGTGATCCAGGAAGATTTTCCACCATGAGCTCCAATAAAATATAGGACCAGAAGGACAGTTGTGATCACAAAGCAAAACACGGAGACAAACATAACCCAACCTTGAAGAGTTGAGGCACCCAGATTTGAATTGTCTATTCTTGTTGAGGCTACTAGAATCCAAACTAGACCACCAAAAATCTATGGACAAAGATAAAATAGAAATAGAAATGCAATTATTTAAACCAGTATAATTATTTATTTAATGAACATTTATAATAATGATCCAAGATAAAAATTCTCTCAACAAATTAAATGACAAAAACAATGACAAATAAAACAAACAATGACAAATAAAACAAACATGAAAAAGGTTAATTAAAAGACCCAAAGGATCAACTGATACATAATCAGCTCATAAACCAACTATCCATGATCTTTCTAATTAGTCTATAGATTTCTTCAAGTGTATTAAAATGTACTGGACAAACCCACAAAAAAAAATAAAAAAATCTCCAACTTTTTCTGAAAAGATAAATAATAGTTTTCTTCTCCGAGTTCCTGAAAGAAAGTATGCCATCATTGTGAGCCAGATAGAGAGAAAGGCCTGGATTGTCCGGTGGGTGGATTTATGAAATAGCAAAATAAAAAGAGATGTGTTGCACCAAAATTTTCAATTTGTTTCTTCTTTTTATTTTGTAGGGGTTTTCACCCCATGTTTCCATTTTTTTTTACATTCATTCTCACAACAGAAAAAAACCATACTGGGGGCCAGTCATTGTGGAGAGAAGGGGTTGCCACTAATCTGCCCGATTGAAGTGAGTGGAGACCGATTGAGATCTGGGCTGCACTTGCAGAGCACTCCCCGAGTGACATCATCAATCGAGGCCCGCGAGCATAAAAGCCTGTGGTGCTGAGGAGTGAGTGGGGCCAGTCGTTGTGGAGAGAAGGGGTTGCCACTAACCTGCCCGATTGAAGTGAGTGGAGACCAATTGAGATCTGGGCTGCACCTGCAGAGCTCCCCCCGAGTGACATCATCAATCGAGGCCCGCGAACATAAAAGCCCGCAGTGCTGAGGAGTGAGTGGGGCCAGTCATTGTGGAGAGAAGGGGTTGCCACTAACCTGCCCGATTGAAGTGAGTGGAGAACGACTGAGATCTGGGCTGCACCTGCAGAGCTCCCCCCCCGAGTGACATCATCAATCGAGGCCCGCGAGCATAAAAGCCCGCGGTGCTGCGGTGCGTCACTGCTGCCGGCACAACGCCTAAGCCGCACACGCCGAAGGGGCGTGCGCAGCTTACATTGGCTTTGATCACCTTTTATTGCCTATAGTTTTTGGATTTATTGGAGATCTATGGGGCGAAAAAGGAAGGCTAAGCTTGGACTTCTTCTCCGGCACCGCAGATAACTGGCCCTATGGATGTGCATCTAAGCAGGAGGAATTTGCCACAGAAGGACATGGATAGAGATATCTCTGATGTCTCTTTAAGTCCTGGCATGGGACTGACACCTCTGCAGCCCCCAGGAAGAAGATCAGGAGGAGTATCCGACGTCGAAGAAGATGCAAATGTAAGTGGCTTTGAACTTTTATCTCAGTCACTGAAAAATGCGATCCTTCCCTGCTCAGGGCTAGAACAGCATGAAGCAGGTCAAGGAACTTTGACAAAAATAGACAGCATACGGCCTAACATCGTCGATGAGTCTAAAATTACCATGGGGGATCTATGGAGGATGCTGACAAAGGTGGACTCTAATGTTTCTTTGATGAATTCCTCCCTTCAGCCATTGTGAATGAAAACAAAGTTGCTATTCAAGATCAAGGGAAGAAATTAAAAGATGTGGAGTTATCAGTGGAAAATGTGTCTTTAGAGTTACAAAATGTAAAAATGATGGAAAATCTTCACATATCTGATAATACATTATTACATAATGAGTTGGAAAATATAGAGAACATTATCAGAATTAAGAATTTGCGTTTTGTGAACTTTCCCATTACTAGATTGTTAGCAACTTACGAGATGCTCCAGAAATATTTAAGGGAAAATCTGGCATATGAAGAGATACCTTTAATTTCTAAAATATATTATTTCCCTGTCCCAATTAGTAATACACTTGGGAGGGAGGAGGAGAATATCCCAGGTGTTTCTACGTTTTTGGAGGAATCCATCGATATAATTAATAAGAGAGCAACATTATTTGTGTCTTTTGTGTTAGAAAGGGATAAGGAAATCATACTAGAGAAATTCTTTAAGAATAAAGATATACTATTCTGTGGGCAGAAGGTTTTTATATTCCCAGATGTCTCCAAGCCTACCCAGGCAAGGAGGAAAAAATTTTTACTCTTGAAAATAAAACATTGGAATTAGGTGCAACTTTTTTTTTTTTAAATATCCCAGCAAGTGTTTTATAAATTTTTAGGGGAAAAAATATATATTTGTGGAACCTTCACACCTGGAAACTTTAAGGGATAAGAGTGAGGCCAATATGGGAACACCTATGTCTGCAGTTGTACAGTCCAATAATGTAGAAGAAGCAACCTCTCCTCTCTGATTGTTTTGTTATTAGTATTTTTTGTTTAGTCTTTTAGGCTCCCATCATTATTGTTGTCAGTGTGAAGGCTGAAGTGATATGGATAAGTAAGAATTCTTGAATTTGTTTATTTGCTTTCACACTGAATTGCCTATGTTATACACAGAAATGTGATTTGTTGTTGTAAAATTGAATAATATTTAATAAAGAGTAAATTAAAAAAAAAGAAAAAACCATACTGCAAAATCAAAAGAACAGTTTTAATAAAAAACAGGCCTCTTGTGGCCCTGAAAGCACCTCCCCACCTTGCCACAATTGAACCCCTCCCTGGGCCCAGCTGACCCCATTCCTGCCCCTACCAAGCCCAGGGTCTAGGCCTGCCCAGCTGGGCCTCCTCGATCCCTCCTGCCCCTATTAAAATCTGCTAGGGCTTTCCCTCCTGGTCTCAATTTAACCCTTTCCCATGGTCCTTAAAAAATCCTTAAGGACAGGAGTGAAAAGTAATGGTAATTTTATTTCAAATATGAAGTACAGAGAAGGCGACCAAATGATAAAGGGGTTGGAACGGCTCCCTTATGAGGAAAGGCTAAAGAGGTTAGGGTTGTTCAGCTTGTAGAAGAGACGGCTGAGGGAGGATATGATAGAGGTCTATAAAAATCATGAAAGGTCTTGAACCGGTAAATGTGAATCAGTTATTTACTCTTTTGGGTAATACAAGGACTAGGGGCATGCAATGAAGTTAGCAAGTAGCTCATTTAAAACATAATGGGAGAAACTTATTTTTCACTCATCATATAATTAAGCTTTGCAATTCATTGCCAGAGGATGTGGTTAGTGGTGTTAGTGTAGCTGGGTTTAAAAAAGGTTTGGATAAGTTCCTAGAGCAAAAATCCATAAACTGCTATTAATCAATAAGGATTAGGAGCTTGGGATCTATTCATTTACGGCCCGATTTTAAATGGCTGGCACACATAAAAAACAGGGGTTACGTGCGTGGCCGGGCCTTGAGCATAACCTTCGTTATGCGTACAAGAGCCGGGCCGCAGAAAAGGGCGGTCCAGGGGGCCAGCACAGCAGCCTTTTGCTGCTGTGCTGGGGAATCGCGCGCCGGCAGCCTGCCGGCGTGCTCAACTTATGCCAGTTCAGGTGCTGGCATAAGTTCTAAATCAAAGAAAAAGAAAGGTAGAGCCTTTTAAGGAGTCGGGGAGGACAGGGGAAGAGGGAGGGATTATGGGTAGGGGGGTAGGGAAGTTCCCTCCCAGTCTGCTCCTTAATTGGAGCAATCTGGGAGGGAACTGGGGGTGGCCGCAATGCTTTGCCTCCTGAAAAATACATTATTCAACCCCCCCTTGTGCGCGCCATCCCATATTTTATAAAATGCACGCTGGCACACGCATGTTATAATATTTTAAAAACATGTGCGCGTGCATATGTTTTTAAAATCTACCCCTTAATGTTTGGGTACTTTCCAGGTATTTGTGACCTGGCTTGGCCACTGTTGGACACAGGATGCTGTGCTTGATGGATCCTTGGTCTGACCCTGTATAGCATGTCTTATGTTTTCTAAACAAAATCAAATTGGTGCAAAATAGAAATATAAAGATCAATAAAAAATGTTAAAACAATAAAGCACACATTGAGCTGTGTTTTTAAATTTTGTGTTCTAAAATTTGCCCAACAGAACATAATTCAGTTAAAATCCCATATAAAACAACCAAGCTTTCAGTAGCTTCCTAAATTTAAGATATGATGCTGCCTGGCTCATGTTTTCTAATCTTATTTCATGAGGGGATGGAAGGGTCAGCAATTCTCAGCCCCATTTACGCCCCTTCCCGCCATCCTTGAAACTTTCTTAAGGCAAGAGCGAAGCCCACTCCTTCCTGCTCTGGCTCCAGGAACTTTAAAAATAGTGCAGAGCACCTAGAGGCTGGTGTGGCTGAACAGTACAATGGCACCAACCACAGGAGAGGCAGGCAACAAAGTGATACTACTTTGGAGCTGTCCTCCAGGCAGATAGTGCCATTTTTAAAGTTCCTGGAGAATGAGGCAGGAGACCCAAAATTTATCTGGCGAAAAGAGACAGTGCTGGAGGCATTCCAGTGGCAGAACTAAACTTTAGGTGGTGAGTGCAGATATTGAGTGCCATCTGGTTATATTTGTTGTTAATTTGTAATTTGTTATTGTTTGTAATATTTAATAATATTCTTATTATTGAATAAGAATAGACAGAGGAATTGTCTCATTAACTTTTGGAGTAGCCAGTTAAAAGTCAATTTTTAAATACTTTACCCAGCTGACTGAGAGGGAACCTGGGGAGGCCATCGGATTTTATAACATGCATGCACCGGTGTGCGCATGTTATAAAATCTGCGCGGCCATGTGTGCGCTTATTTTAAAATCGACCCCTAAGCATTGAGGGTGCCTGTGCCCCTTTGAACAGGTGTGCTGAATGAGGTGGCTTCCTTAACCATGTGGCTAGCATAGCCTTGGAAGCTGCCTCCCATTTCTGGGAATAAGGGCATAATTATCAAATTTATGAAAATCATTACTGACCTTCAAGTATCAGAAGGCACCTAATGTCCAGGAGATAAAGCCTCTGAATGCTGGGAGGGAGATAAATTAAGTGACAGGAGAACACTACTTTAGACAAGAAGGAAGATGCTGGCCACAGAGTGACAGCCTCTGCTGAGAACATGTTGGCCACAGAGTGACAGCCTCTGCTGAGAACATCAGGTACAGATCCCTGCATGACACAGGCTAGAATTGAGATGTGCCAAGCAGAACAGATTGCAACAAGAAATGCTGTCTTCAGGGAGAAATCTTTCACAGCCGAAGGTCTTAAAGGTTCAAAAAAAGGGACTCATCAAAGTCTCCAACACTAGATTAAGATCCCACTGTGGGACTATTGGTCTAAACAGGGGAAGGATTTGTTTTACCCCTCACAAGTATCTAACCACTTCCAGGTGCGTAGCTATCTGAATACTCTTGCATATACCTCTGAAACAAGAGATGGCTGCTACCTGCACATTCAGGGAGCTGAGGATCAAACCCTTATCCAAACCTCTTTGAAGAAAGAGGATTGGATCCACCTTCCAGGGAGATATCTTGAGCTCATTAACAGAAATCTTCAAACAAGTGCCAAATCTGGATATATGCTAGGGAAGTCAAGGTTCTTACCTTCAGCATAGTTGATATAACAAAAATAGAAAAGCCTCTTCTACACAGATGCTATCTCTCAAGTGCCAGGATGTGAGAATGGGGGGGCAGGTCTGCTATTATGATCAAACTTTGCTATAGTAGCCTGTATTCCAGAGGGAGAGGGAGAGTTGGGCCATCCAGGATCCTCACTAGGTTCACATATCATGGTTTTCTTTGCCACTCGGTTATAACCAGAGATGATCAGATCTGCTCTATCTATGAGCAGCCAGGGTTGAAACATCTACACCTAGGGTCTAATTAGTTTGCTTGGCCACTTGATCCCCACTCTGCCTGCCGAAGAATCTGCTGGTTTTGGCATTTGCCCCATTTGCCATCAAGTCCATGAACGGGAAACCCCACCAATCTCCTCACTAAGCACCCACTCCCCCAGGTCCAGCTTGTTCATGCTCAGGAAGTCTGCTTAGATGTTTTTGCTCCCTGAAATGTTTGCAGTTGAAAGATGTAACAGGTTCCGTACTGCCCAAATGAAGAGCAGTCTTACCTCCTTTAACAGGAAGGCACTGCATGTGGAATCGTGTTTGTTTACAAATGCCACCACCATGGTTTTGTCAGACAGTACTCATAAGAACAGAAGAAATTGCCATACTGGGTCAGACCAAGGGCCCATCAAGTCCAGCATCCTGCTTCCAACAGTGGCCAAACCAGGCTACAAGTACCTGGAAAGTACCCAAACACTAAGTATATCCTATATTACTGATGCTAGTAAAAGCAGTGGCTATTCCCTAAGTCAACTTGATTAATAGCAGTTAATGGACTTCTCCTCCAAGAACTTATGCAAACCTTTTTTAAACCCAGCTACACTAACTGCACTAACCACATCCCCTGACAACAAATTCCAGAGCTTAATTGTACGTTGAGTGAAAAAGAATTTTCTCTGATTAGTTTTAAATGTGCTACATGCTAACTTCATAGAGTACCCCCTAGTTTCAAGCATACAGACAGCCTTTGGGGCTTGGGTTCAATTAGGTACTTAACACATTTATTAAGAACTTCCTCAAGCAGTTTATTTAGAACTTCTTCAACCAAGTTTTTTGATGCCAAATCTGCTGCCAACTTGTTCAACCACAGAAGTCCCTGGGTTGCCACTCTTGAAAATACTGCCTGAGAGGACATTCGGATCAAATTATATAACGTGTCCACTAAGAATGCCACTCCCAACTCCAGACAGGCTGATTCACCATTTTCTGAAAGCTGCTGAATCCAGCATACCAATGTTTGAGCCAGAGCCACAAACATGGCTGCCTGTATGGCTATAGCATTAGAGGTATAGATCTGTTTGAGGATTAGTTCAGGTCTTCCTGTTCCGTGGACCTTAAACACTGTGCCGTTTTCCTGGTGACTGAGATACCAGGCCATCCACCCTGAGAATTTTTAATAACATGTTCTTCTCTTTCAGCTTAATGCCCAGTCACCCTCACTCTGAGAGGATTTGCATGCTGACAGAGCCATATTCTTAAATGGCCTCATGAAATGGGAAGGCCTTTGGCAGCTTGCGAACAACCAGTATATAGGGTCTCCATCTGAGGGGGTTGTCCCTATTCGTGTTTGAAATCCTGAAGGTTGCCAAAGCATCCAAATAAGGCAAGATATGGAAGAGCCTTATAACTGCGGATTTCTCTTCCTTAGAGGAGCATGCCCCTTCTTCTGAATTCCCCATTGAAGAATGGTCAGAACCTTCATCTGCCTCAGAGTCCTCTCTGTCCTCCAGAGAGGCTGAGGTAGTCTGAAAATCTGGGGCTTTTGGAATAGAACGTGGTGGCTTAGATAAAGACTCCTTGTCTGACCCCCTGGCCTCTAGGCTCCCATGGCCCAGGAGGGCCCTTCCACTGTGGTCCTTCATGGCTTTAAAGGTCTGGTACATAATCAAGACTCGAGGAAAACTCTCTGCACCCCTGCCACCTCCGTGCCCCAATCCTGACCCTCCAAAGGAAAGGGGAAGGTCTTTCCCCCATGCTGTCTCACCAGCAGGGGCCCCAGCAGGGAAGGAATAGGGATCAGGCTCTGCAGGAGTTGTTCTGGGCTGCTTCAGATGCTCTGGTTCCTGCACAGCAGGATCTCTTCCTAGGACTGCATTTTCTGGGAGAGGGGAGGCCACTGCACCTTGAGGTGAGGCCATCTCCTGGTCCCGGTCACAGGCAGGGCAGAAGGAGTCTGTGACGCTGGGAAGCTATTTGGTGCCACAGATCATGCACCTCTGCTCCCGCATTCCAATGGTGTCCATTTTTTTTTTAAGCATGCATACTAGGGCTGCAACAATGGCATGGCACACTACTCACACCTCAGGGGCCTTTTGAGAAAGATGTCTTCCCCTTATGTCATGCCCTGCAGCCTATGATCCTGATACTATACTCCTTATCAAACCGGGTCCTCTTTCTTTTCTGGGGGGGGAGGTTTTGTACAAAATATAGGGAGGAGGGAGAGAAGGGAAAGAGACCTCTAACTTCCCCTTTTTCAAGCTAGCATGCCCTCCAGGTTTTCCCAGTAGTCTACCAGGCAACCAGACCAATGAGGGGATCCACAGTCTCTGCAGAGCCTGTGGATTCATCCTGTGGTGCCTACTACCAGCGCGGAATCCACTCCTCAGAGCTATTGACTCAGAGCCAGGCAAACTCAACCAGACCAAATATGCACCTTGGCTCTGGAAGAAAATCTTCCTCTCGCTCTCTTTTTTTTGAGCCCTCTGTTGCTGACTCTGCTGGAGACAGACTACTGGCAACTATTTAGATTCACATCCCTCCTGAACCTAGCAGTAGAGGCACGAGGGAAAAAAAAGAGGTGTGGTCTCTGTCTTCGGCAGCTGTGATGACATATCCCATTGGTCCAGACCGGTGTAGCAGGAAGAAAAGGAATTCCAAGTACAAATGTAATCAGGAAAAAATCTTTCAACTTTCCTCTAAAGAAAATAAGGAAGAACAGAAGCACAGACAAATTAAAGACTAAACATTAATAAGGGAAGCCAAAAGAACTACCAAGATGAAAACTAACATTAAGTATACCAAAAGACACACACATCAAAGACCATGTGGTAAAAGAGGTGCTGAGGGAGAAAAACTGAATAAATTTTCATTTTGATCATCACCACAGAGGATGTTTGGGAAATATCCCTGTTGGAACCATTCTTTGTAGGTGAGGACGCAGAAAAACTGAAGCAAATCAATATGAAACTGGAAGAAGTACTGGAGCAAATTGACAAACTCAATAGTAACAAATCATCAGCATGAGAATGCAATTCACTGCAGAGTTCTGAAGGACCTCAAGTAGGAAATTACAGATCTGTACATGAGGACTAGCGTGTAGTCAGTGTAATTATTATTAGAATTATTAGAAAGGGAATTATTAGAAAGGGAATGGTGAATAAAACGGAAAATGTCATAAAGCCTCTGTATCGCTCCATGGTGAGACCGCACCTTGAATACTGTGTACAATTCTGGTCGACGCATCTCAAAAAAGATATAGTTGTGATGGAGAAGGTACAGAGAAGGTACATGAGAGGTCTAGAACGGGTAGATGTGAATCGGTTATTTACTCTTTCGGATAGTAGAAAGACTAGGGGACACTCCATGAAGTTAGCATGGGGCACATTTAAAACTAATCGGAGAAAGTTCTTTTTTACTCAACGCACAATTAAACTCTGGAATTTGTTGCCAGAGAATGTGGTTCGTGCAGTTAGTATAGCTGTGTTTAAAAAAGGATTGGATGAGTTCTTGGAGGAGAAGTCAATTACCTGCTATTAAGTTCACTTAGAGAATAGCCACTGCCATTAGCAATGGTTACATGGAATAGACTTAGTTTTTGGGTACTTGCCAGGTTCTTATGGCCTGGATTGGCCACTGTTGGAAACAGGATGCTGGGCTTGATGGACCCTTGGTCTGACCCAGTATGGCATTTTCTTATGTTCTTACCAAAATGAGGAAAGACTAAAGAGGTTAGGACTGTTCAACTTGGAGAACAGACGGCTGAGGGGGGGGGGGGGGGTATGTTAGAGGTCTTTAAAATCATGAGAGGACTAGAACGGGTAAATGTGAATCAGTTATTTACTCTTTCAGATATTAGAAAGACTAGGGGGCACTCCATGAAGTTAGCATGTGGCACATTTAAAACTAATCGGAGAAAGTTCTTTTCCTCTCAACGTACAATTAAGCTCTGGAATTTATTGCCAGGGGATGTAGTTAGTGCAGTTAGTATAGCTGGGTTTAAAAAAGGATTGGATAAGTTCTTGGAGGAAGTCCATTACGTGCTATTAATTAAGTTGACTTAGAAAATAGCCACTGCTATTACTAGCAACAGTAACATGGAATAGACTTCATTTTTGGGTACTTGCCAGGTTCTTGTGGCCTGATTTGGCCTATGTTGGAAACAGGATGCTGGGCTTGATGGACCCTTGATCTGACCCAGTATGGCATGTTCTTAACACCAATTTTTTAAAAGGTTCCAGGGGCAATCCTGGAAGCTACAGATCAGTGGATTAAAAATTGGTCTAGACACAACAGTGGAAATGATTGTCAAGGATATATGGATAAACATAGCTTAATGGGCAAATAGCCAGCATGAATTTAGCAAAGGGACGTTGTACCTTACTAATCTGTTAGAATTCTGCAAGGATATACTGTAAATAAGCATGTAGATAAGGATGAACCAGTTGAAATACTGTATTTAAATTTTAAGAATACATTTGATACAAGTCCTTTATGAGAGGCTCCTGAGTAAATTAAAAACCATCAGACAGGAGGTATCATACTACTGTGAATGGGAAACAAAGAGTAGGACTAAATGGTCAGTTTTCCCAGTGGAGATGTAAATAATGGAGTGCCTACAGGGCTGGCACTAGGAAAATGGCATCTTGTGAACCTTTTTTTATGGCACTTCCCAACTGATCCCCACCCATGACATATTATTCTACTGGAGAACCTGGCGAGTGCTTCTTTCACCCCCTCCAGGTACTCTTTCTTCCCTCCCTCCCTCCAGGCACTCTCGCCTGCTTCCCACACCTCTATTCCCTCTCCCAAGTACTTTTTCCCTTGCTCCATCTTTCCTCCCTACATGCTGACTTCCCCCTCCCCCTCCCAGCATCTTGTGGGCACCTCCTTAGTTGTTTGCTGTATACCAATACTAGTGTGATGGCTTAGTTCCTCCTCTTTGGTTCTGGAACTAATTAAGTATGCATTCCTTCCTACTTGGGCATTCCATGCAATTTTTTTGTACATATTTTGCTTTTATATTGTAATCTTTCCATCTTAGAAAGACAGGTTTTGCTATGTAAAAGAAACACATCCACCGGACAAAGTTTTCTGTAATTGAAAATATTTCAGCTATTTGAATAACTGAAGTCAGTCTAGCAAACAAGCTCTTAAGGTGCTTAGCTAGACTGAAAGTTACCCTTTGAATGCTCTAAGTCATTTCCACAGGTAAAAGCAGTTTTACTCGTAGAAATGGGCTTTTTGAAAACTGCCCATCCTCTATGCTGGTAAAATCATGAAATACTGTTCAACAATACATGTAATTTTGTCCACGTTGATTGTTTGGAGGCATTCCTGCAAGTTGGGTTAGGTTGGGGGAGGCAACTACACATGTTCTTGGCCAGAAAAAATACCCAAAAGGTATTTTTGCCTGGGGAAAACCTGGATGTAAAAAACTACCAGTGAAGTTTGCACCAATACAGGCAATTTGATTTCTGCCCCTAAATCCAGAGGAGATGCACAAATGGTGCAAAGTCTGTATTATAGCTCCAAGACATGCGACTGAAAGACGTAAATATTAGAGATGTGAATCGTGTGATCGATCGTCTTAATGATCGATTTCAGCTGGGAGGGGGAGGGAATCGGATCGTCGCCGTTTGGGTTTTTTAAATATCGTGAAAATCGTGAAAATCGTGAAAATCGTGTAAATCGAAAACCGACACAGTAAAACATCCCTAAAACCCACCCCGACCCTTTAAAATAAATCCCCCACCCTCCCGAACCCCCCCCAAAATGCCTTAAATTACCTGGGGTCCAGTGGGGGGGAGGGCGGGAAAACCGGCACACTAAAACAACCCTAAAACCCCACCCCGACCCTTTAAAATAAATCCCCCACCCTCCCGAACCCCCCCAAAATGCCTTAAATTACCTGTTGTCCAGAGGAAGGGTCCCGGTGTGATCTTTTACTCTCGGACCTCCATTGCTTGTAGAAATGGCGCCGGCGCTACCTTTGCCTTGTCATACGACAGGTCAAAGGTAGCGCCGGCGCCATTTTGTTTTTGTCCCCCGAGGTCAGGAGCGTAGGAGATCGCTCCAGGACTCCCGCTGGACCCCCAGGGACTTTTGGCCAGCTTGGGGGGGCCTCCTGACCCCCACAAGACTTGCCAAAAGTCCAGCGGGGGTCCGGGAACGACTTCCTGCATGCGAATCGTTTTTCCGTACGGAAAAACGATTCGCGGCAGATCGCTCCCGGACCCCCGCTGGACCCCCAGGGACTTTTGGCCAGCTTGGGGGGGCCTCCTGACCCCCACAAGACTTGCCAAAAGTCTAGCAGGGGTCCAGAACGACCTCCTGCAGTCGAATCGTGTTGTCTACGGCCGGCGCCATTTTGCGCCGCCATTTTGCGCAAAATGGCGCCGGCCGTAGACAACACGATTCGACTGCAGGAGGTCGTTCCGGACCCCCGATGGACTTTTGGCAAGTCTTGTGGGGGTCAGGAGGCCCCCCCAAGCTGGCCAAAAGTCCCTGGGGGTCCAGCGGGGGTCCGGGAACGACTTCCTGCATTTGAATCGTTTTTCCGTACGGAAAATGGCGCCGGCCATACAGCATATGGCCGGCGCCATTTTCCCCTATGAGGAAAGACTAAAGAGGTTAGGACTTTTCAGCTTGGAGAAGAGACGACTGAGGGGGGATATGATAGAGGTGTTTAAAATCATGAGAGGTCTAGAACGGGTAGATGTGAATCGGTTATTTACTCTTTCGGATAGTAGAAAGACTAGGGGGCACTCCATGAAGTTAGCATGGAGCACATTTAAAACTAATCGGAGAAAGTTCTTTTTTACTCAACGCACAATTAAACTCTGGAATTTGTTGCCAGAGAATGTGGTTAGTGCAGTTAGTATAGCTGTGTTTAAAAAAGGATTGGATAAGTTCTTGAAGGAGAAGTCCATTACCTGCTATTAAGTTCACTTAGAGAATAGCCACTGCCATTAGCAATGGTTACATGGAATAGCCAGTTTTTGGGTACTTGCCAGGTTCTTATGGCCTGGATTGGCCACTGTTGGAAACAGGATGCTGGGCTTGATGGACCCTTGGTCTGACCCAGTATGGCATTTTCTTATGTTCTTATGAGATCGCTCCCGGACCTCCGCTGGACCCCCAGGGACTTTTGGCCAGCTTGGGGGGGCTTCCTGACCCCCACAAGACTTGCCAAAAGTCCATCGGGGGTCCGGAACGACCTCCTGCAGTCGAATCGTGTTGTCTACGGCCGGCGCCATTTTGCGCAAAATGGCGGCGCAAAATGGCGCCGGCCGTAGACAACACGATTCGACTGCAGGAGGTCGTTCTGGACCCCTGCTAGACTTTTGGCAAGTCTTGTGGGGGTCAGGAGGCCCCCCCAAGCTGGCCAAAAGTCCCTGGGGGTCCAGCGGGGGTCTGGGAGCGATCTCCTATGCTCCTGACCTCGGGGGACAAAAAACAAAATGGCGCCGGCGCTACCTTTGACCTGTCATATGACAAGGCAAAGGTAGCGCTGGCGCCATTTCTGCAAGCACTGGAGGTCCGAGAGTAAAAGATCACACCGGGACCCTTCCTCTGGACCCCAGGTAATTTAAGGCATTTTGGGGGGGTTCGGGAGGGTGGGGGATTTCTTTTAAAGTGTCGGGGTGGGTTTTAGGATTGTTTTAGTGTGCCAGTTTTCCCGCCCTCCCCCTTCCCCTCCCCCTTCCCCTGATTTACAATTTTTTGACGATAAATTGGGGGAATTGTTATTGTATCGCGGCTCTAATGATTTTTGACGATTTAAAATATATCGGACGATATTTTAAATCGTCAAAAATGATTCACATCCCTAGTAAATATACAATATATACCCTGGAGGAGAAGATGGAGAAAACAGATATGATAAAAACATCCAAACATGAGTAGGGCCCTTAAGTTTTCAGTTTTTATTTTATTTTCCCTGGGAATTAATAAATAATAATTATAACAAAAATGGGAGAAAATCAGTGGAAAAACTGTCTAGAAAGGTTGGGGCCAATCAGTGGTGAGGATGATAAACTCATGTCACCTGCCACTCACCTGCCCACTCTATTCTGGCGCAGCTGCAGGAGAGACAGAGACACGTGTTCATGCAAAGAGCGTTGGGTCCTTCTGCCATTGGTCATCTTTAGTTGAAGTGTGAATGTCCTGCATCCCTTCTAGCCTGTTCCTTTCCTTTCCCACTGTCTCAAGTTGGCCCTTGATTGTGTGCAAGGCAGCTGCTGCCTCTGTGCTTCCTACGTGTCCTCGCAGGGCTGGCTCTCCTCTTCAACTCCTACTCCTCCAGCACAGTGACTCCTGTGGCCATGGTGCAGGCTTGCCACTGATGCGTGCCTATGATTTTCTTAGTTTGGCACGGGCAGAGAATATTATGCAGCACAATTCTCTTGAAATTAAAGGTAAATAGATTTGCTGTACCTCACGCACTGCTCATTCACACCATCTGCTGCTTTCTTCCTCTGAGTTCATGGCTTGTCTAGGAATCTCAGTGAGTTTCAAATCAGCAGCCCTATAAAATTAAAGTTGTCCTGCTGCTGTACTTGTACAATTTGCATCCCGTTTCAAAAAATTAAGGTACCTCAAGTTGCTGGCCGCTAGGGATGTGAATCGTTTTCCATATCGTCTTAACGATAGAAATCGTATGGCAGGGCAAGAAAATCGTGTTAGGCACGATTTCTTAGTTAAAAAATCGTTAAAAATCGTTTTTTCCGATTAGTGCGCACTAACTCGAGTTAGTGCGCACTAACTGAAAATGATACAATTTGACACTTTTCAGGTCAGTTAAGGTCAGTTTAGGAATGAATATGTATTCCTATTGGCTGCCCTCTTATTTATTCATGTTATCAAGGTTCCCACTGACAGTATATGGGGGATGGGAAATGGAAACAGTTGGTAGCTTGACAAAACAAGTAATGTGATCAGTCAATGTGACTAGAACTTGTGCCCTAACCCTGATACCAGGGGTATTGTGATCTTCCTGCACACAGTGCCCTATCCCTATTAATACCAGGAGTGTTGTGATCTTCCTGCACACAGTGCCCTAACCCTGGCACCAGGGGTGTTGTGATCTTCCTGCACACAGTGCCCTATCCCTATTAATACCAGGAGTGTTGTGATCTTCCTGCACACAGTGCCCTATCCCTGATACCGGGGGTGTTGTGATCTTCCTGCACACAGTGCCCTATTCCTGATACCGGGGGTGTTGTGATCTTCCTGCACACAGTGCCCTATTCCTGATACCGGGGGTGTTGTGATCTTCTTGCACACATCCCGGTATCAGGGATAGGGCACTGCATGCAGGAAGATCACAACACCCCTGGTATTAGGGATAGGGCACTGCGTGCAGGAAGATCACAACACTCCTGGTATTAATAGGGATAGGGCACTGCGTGCAGGAAGATCACAACACTCCTGGTATTAATAGGGATAGGGCACTGTGTGCAGGAAGATCACAATACCCCAGAGGAGTGAGGGTCAGGCAGCTCCCCCCTGTCTGTGAAGCCAGCCTCTCACTGGTAATGCAGGGAGGGAGCTGTCTCAGACTTCACCATCCTCCCCCCCCCCCCCCTCACCCACACACCATTCACTGGCTGGGACATGGGGGAAGTCAGGAGTGAGGGTCAGGCAGCTCCCCCCTGTCTGTGAAGCCAGCCTCTCACTAGTAATGCAGGGAGGGAGCTGTCTCAGACTTCACCATCCTCCCCCCCCCCCCTCACCCACACACCATTCACTAGCTGGGACATGGGGGAAGTCAGGAGTGAGGGTCAGGCAGCTCCCCCCTGTCTGTGAAGCCAGCCTCTCACTAGTAATGCAGGGAGGGAGCTGACTCAGACTTCACCATCCTCCCCCCCCCCCCTCACCCACACACCATTCACTAGCTGGGACATGGGGGAAGTCAGGAGTGAGGGTCAGGCAGCTCCCCCCTGTCTGTGAAGCCAGCCTCTCACTAGTAATGCAGGGAGGGAGCTGTCTCAGACTTCACCATCCTCCCCCCCCCCCCTCACCCACACACCATTCACTAGCTGGGACATGGGGGAAGTCAGGAGTGAGGGTCATCATCTCCCCCTTGTCTGTGAAGCCAGCCTCTCACTAGTAATGCAGGGAGGGAGCTGTCTCAGACTTCACCATCCTCCCCCCCCCCCTCACCCACACACCATTCACTAGCTGGGACATGGGGGAAGTCAGGAGTGAGGATCAGGCAGCTCCCCCCTGTCTGTGAAGCCAGCCTCTCACTAGTAATGCAGGGAGGGAGCTGTCTCAGACTTCACCATCCTCCCCCCCCCCTCACCCACACACCATTCACTGGCTGGGACATGGGGGAAGTCAGGAGTGAGGGTCAGGCAGCTCCCCCCTGTCTGTGAAGCCAGCCTCTCACTAGTAATGCAGGGAGGGAGCTGTCTCAGACTTCACCATCCCCCCCCCCCCCCCCTCACCCACACACCATTCACTAGCTGGGACATGGGGGAAGTCAGGAGTGAGAGTCATCATCTCCCCCTTGTCTGTGAAGCCAGCCTCTCACTAGTAATGCAGGGAGGGAGCTGTCTCAGACTTCACCATCCTCCCCCCCCCCCTCACCCACACACCATTCACTAGCTGGGACATGGGGGAAGTCAGGAGTGAGGATCAGGCAGCTCCCCCCTGTCTGTGAAGCCAGCCTCTCACTAGTAATGCAGGGAGGGAGCTGTCTCAGACTTCACCATCCTAGGGCACAAGTTCTAGTCATATTGACTGATCACATTACTTTTTTTTGTCAACTACCAACAGTTTCCATTTCCCATCCCCCCAACCATCACCTCAGTTGGAACCTTGGTAACATCAATAGATAAGAGGGCAGCCAGCCAATAGGAATACATATTCATTCCTAACTGACCTTTACTGACCTGGAAAGTGTCAATTTGTATCATTTTCTGTTAGTGCGCACTAAAGGGAGTTAGTGTGCACTAACACGATTTAACAATTTTTAACGATAAATCGTTAGAATTTCTATTGTATTGTGTTCTATAACGATTTAAGATGATATTAAAAATATCGGACGATAATTTTAATCGTTAAAAAACGATTCACATCCCTACTGGCCGCTGTTACTTAATTCAATCACTCACTGCCTAGTTATACTTGTTTGAAGGCAGGTTTGCTACATAGGCACCGAGTTTGTTTTATCCAGGGTTTTGTGTTACTTCACAAAAGAGATTATTTTTTTTTTTAACTTAAAAAAGTGATGAGGCACAACGATCGCGATTTCCAACTTATTCAACATAGCTATGTTGAATACGTCAAACCTAAATAAACACTTAAACCCCCCACCCTCCTGACCCCCCCAAGACTTACCAAAACTCCCTGGTGGTCCAGCGGGGAGTCAGGAAGCCATTCCTGTATTCCTTTGCGAGGAGCACGAGACGTCGGCGTCACGTCGGAGTGACGCGGACGTCATGTGATTCACCGCGCCTCCGCTCCGGGACCCCCGTTGGACCCAACCGGAACTTTTGGCCAGCTTGGGGGGGTCAGGAGGCCCCCCCAAGCTGGCCAAAAGTTCCGGTTTGTCAAACACCTTCTGAAAATCCAAATACACTACATACCGGTTCACCTTTATCCACATGTTTATTAACCCCTTCAAAATAATGAAGCAGATTTGTTAGGAAAAACTTCCCTTGGGTAAATCCATGTTGTGACTGTGTTCCATTAAATCATGACTTTCTATATGCTCTATGATTTTGATCTTTAGAATAGTTTCCACTATTTTTCTCGGCAGTGAAGTCAGGCTCACTGGTCTATAGTTACCCGCATCGCCCCTGGAGCCTTTTTTAAATATTGGGGTTACATTGGCCACCCTCCAAGTACAATGGATGATTTTAATGATAGGTTACAAATTTTAACTAATAGATCAGAAATTTCATTTTTTAGTTCCTTCAGTACCCTAGTATGCATACCATCCAGTCCAGGTGATTTGCAACTCTTTAGTTTGACAATCTGGCCTACTACATCTTCCAGGTTCACAGTGATTTGATTCAGTTCGTGTGACTCATCACCCTTGAAAACCATTTCCGGAACTGGTATCTCCCCAACATCCTCATTAGAAAATACAGAAGCAAAGAATTAATTTAGTCTTTCTGCAATGGCCTTTAACCCCTCGGTCATCTAATGGTCCAACCGACTACCTCACAGGTTTCTTGCTTCGGATATATTTTAAAAAGCTTTTATTATGAGTTTTTGCCTCTATGGCCAACTTCATTTCAAATTCTCTCTTCGCCTGTCTTATCAATATTTTACACTTAACTTGACATTGCTTATGTTTTATCCTATTTTCTTCAAATGGATCCTTCTTCCAATTTTTGAAGGATTTCTTTTGGCTAAAATAGCCTCTTTCACCTCATCTTTTAACCATGATGGTAATCGTTTTGCCTTCCTTCCACCTTTCTTAAAGCGTGGAATATTTCTGGACTGCACCTCTAGGATTGCATTTTTAAACAATGTCTATGCCTGTTGAACACCTTTAACCTTTGCAGCACCACCTTTTCCGTTTTTCTAACTATTTTCCTCATTTTTGTGCTGTCTGTTGCTGCTCTCCGGCTTCTCCCACCTACAGTAAGGTGGCCAACTGCCCGGTTTTCGACCAGACTACCTGGTTTTGCAGCCTGTTATATTGTCCAGTTACAAACGGTAACTGGACACTGTAAAATCCAGTCAAGCAAAGGGTGAAGATGATGGAAGCACTGGATGCGCTGCGAATGGAGCCCATCCCGTTCGCGGCTCAAGATGATGGAGGTGCCGGGTGCAACATGAATGGAGCTCATCCCGTTCGCGGCTCAAGATGATGAAAGTGCCGGGTGCGCCGCGAATGGAACCCATCCTGTTCGCGGCTCAAGACGATGGAGGTTCTGGGTGCGCCACGAATGGAGCCCATCCTGTTCATGGCTCAAGATGATGGAAGTGCCGGGTGCGCTGCGATTGGAGCCCATCCCTTTCGTGGCTCAACATGATGGAGGTGCCGGGTGCGCCATGAATGGAGCCCCTCCCATTCGCAGCTGAAGACGAGGGAGGCCTTGGGTGCTCTGCGAACAGAATGCTGTGAAGTGGAAGGAGACCCCAGTGGCTCTGCCCTGTTCAATCTAGTGCCTAGAATCCCTCTGCTTCCTATTCCAGCCTCTCCCAGGCAGCATTCAAGGAAAAGGAACTTGGGTGAGCCTGGAGCAGATGAAGCACAATGTAAACAAACAAACCCAAAAAAAAAAAAAAAAAAAAAGCCCCCCTGCTCCCTAATTCATCCCCTCCCTTTCTCTTGTTCTCCCATTTTTCTTCTGCCTGCAGGGAACAGAAAGGGCAGGGGAGGTGAAGGAGAGGGTGTGTATGAGAAACTGGAGTGGATAGCAGAACAAAGAATTTAGTTTTTGCCGGAATGTTCCTATCTACAATTTTGTGATACCTTATTCGGTACTTGATGAGGGTTTGTGTTGTTCTGGATGTGAGACCAAGGTGAAGGATTCTGAGAGCAAGTAGGTTGTATGTAGTATTTCTAGCAGTCAAGCCGCTCACAGCTGAAGACAAGGAAGGCACCGGTAGGCTCAGCCGAGGAGCAGTAAGCAGCTAATGACCTGGACGCGGCCTGTGAGTGTATATATGTGTGCACCGAATGACAGGCACAGTGACAGGAGTGTCACTGCCTGTAGAGTTGCGTTTCCAGTTCAGTTCTTGTCATATGTTTTTATTTATACTATGGTCTCTTTATTCTGTTTTTGACAAGTGTCTGACACTGCATGTGTGACTGAGGTGAGGTAGCTATCATGTAGCTTCTGTGTAGGAATCTATTGCAACTTGGTTTGTTCTTTTTCCATAATAGGAAGTGTATTGGTGTTTTAGGGTCTGGTGTAATATTTGTAGTGTTGCCTTTTTATGAGTAAGTTTGTTACTGTTTGAGTGCTGGCTGTTGAGGAATCTGTAACAGATTTCAATTAATAAAATTTTTTATTTGCATTAAGAAGCTTTTGTAAATTGCAGTTTGTTCAGTGTCATTTTCTCTCACAATATAACAGTTAAAGTAGGAAAAAAACACTGTTCATCCTGTTTTTGTTTAGTAAGTTTACCATTTTGTAATAGTAATTTAATTTATTCATGACTTTCTCAGGGCCAACCCCACAAACAATGCATGTTACAATAGGCCTGATCCCATGAGATCAAGGTGGATGAGCTGAAATGTATGCACATTAATGCAAATGAGGGGGAACAAACACGCCTCCTTGTGATTCCTCCCCCCTCCCCCCCACTCCAGAGTACTCAAGTGTCCAGTTGTGGTCTGTGGTAAAGTTGGCCACCCTAACCTACAGCAACTTCTTCCATTTACAGCAGCTCATTCTTTCTTCTGAGCAGAATGAGCCAATGAATCTTTGGAGGTGGGAAAAGCCGCAGGACGCTGAGAAGCATTTCCTTCCAGCCCTACAACTCCAGTTCTGCCAGTGCCATGCTGGGCTCCATTTTAAAACAGGTTATTAGAGCCCAGGGCAAGTGGACCTTCTGTGCTGCATGGAGGAAAGACAGCTGTGCCACAACTATCAAAGGGTAGGTAATCAATTTTTCAGAGGGGGGGAGTGCAGAGGGGCATTGACCCACCCCTGCCCCTACCCCATAGCAATGCTTGTGCCGAGTATAGAAGAAAACAAGAGAAAGTTCATTAAAAAAAAGAAGCGACGAATCATGGCAAAAAAAAATGTAATGAGAGTAAAGAAAAACACAATAACTTATTTACTGAACCTAAAAACTGCTTGCATTATTGCTCAAACAGGTTAAAACCAGACTGTCAGTCTACTAACAGAAAGGTACGAGCTATTGTTAACGAGAACCCTACCAGTCAAATAGCAGCTGCAGCACCCAATGGAGCTCTGCACATGAAAGTGCAGAGCTCCAATATTAATCACTGACAGATTAATATTGGATAGAAAAGGATTACAGTGCAATTAATCTAAAACATCATGCGTAAACAGAACAGAAACTAGAAATATATGCACACCAAGATCGACCAAATTGCTTTTCATATCCATCGCATACATGCAATAATAGTGTACTGGTATTTTGTATGGCACAAAAAAAAATAACCAAAAGGCTTTTTCTCAAATATCTTGTTGCTGAATGCAATAGCAATCTCTAGCACCCTTCCCCTTACTCACCCGTATTTTGTTTCCCTGTGTGTTATGTGAAAGTGTATTGGTAGATCTATTTACCAAAATACTGCAGAAAGACAGGACCCCAATCTGGAAACATTCAATTTACTATCATTTCTAAAACGTACTGTCAGCATGCATAACTTTATACAGAAGGAAGATGCAGAACAACACCCAAGAGTTATAGATTGTACAAAATCGACATGCTTTATTAAATGAAAAAAATGAGAGCTATAAGTCATAAGTTTCGATTTAAAAAGAAAGGCACATTTTCAGACTTTTTAAGCTAATATTGAGAAAAGTGGGCAATGCTGTCTTGCTGCTTCTGGTTCTGAGATACTATAGACTCGCAGGAATTAGATTTGTCTGCACTGTATAAGAGCGCACTGATACTGCTTCTCTAAAACGTTAAAAATAAAACCAGCAAGTCTCTGCAGCCCTAACCTACAGTCCAATTGCTCTGTTAGTTTTATATCTAGCAATACACTGTTACAATGAATGAGGGATACTACCATACTCACAAAGTCGGTTATCATGAGAACATCGGGAAAGCTTGTGAATACATTCAGCCCAGATGGCAACGCACTAACATCTCCATAAACATTTTCTGGGTTTGCACCGCTGGTTGCCATGATAAGTTCTCTAGCTTTTGGTTAATGAGAATTCTCCTGTACACCTCCTAAGGGGCCCCCTTGCTGGAATGGTTGCGCAAGAAAAAGCAGGTAGCTCAATCAACGCCTCTGTACAACAGGTGGAGCTAAGAGACTTGTTCTATGTGATTATCCCCCACCTCGTTTGTAACCTGAGCTGGCCATGGAATGTTCATCTACTCTGGCAAAGCATTAGAAACTTTTCTAATAGCATCATGCAAAAAGACATAGAGTTGCGGAGAAATATTACTGTGTTTAACAGTAGAATGCTTTGCCATTGTTTATTGATCTCTTGCAACACATTTACCAATCAAAATTTAATAAAACTGTTTCTTATGATTTTGCCAGCCTAATCACCTGGTGGCACAAAAGAAGTGGGCTATTTATATCAGCTTTTCAAATATTAGGTTATTTTTAAAATGCCTATTTAGGAAGCTTTAATTTATTATTGGTGCACTTTTATTCCACAGAAATCCAGTAAAATGTCCAGTGCAGATTCCAAGGCATTCATAAAAATAACAAATGCATCACGATACCAACAAATATAAAATTATAGATAAAATCCATCAACACGAAATCAACAAGTTTTGAGTTCCATAAAAGTAGAGGTCAAAGTTTTGCTTAAATACAAAACGTGCTCCAGATTTATTGCTGAAAGTATCCCAATATTTTCAAAAGTAAAAATGCAGACAAAATTACAGCAGTTCTTGAACTCAAGCAAAATTTGAATACATCTGCCCAGACCAGTGTTTCCGAACCTTGTCTTGGAGGCACACCTATCCAAACAGGTTTTCAGGATTGCTACAATGAATATGCATGAGATAGATCTGCATACAATGGAGACCCAGAGTACGCAAATTTCTCTCATGCATATTCATTATGGATATCCTGAAAATCCGACTGGTTAGGTGTGTGACTTCAAGAGAGGGTTGGGAAACACTGGCCAAGAATGCAAGCACTGTCGTCCTGGAGTATAGGAAGGACTAATAAGGTTCTTTAATTGCATGGAATTTCCACTGGAGCACAGGAAAGCAACAAGAAAAAATAGTTTGTGACTTTCTTCTTAACAGTTTAAAGTAGATTCATCTGGCATAGAGAGTACACATAGACAGAATCTAAACATGATTTTGAATAGGATAGTGGTTTCCAAACTTATTTTCAGGATATCCACAACGAATATGCATGAGATAAATGTGTATGCAATGCCTCTATAGCATGCAGATTTTAGTCCATGCATATTCGTTGTGGATATGCTGAAAAGATGGCTGGCTGAGGGTCACCCAGGACAGGTTTGGGAACCTCTGGAATAGGGTATTCACCTGAGGCTAATCCAGACCTGGATTTATCCCAGTGCATCCCTGAAGATCTAGTCTAGTGCTGCCTTTTTTCTTTTGGACCGATGAACCTGTAAAATAATAACTGCTATTCTTGTTAGAGGTGGTGTTCACTCTAGTTCCAGCTTTACAAACGGGCGCTCTCCCGGCGCGCACACAGGCCACTCTCCTGTGCGCGTGATTTAGTATTCAAATGAGGGCCCACGGTAAAAAGAGGCGCTAGGGACACTAGCGCGACCCTAGCGCCTCTTTTATGACAGGAGTGGCGGCTGTCAGCGAGTTTGAATTTTTTTTTTTAATTATTTTTAACTTTTGGGACCTCTGACTTAATATCGCCATGATATTAAGTTGGAGGGTGTACAGAAAAGCAATTTTTACTGCTTTTCTGTACACTTTCCTGGTGCCTTTGGGTAGGCGCTAATTTCTGAAAGTAAAATGTGCGGCTTGGCTGCACATTTTACTTTCTGTATCGCGCGGGAATAACTAATAGGGCCATCAACATGCATTTGCATGTTGCGGGCGCTATTAGTTTCGGGGGGGGGGTGGGGTTGGACGCGCGTTTTCGATGCGCTATTACTCCTTACTGAATAAGGGGTAAAGCTAGCGCGTCCAAACGCGGGTTAACAGTGCGCTCCGCCGGAGCACACTGTACTGTATCGGCCTGTTAGTTATTTTATTTTCCCCTCCCCCACACGTTTTGCTTATTTAACTTATTTAAAAAGCGAGCAACTTTCTTTTACCTCTTTATTTTGTTCAGTCTCCCAGTTTCTTCAGCTACTGTAGCTGGGACTGACATACAAAACCCCAGCTGCAGTAGCAGGCACCTGCTCTCCCATCCCTTGAGCAGAACAGGGTCATAGAGAGTGCAGGTTTTTTTTTTTGTGAGTTTTACTTTCACAGTTTATTTTTTGTAACTCACTTCCCTGAGTATTGTCTGCTGTAGTTTTAATTGATTTATTTGGAGCACAACACACTTTTGTTCAGCATTTTGTATTAATTAAAACATATATTCTTTTCAAATTAAGGCCACTGTTGGAAACAGGATGCTGGGCTTGATGGACCCTTGGTCTGACCCAGTATGGCATTTTCTTATGTTCTTATGTTCTTATGTCCCCATTCCCCATTGTCTACACCATTTAGAACAGAAGTAGGCAATTCTAGTCTTGGAGTGCCACAAACAGGTCTGGCTTCCAGGATATTTCAGGAATATGCATGGACTATATTTGCATGCACTGTTTCCATTGTATGCAAATTTATCTCATGCATGTTCATCATGGATGTCCTGGAAAACAGAAGCAGAGTTGCCTACACCTGATTTAAAAGAATGAAAGGCTGGGCAATAGGAATGAAACACTCTTAGGCAGGATCCAACAGAGCTAGGGGCAAGAAAGAGAGTAGAGCACCAGTTATATTTTACTCAAAACCTAAATATTACCAAGCTTTTAGCTCAGGGCTTCCCAAACCTGTCCTGTTGGCCTCATAGCCAGTCAGTTTTTAGGATATGCACAATGAATATGCATGAGATAAATTTGTATGTACTATAGAAAAATTCCTGGAGTCTCTAGGTGAACCCAGAGAGTTCTCAGATTATTGTCAAGGTCTCAGCTTCTAACCCCTTTCCTGTCATTACACTTACCTCCACTGCTGCCAAGATACCACCTATAAAATCAGCTGTCTCTGGTACAGCTTCTGGCAGCTCTGCTAGCTGGAAAACAAGGCAAAATTAGCCAGAACTGAGTGAAGGGACCCCTCTCCAGTCAGAGATGCCCCTGGCCCCAACTATGGATAAACTCAGGAGCACGGGTTCAGGTGCACAGCCATGGGGGAAAGGCCTTGAGCCACAAACCTAAGAAAGAACTATCCTCCCCTCATAGCTGAAACCCTATGCCTATAACCTTAGCAGATTATGGGCCTCATTTACCAATATCGCATTGGTAACACATTAAGGGGCGTGTCCCATGCAAATGATGCTTTTTTCATGCAGTGGAGAAACATCGCGTGCGGCGATGTTTTCGCAATTTGCGACATATCTTCGCGGTGCGCGTTAAAACCAACCAAAGAATCATCGCACTGCACGAACAGCCTATGTCCGCTCTTAGGTCTCACAGAGAGAGAGAGAGAGAGAGAGAGAGAGAGAGAGAGAGAGCCTTGCTATATATCCTACTCCCTAGACAGGTATTTGTATCCCCATGGTAGGCAATGGTAGGCATTGCTTGTTGTTGCCCAGGTAGAGTGTCCATCAAGCTAGGTTGAGAGAACATTGCCCAAATCTCTTCTTGGAGTGAGTTTCCTCACTCCGAAGGTCATCAAATCTTCACAAGAGACCACTGTTCTGTTCGTACGTCTCATGTTGAATGTGAAAGTGGCCCCCAACCCCCTATGCTCACTCATACCTAATCCCCACCTCGAGTTACTAGGTGGGCCTACCATGGGGATACAAATACCTGTCTAGGGCGTAGAATATATAGCAAGGCACTCTCTCTCTCTCTCTCTCTCTCTCTCTCTCTCTCTCTCTCTCTCTCTCTCTCTCTCAAATCAGCCATTTGGAATTGTTGTGGACTGCGATAACTGAATAACACATTTGCAAATTGCGTTAACGGCTGTCAAAGACAATAATCATCATATCCATGATATTTCCAGTTCCTAGTAACTTGTGGTCTGGCCCTTTAGTAGAGACAGTAGATCCATTGTGGCATATACAATGCTTGCTGGTAGCAGAGCACACTAATAACATCTGGTCAAAGCATGTGTTAAATTTTTGGCTTTTGCAAATGGACACTTAATAGTGGGTGGAAGAAAGCATGCCATGCTATTTATTTACCATGCACATGCTAAACCTGCAGTTACATAGTATGTCTCTTCATTTGTATGCATGTACACACTAATTCAATGTGCATGTTAAGATCATAAGAAATGCCTTGCTGGGTCCATCAAGCTCAGCATCCTGTCTCTGAAAGTAGCCAGTCCAAATCACCTGTAAAATTCCATAAGAAAGTGCTTTTCATGTTGCTCTCCCCAAGAATTAAAAGGTGAGAAACAAAAGTCTATATGGCTAATAATTATTTATGGCCATCTTACTAATGGGGTCATTTACTAATGTGTATTAACACATGGCAACCAACGTAAACCCACAGATAATTTGCAGAATGTGAAATTTTGTGCATTATCTCTAACAAAAAAAGCCTGGTGCAATGCAGGTATGTTAGTGACCTGATTTGCATGTTAATATATGTAAATATGCTCATTACTATGCAAATCAACGATTGTGGATTGCGTTAAAGTTGGGAAACTGCATTATTTGATTTGTTAACTACAGGACCTAAGATGTAGTTAACTTATCCCTAGAAGAATGCTAATGCACATTCTGTTGCTCACAGGGTCTTGAGCTGGATGGCCCCAGAATCCCCCAGCCCACTGGGGGTCTAGTGGAAACCCTTCTGCCAACCTCTTACTCTGCACTCTCAAGTGTCAAAACCTTTAAAAAAGATGTACATTGCCCCGGCTCCTATGGGCTTATGCCCTGATGGCCACATTTCTCACTCTATATCTCACTCTAAAAAGACACCACTAAGACAGAAGGCTGTAGGGGGCACTCTTGCCACCACTGGATCACCAGGGCTATCAAGTAAGTTTGCAAGGATACTGGGGAATTGGAGAAGGAGTATAGAACTTCATTATTAGGCTTGGGGCCAGAGGTAATTTAAAATTGGTTAAGAACATAAGAAAATGCCATACTGGGTCAGACCAAGGGTCGATCAAGCCCAGCATCCTGTTTCCAACAGTGGCCAATCCAGGCCATAAGAACCTGGCAAGTACCCAAAAACTAAGTCTATTCCATGTAACCATTGCTAATGGCAGTGGCTATTCTCTAAGTGAACTTAATAGCAGGTAATGGACTTCTCCTCCAAGAACTTATCCAATCCTTTTTTAAACACAGCTATACTAACTGCACTAACCACATCCTCTGGCAACAAATTCCAGAGTTTAATTGTGCGTTGAGTAAAAAAGAACTTTCTCTGATTAGTTTTAAATGTGCCCCATGCTAACTTCATGGAGTGCCCCCTAGTCTTTCTACTATCCGAAAGAGTAAATAACCGATTCACATCTACCCGTTCTAGACCTCTCATGATTTTAAACACCTCTATCATATCCCCCCTCAGTCGTCTCTTCTCCAAGCTGAAAAGTCCTAACCTCTTTAGTCTTTCCTCATAGGGGAGTTGTTCCATTCCCCTTATCATTTTGGTAGCCCTTCTCTGTACCTTCTCCATCGCAATTATATTTTTTTTGAGATGCGGCGACCAGAATTGTATACAGTATTCAAGGTGCGGTCTCACCATGGAGCGATACAGAGGCTTTATGACATTTTCCGTTTTATTCACCATTCCTTTTCTAATAATTCCCAACATTCTGTTTGCTTTTTTGACTGCTGCAGCACACTGTACCGACGATTTCAATGTGTTATCCACTATGACACCTAGATCTCTTTCTTGGGTTGTAGCACCTAATATGGAACCCAACATTGTGTAATTATAGCATGGGTTATTTTTCCCTATATGCATCACCTTGCACTTATCCACATTAAATTTCATCTGCCATCTGGATGCCCAATTTTCCAGTCTCACAAGGTCTTCCTGCAATTTATCACAATCTGCTTGTGATTTAACTACTCTGAACAATTTTGTGTCATCTGCAAATTTGATTATCTCACTCGTCGTATTTCTTTCCAGATCATTTATAAATATATTGAACAGTAAGGGTCCCAATACAGATCCCTGAGGCACTCCACTGTCCATTCCCTTCCTCTGAGAAAATTGCCCATTTAATCCTACTCTCTGTTTCCTGTCTTTTAGCCAGTTTGCAATCCACGAAAGGACATCGCCACCTATTCCATGACTTTTTACTTTTCCTAGAAGCCTCTCATGAGGAACTTTGTCAAATGCCTTCTGAAAATCCAAGTATACTATATCTACCGGTTCACCTTTATCCACATGTTTATTAACTCCTTCAAAAAAGTGAAGCAGATTTGTGAGGCAAGACTTGCCCTGGGTAAAGCCATGCTGACTTTGTTCCATTAAACCATGTCTTTCTATATGTTCTGTGATTTTGATGTTTAGAACACTTTCCACTAGGGATGTGAATCGTGTCCTCGATCGTCTTAACGATCGATTTCGGCTGGGAGGGGGAGGGAATCGTATTGTTGCCGTTTGGGGGGGTAAAATATCGTGAAAAATCGTTAAAAATCGTTAAAAATCGAAAAATCGAAAAATCGAAAAACCGGCACATTAAAACCCCCTAAAACCCACCCCCGACCCTTTAAATTAAATCCCCCACCCTCCCGAACCCCCCCCCCAAATAACTTAAATAACCTGCGGGTCCAGCGGCGGTCCGGAACGGCAGCGGTCCGGAACGGGCTCCTGCTCCTGAATCTTGTCGTCTTCAGCCGGCGCCATTTTCCAAAATGGCGCCGAAAAATGGCGGCGGCCATAGACGAAAAAGATTGGACGGCAGGAGGTCCTTCCGGACCCCCGCTGGATTTTTGGCAAGTCTCGTGGGGGTCAGGAGGCCCCCCACAAGCTGGCCAAAAGTTCCTGGAGGTCCAGCGGGGGTCAGGGAGCGATTTCCCGCCGCAAATCGTTTTCGTACGGAAAATGGCGCCGGCAGGAGATCGACTGCAGGAGGTCGTTCAGCGAGGCGCCGGAACCCTCGCTGAACGACCTCCTGCAGTCGATCTCCTGCCGGCGCCATTTTCCGTACGAAAACGATTCGCGGCGGGAAATCGCTCCCTGACCCCCGCTGGACCTCCAGGAACTTTTGGCCAGCTTGTGGGGGGCCTCCTGACCCCCACGAGACTTGCCAAAAGTCCAGCGGGGGTCCGGAAGGACCTCCTGCCGTCCAATCTTTTTCGTCTATGGCCGCCGCCATTTTTCGGCGCCATTTTGGAAAATGGCGCCGGCTGAAGACGACAAGATTCAGGAGCAGGAGCCCGTTCCGGACCGCTGCCGTTCCGGACTGCCGCTGGACCCGCAGGTTATTTAAGTTATTGGGGGGGGGGTTCGGGAGGGTGGGGGATTTAATTTAAAGGGTTGGGGGTGGGTTTTAGGGGGTTTTAGTGTGCCGGCTCACGATTCTAACGATTTATAACGATAAATCGTTAGAATCTGTATTGTATTGTGTTCCATAACGGTTTAAGACGATATTAAAATTATCGGACGATAATTTTAATCGTCCTAAAACGATTCACATCCCTACTTTCCACTATTTTTCCTGGCACTGAAGTCAGGCTAACCGGTCTGTAGTTTCCCGGATTGCCCCTGGAGCCCTTTTTAAATATTGGGGTTACATTTGCTATCCTCCAGTCTTCAGGTACAATGGATGATTTTAATGATAAGTTACAAATTTTTACTAATAGGTCTGAAATTTCATTTTTTAGTTCCTTCAGAACTCTGGGGTGTATACCATCCGGTCCAGGTGATTTACTACTCTTCAGTTTGTCAATCAGGCCTACCACATCTTCTAGGTTCACCGTGATTTGATTCAGTCCATCTGAATCATTACCCATGAAAACCTTCTCCATTACGGGTACCTCCCCAACATCCTCTTCAGTAAACACAGAAGCAAAGAAATCATTTAATCTTTCTGCGATGGCCTTATCTTCTCTAAGTGCCCCTTTAACCCCTCGATCATCTAACGGTCCAACTGACTCCCTCACAGGCTTTCTGCTTCGGATATATTTTAAAAAGTTTTTACTGTGAGTTTTTGCCTCTACAGCCAACTTCTTTTCAAATTCTCTCTTAGCCTGTCTTATCAATGTCTTACATTTAACTTGCCAATGTTTATGCTTTATCCTATTTTCTTCTGTTGGCTCCTTCTTCCAATTTTTGAATGAAGATCTTTTGGCTAAAATAGCTTCTTTCACCTCCCCTTTTAACCATGCCTGTAATCGTTTTGCCTTCTTTCCACCTTAAAGGTTTCATCCATTACCTGCTACCGGTATTAATTAAGTTGACTTAGAAAATAGCCACTGCTAGTACAAGCATCAGTAATATGGGATAGACTTAGTTTTGGGTACTTGCCAGGTACTTGTGATTTGGATTGGCCACTGTTGGAAACAGGATGCTGGGCTTGATGGACCCTTGGTCTGACTCAGTATGGCAATTTCTTATGTTCTTATCATTTTAGGGTGCAGAAGGTGGATTGAGCAAGGTCCCTCCCAGTTCAGGCTAGGGAGATGCTGAGATTGGATAGCCCCTTTAAAAGATGGCAGCCGCGGGATATGGGGCTGCCATCGCATGTTGCTGCAGCTGGGATTGCACAGAAAAATACCCAATGATTTACTAACCTGTGGCATTCGATAACATAGATTAGTAAACACCACGGTATTTTTCCCTGCCTTAAAATACATTGCTTAAGAAATCTGCCCCTTAGCATGTTATTTTTAGCATGTGCTAAGCCACCTTAATGTGCACACTAGGCCTCAAAGTAACAGCCTATAGGGCCTATGAGAAGATTGTCTTCTTCCTACATACTCTGACCATAAGAACATAAGATATGCCATACTCGGTCAGACCGAGGGTCCATCAAGCCCAGTATCCTGTTTCCAACATAGCCAATCCAAATCACAAGTACCCGGCAAGTACCCAAACATTAGATTATAAGCTACTATTGCTTATTATTTACTATCATAGCAGTTTATGGATTTATTCTCTGACTTATCCAAACCTTTTTTAAACCCAGCTACACTAACTGCTGTAACCACATCCTCTGGCAATGAATTCCAGAGCTTAACTATATACTTACACTTTCATGATAGAGAAGACTATTTGTGAAAACTGAGTCTGTAGAGGCCTCCAGAAAGAGGGTGGTGCATGCTAATATGCCAACTTATGATAGTAAAGTAGCAAATGATGGCAGATAACAACCAATTTGATCATCGGCAGGCTAATGCAGAAACTTGAGCATTAAAACTGTGCACTGCAATTCAGTGCACAGTTTCCTAATGCACAGGCTACAATTTTTTTTTTTTAAACTCCGATGCAGTAAGTTTATGATATGCTAATGCATCAGGAGTTAAATAAAGCTGGCTGCATATAAAATGTGCATTTGGCACAGGCCAAATGCACATTTTAACTCAGGAAGGTAAGGGGCGTCCTGACAGGCAGATCATACAGTGGCAGCCACTGCCACTTAGCCAGATAAGTACTGACTTATCTGACTATCTGGAGAGGTTTGCCGCTGTCACTTAGCTGGATAAGTAGGCACTTATCCTCAAAGTGTTTGACATTTTTTTCATTTTTTTACTCTTTTACTGGTTTTTAAGTGCCAGCACAATAGCGCTGGAATCCTAACTCTATATCTGACACTGGAGTTAAGCTTCCAGCGCTAAGAAAATGCCAGTCAGGCCAACGCTCTGCTCTGTATCAGGGATTAATAATATTAAGCTAAGGAACTCATATAACATTTCTTTCTTTTGACAATCTTCCTCTGTGCAAATCCCATTTTTTTTCTTTTATCTTATCTTTACCCCTTTGATTCTGGCCTCTACTTTATATAAGGACCCATAAGATTCACGGGCGGCTCTATAATGAGGCTTTTTCAGGCAGCAGAATTTTGAGGCGGCAAAAAATACCTCTCTCAGAACACCACTGTGGTGTCCACCTCACCCTGCCTGCTCTTGCTGTAGCTGCCAACCCTGGCCAGTGGCGACAGAAAAGAGGAGGGTCGATGCCACCGCTGCCGGAGGCCAGGCCGGCAGTGGGGAGGAGGGACGATGACGGCGGAGACCAGGCCGGCGGCAGGGAGGAGGGAGAAGGACGCCGCTGCCGGAGGCCAGGCCAGTGGCATGGAGGAGGGATGTGTGTGGGGTGAGTGAGGGGGCGGGGTGAGAGAGCACCATCTCGACCCTTGCCTCAGGTGGCAGATTGCGTTGAGCCGCCCCTGATAAGATTCCTTACTAAGAAACATATTCCCTTTATAAAGGACGTGTGAAGCGTAAGAAGATGGTATGATATGACCTATTTGCTAAAGAATCCCCAAGGAGGTTGCTATAATAGATCATTCTTGTTTTTATTTATTTTATTTATTTGCAGTTTTTATATACCGTCATTTGTTTAGTAACCTCACATTGTTGTGAGAATAGAGACCCCAGCAGGAGTAAGAGGCTATAAGGAGTTGGAGTTAGCAGAATGAGGGAACAGATTTTTTCTTCTCTTCCCTGCAGTAATCTGCAGGAGCAGTGCTGCAAGCAAGCTGGTAAGATCAGGCAAGATACAGGGATATAGGGTTCAGCCCCTCTTCTTAAAGTAGCCTGTAGGAAGTAGGAGTGATGAAGGAGCAGTGCAATTGTTCTCTTCTTTGTTGTGTGCTCTCCAGAATTAACCCCTCTCTTCATGTTACCACAATCCACATATCTGTAAAAAGCTGTTGTAGATATTCTAAGATTTGGGAAGAAAAGCAAACTACAGAAAGAATGATCAACCACTTATCCCCCACTGGAGAATTCCGCTTTAGGACAAAACTCTGAGAGACGTTTTGCTTAATTCACACTGAACTGACAATCACTCTACAGCCAAACTGTGCTCTTTCATACTAAATGACCGGGATAGGCAACTCAAGTTTTCAGGATATCCATAATGAATATGCATGGCATGCAAATGCATTTCATCAGTATTCTGTATGGATATCTTTAAAACCCAACTGGCTTGTAGCACTTGAGGACCTGAGTTGCATACTCCTGCCATATAGCAGAGATGGCCAACTCTGGTCCTCGAAAGCCACAAACAGGCCAGTTTTTCAGGATATCCACAGTGAATATGCATGAGATAGATTTGCATGCACTGCCTCCATTGTATTCAAATCTATCTCATGAATATTCATTGTGGATATCCTGAAAACCTAGACTGTTTGTGGCTCTTGAGAATCAGAGTTGGTTGCCCCTGCCATATAGTATGAAAAAACAAACTTAGTCACAGTGGTTCATGTCAAGGTAACTCTGCAGCAGGACTACCACAGCACACTTAAGGCCCTCCAAAAACCTCCAAATAATTCCAAATTGTGCTACAGGATTGATAGAAGAATGCAGACCATGTGACCACATCACACACATCCTACACAAACTACATTTTTTACCAAATTATTTATTTATTTAACACTTTTATATACCATATATTTAACACTTTTATATACCAATACCATACAGAACAAAATTCAAATCTTTGACGATGTTCAAGGTTCCAAGAGGAGATGGGGCTATCTACCTGAGCAAAAGACTTATCTAAACATGCCTTCCAGACCACTCAGATCATCAAAATCCATTCGGTTATCAAAAGAAATCAAAAGAACACACACCTGCAACAGATCCTTCATGGTAACAGCACTTGTCCTCTGGAGCTCCCTCCCAGAAGAACTCCAATAAATGTAGGACTTTTCCTACTTCAGGAAGCAGATAAAAGCCTGGCTCTTCTGTCAAGCTTTAAATGCTCAACCCAGGACTCCAAAGGTACTAAACTAACTGCCAAAACTGCCCACCTCAATGCCATAAAAATGCTGCTACAAACTAATCCTTTGCAACTGGATTATTTTCGGCATTTGTTACTGGTATCTCTGCTATGTGTTTAGAAGGAATTGGTCAATGTTTCTTAATCTATCTAAAGTTACACTAAGGCACACCTTTTTTATTGCGAAGTTGTAATATGATTTTTTTGCTGCTATTCCTATTGTGAAGCTCTTTTGTGCAATAAGTCATCAATTTGTAAGTTTAGGGAGCTGTTAAAAACACATTTTTACAAATTCTTGAGGAGCTGAATTAGCGAAACATTAACATCACTGTTGCTGATTTATATTAAAGCAGTGGTAGTTGAGTTTGTGTTTTACTTAATTATGTTTTCTAAATATGTAAATTGTATATGATTCTAGGGATATACTTTGATGTGTGTGAAGGTTTGAGAGATTTATGAGTGTATGTTGTTTAATCTGTTTAGAATTGTGGATAAGAAGCTATAAGTGTTTTAAAATAAATAAATAATCTCTAATTATTTGCTACTATCCAAATATGCTGTAAACTGCTTGTTGCAAGTGTGGACCCTTGGACTGAGGGGGAGTTGGAACAACTGGCAGGGTGGAGCTCTGAAGGTACCCACCATTGGCTGGTGGAGTCGGATGAGCAGAGGTCCAGCTGGAGCTTTGCCTATACCAGACTACATTCCTCTCGGGTTGAGCCTCTGGGTGCTGGAACCGGCAGGTCTTAGGAGGGGGCCTCTGCTGATGGTCAGAAGATCAGTTGAAGAGGCTGAAACAAACAAGCGAGTTGGAGGCAGGCTCGGCTCAATGGTAGGCAGTGTTCAAGGAATGTCCAGGAGACAAGCAGAGGTCAAAGGCAGGTGGCGATCAAGCAGTGTTCAGGGAAATACAGAAGTTAGTCCAAGTCAATACTGTTTATCCGTCTGAGGGAAAGGCGGGACGGAGAAACAAGGCAGGAAGATGAGGAGCAACACAGGAGGCAAGGCACACTGAAGAACTGACAAACGAGATTAAGGACCACAAGAACTGAAGAACAAAGACGCTGGAATTGAAAACAGAAATGAGGACCAGGAACTGAAGATAGGAACGCAGTCCAGGAACACTAAGGCATCTAGTATTACAAGGACTATAGGAGAGTTGTTGCCAAGGTGAGGACTGCAGGGAGAAAGGGCCTTTTATAGACCAAAGCTTGTGATGTCATCTGAGGGCGCTGCAGGTAATTTTCCGCCGTGAGCCCTTTAAATCTAGTTGTGTCAAGCAGGCATGCGCGCACCTAGGGGCAGCCATGTGAGGAACCAGTGGCGTCCTGCCACGCATTGCATTGGGCCTGCCTAAACATGGCGCCTTGCCACACATCTGTCCCAAGGATCTTTGGCAGCATCGGGATCTAGCTACGATGGCTCAGGGCTGAAGGTAAGTGCGGTGGTTCACAGGGGAGCCCCTTGGAACACCAAACGTAAAAGGATGAAATTCATATTCTTAAAGGTGGTACAGTTTTCTTTATAATTTATATTGTGTGGAAATGATCATTGCTGATTTATACTGAGCTTTGCTACACTGCTTAAGTAACAATTTACCTGTTTCTGATGTAATCTGAGCTGCATTTTTGCCAAGTACCAGAATGACTGCATTCTTAAAAGCAGCATTTGCACATGAGTGATTGGAGAATTGTATGCTTGCATATTCGGGCAGAAATTCTAGCCAAATCTCATTTTAAAGAACCCTGACACTTCTACCTGCTCAAGGTGGCAGGATTATATAGTGTAACACTTTTCTTTTCCTCATTCAATTTTGAATTACTTGTATATTGATTTGGAAACATATACAATTGTCATGCTAGAAAAGGAATCTGATATGAAAGGAAATATGAGGTTAGGAGGTGGTGGAGAAGGCAGCCTGTTTGGGTGGGAGAAAGGCCTAGAGCAAACAATCAGGCTGATGCAAATGCCCTGATGAAAAAAAAACATGATGAGCTCGATGCACACATTTTAACCCTCAAAAATTAATGCCAGCCCCAGAGCTGGCATTAAGTCTTGAGGAGCTCCAAAGGTTGAACAGAAAAACAGAAAATACTGCTTTTCCATGGTTCCTCCAACATAATATTGTCACGATATTAAGTTGGGGGAACCACAGAAAGCAACAGCAAGGGAAAAAAAGTCTTGATGGCGGTCAGGTTCGGAAAATGGATGCTCAGATTATGAGTGTCCATTTTCCTAACCCGTGGCTGTGCAATTTCCCCTAGCGCCTCTTTTTTAATGCAGCAGCTCATTAGCATACTGCATCGCATGCCAAGGAGAGGTGGCGTTAGGATAGCGAGCGCTCAACTATGAGCACCTGTTTTTCGTGCGCCCATATTGCATCGGCCTGAATTTGTGATCCCAGGACTGGGGACTCAGCTGACTGCAGAGTGGGTTAGCAGGATGAATCAGCGGTCAAGTAAGCCAGTACCATCAGGAAGATTTATTGCCCACAGCAGTTGAGCAGAGGATGAAAAACAGAGAAATCTTCTGCACTGTTGCTGGGGAAGCAAGGGATGAAAGAGACCTCAGACAACGAGATGGTTGCAAGTGCTCTGGAAGCAGGTACCAACGCATCTCTCCAGCTGTCCTAACTCCCCATCCCAATTTACAGGTGCTGATCCCTGCTGCCTGCATCCAAAGACACTGTAGCCTGGCCAAAACCTGCTACCTCTCTAGATCCAAGCAACTGCCGAGGAGATCATGAATGGGCCCCATGTAGAGCCAGAACTGCCACTGCTTCTTTTCTTCCTCTGCACTGGGCCAGTCTTGTGGGGTGGGAGGAGGAGATGGAAGTGGAAGAACAGTAATGGAATTCAAAAGGGCATAGGACAAACAGAGGATCCCTGCTAGCTAGAGAATGGAAATGAAGAAATGGAGTAACTTTTCTATGACATCTATAGTTTAGATTTAGACTTGGGAGTGGCTTTCATGGAATGGCAGTTGCTGCTACCCTTAAGAGAAGGCTTAGGGATGGCTTGCATGGAGCAGCAGTTGCTACTACCCTAATATAAATAAAAAAAATGAAAATGGTGGGCAGACTAGATGGACCATTTTGGTATTTATCAGCCATCATTATGTCGCTGGCCTAGGGATGTTTGTGCTACTGCTTTTCTTCCTCCAGGCCCCCAGAGGGCAGCAGATTAACCTAAATAGGTGATCTAGCCTTGGTTTTGCAGCATTGCATGCATAAAGTAGTCCCTTTATTGGTTATATTTCTCCAGAACAACTTTGAGCATGCAACAGGGCTTCATCAGCATGTTTAAGTTGACTTGAGTGAGATAGCAATCCTACAGACGGATGGGAAGTGGGTAGGAGTCTTTACTAGCCTTTTATCAGTAGGGGTGTCAACTACCTGGTTTAGGATCAAACAGTCCAGTTTGGATTCTTTATGTACAATGTCCTTTTTGTACAATTGTAATTCCTAGATGGGATAGAACCCATAAACTAGACCCAGGGGCAAACAGAAATAAAATAGACCCTATCTGCAACCAGATCTCTACGGATAGATTTTCACTTCTGAGGTCTAGGGCTCCCCTGTATGGGGGACGTTTAGCTTCAAGGCCCTTTTGCATTAACCAAAGTACACTGCCCTGTTTCCAGTCTCTGTAAACAGCCCTATGTTGTGTTTGGCAGGCCACGGGCCAGCTGTGCGGCCTCCTGACACTATTTCTCTCTTGCTGCTTCCAGCGGCCCCCGCACGGCATCCTCCTCTAAGCATGGCCAGCTGCTCCAGCTGGCCTCTCTCTGGTGTGGCAGGATGCTGCTGGAACATTGGGCCCTTGACCGCCTTCCGGGAAGTCTTGTCTCCTGCTTCCCTAGGTGCACATGGCTGATTCCTCCACTTTTAAAGGGCCAGTGGTGGGAACGGCCAGGTGGCGCCCTCTGATGACTTCACTGGCTGACTCATATATAAAGCTGCTCCAGATGCCTCCTCAGTGCCTCGGTAATAGGGCGACTCCTGGAGAAGTGCTTTTCCAGCGTTCTTGATTCCTGATCCTGCTTCCTAGTTCCTGTCTCCAGTGCGGTGTTCCTGAGTCCATGTCTCCTGAAGGCTGGTTTGTTTCTGGATCTCCTCAACTGTGGTCAGTCTTCCTCTCATCTGTCTTCAGTGTCTCCTCATGTTCCTGTGGTCCCTCGTCTTCCTCCTCTTCGTCATCTTCCTTGAATTGATTTTCTGACTTGACCTTGGACTGGACCCATCACTGCTTGACTTCCACTTGCCACTGACCACTGCCTGTACTTATTATTTATTTTATTTTTATTTTTAATTTTTATATACCGAGGTTCTTATAGAGACTACAAATCACTCCGGTTTACATATAACAATAAACTGCCCAACAGAGATAAGGGGCTTTACATAGAACAGTGGCACATATGTAACAATATAACTGGATGACAATATAACATAATGATAATAAATATTATAGATTAACATTGTAATTAATAAAATTATGTAATATAATCTGTATAATTTAACTATTTAACTTGGAGGCAGGCAATCTTCGATTGCCTGCCTCCAACCTTGTTCTTGTCCAGACTCTCCAGACTGTCATCTGTCCAAATTGGTGTCTGACTCGATTGCACTTCCCACTGTGCTGGCCTTCCTCATCTACCAAGCCCTGAATCTTTACCTCCAAAGAGGCCTGCACCTAAGTCTAGCCAGCTATGGCACCCGAGGGGAATGAGAGCTGGTATTGGTGAAGCTTCAGTTGGGCCTCTGCTCCTGCCAGCTCCACCTGCTAAGATCAGGGACCAGAACTGAACACAGAACTCCAGGCGAGGTCTCACCAAGACTTGTACAAGGGCATTATCATTTCCTTTTTCTTACTCATTATCCCCCTCTTTATGCAGCCCAGCATCCTTCTAACTTTAGCTATCACTTTGTCACATTACTTCGCTGCCTTCAGATCACCACACTATTACCCTAAGGTCCCTCTCCTGGTCAGTGCATATTAGTCTTTCACCCCCCTCATCACATATAGCTCTTTCTGATTACTGTGCCCCAGATGCATGAAACTGCATTTCTTGGCTAGAACAAAGCCCTGTTACATTGCTCAGGAGAGTATTGTGTTATTTTTGGTGGATTTTGGTTTTCTAGTAGTCCAAGTGGAAACCTGTCAGTAGCCAATTGAAAGTTATTGGAGAAAAGAAGTTCACAGCCTGATCCCTTCAATCAGTATGTCCAAGTGCCACCTGGGCATTATTGCAGCAGGAGAAAGGAGAGTGTACCCAGACAGTATTTCATAGGAGAAAGGAAAGGAGATTTTTCCCAACCTGGTGCCAGAAAGGAGAAGTAAGGAATGGAGAACATCAGAGCAGTGTTTTTTGATGTCAGGTAAAAGTGTTAAATGTATTCTTTCTTCTCCAGGGAAGGACACTTGTTGTGCCGTATTATGTAGTGTGTTGAAGTAATGTATTTTCGTTGCATGTTGTATTCTAGCTGTTTTCATTTTCAGGTGTTTCCTGTGCTGGATACAGAAAATTGAGACTCAGGATGGCCACTTGACGTCTCCTGCCTGTAAGATGACATCCTGGATAGCTGGAGGCTCCAGCTATGTGTTGTACATGTCTACTGTCATGTTCCACCCTACTTTCACAATTTTTCTTTTGTCAGAAGGAGAGAATTGTGGACCCTGTGTGCCACACTGAAGGGGCAAAATGTAAAATGCTTATGAAGACTGGTGTTTAGAGATGTGAATCGTGTCCTCGATCGTCTTAACGATCGATTTCGGCTGGGAGGGGGAGGGAATCGTATCGTCGCCGTTTGGGTGTTTAAAGTATCGTGAAAATCGTTAAAATCGTGAACCGGCACACTAAAACACCCTAAAACTCACCCCGACCCTTTAAATTAAATCCCCACCCTCCCGAACCCCCCCAAAATGCCTTAAATTACCTGGGGGTCCAGCGGGGGTCCGGAACGACCTCCTGCAATCGAACCGTGTTGTCTTCAGCCGGCGCCATTTTGCGCCGCCATTTTGCAAAATGGCGGCGCAAAATGGCGCCGGCCGTAGACCAACACGATTCGACTGCAGGAGGTCGTTCCGGACCCCCGCTGGACTTTTGGCAAGTCTTGTGGGGGTCAGGAGGCCCCCCAAGCTGGCCAAAAGTCCCTGGGGGTCCAGCGGGGGTCCAGGAGCGATCTCCTGCCGCGAATCGTTTTTCCGTACGGAAAATGGCGCCGGCAGGAGATCGACTGCAGGAGGTCGTTCCGGATCCCCGCTGGACTTTTGGCAAGTCTTGTGGGGGTCAGGAAGCCCCCCCAAGCTGGCCAAAAGTCCCTGGGGGTCCGGGAGCGATCTGCTGCCACGAATCGATTTTTGCGATCTGCTGCCGCGAATCGATTTTTGCGATTCGCGGCAGCAGATCGCTCCCGGACCCCCAGGGACTTTTGGCCAGCTTGGGGGGGCCTCCTGACCCCCACAAGACTTGCCAAAAGTCCAGCGGGGATCCGCAACGACCTCCTGCAGTCGATCTCCTGCCGGCGCCATTTTCCATACGGAAAAACGATTCGCGGCAGGAGATCGCTCCCGGACCCCCGCTGGACCCCCAGGGACTTTTGGCCAGCTTGGGGGGGCCTCCTGACCCCCACAAGACTTGCCAAAAGTCCAGCGGGGGTCCGGAACGACCTCCTGCAGTCGAATCGTGTTGGTCTACGGCCGGCGCCATTTTGGGCCGCCATTTTGCAAAATGGCGGCCCAAAATGGCGCCGGCTGAAGACAACACGGTTTGATTGCAGGAGGTCGTTCCAGACCCCCGCTGGACCCCCAGGTAATTTAAGGCATTTTGGGGGGGGGTTCAGGAGGGTGGGGGATTTAATTTAAAGGGTCGGGGTGGGTTTTAGGGTGTTTTAGTGTACCGGTTTTCCCGCCCTCCCCCTTCCCCTCCCCCTTCCCCCGATTTACGATTTTTTGACGATAAATCGGGGAAATTGTTATTGTATCGTGGCTCTAACGATTTTTGACGATTTAAAATATATTGGACGATATTTTAAATCGTCAAAAAATGATTCACATCCCTACTGGTGTTTCCTCTTAAGAGAAACTGGTAAGGGTATTCTGTTATGTTCACTCACCACTGCGTGCTGCTATATGCCCTGACTCTCAGTGCAGCCTGGAGGCCAGTATGCTTTCCTCCCGCAGTAGGATGCCACCAGTGTGACACCATGCTCTCCTTCCCTGCGAGCTCCCTTAGACGTGCGCACTATGCTGTCATTTGAAGGGCCCACAGCGGGATCTTCAGCTGCCGGTGCCTGCTGATGACATCACACAGTTGGGTATATAAGGCTTACCTGCGCTCAGAAGCTTTGCTCAGCAGTGGGTATCCTGCATCATGCAGTACTTATTGCTCCTGCATTCCTGGTTATCCTGTGTTTCTGTTATTCCTGTGTTTTCCTGGTTCCTAATTCTCCAGCCTTGTTTTGTCCAACCCTGCCTCATCCAGCCTCGACCTCTCCAGCCTTGCCTTGCCCAGCCTGTCTCATCCAGTGTCTTCTGAGTGTATTTGTGTATCCTCAGCCTGACTTCCAGATTCTGACCTCTTGCTTTGGACTTGATCACGAGTGCCTGCTGCCTGGACCTGACCTTTTGCTTGGATCAACCACATTTGCTTGCTGTCTTGACCTGTCCCAGTATCTCCAGCTTGCTGCCTGTACAGACACCATGTGCCTTTGGACTCTTGCTTTCTCTTCTGCCCTAGGGACCTACCTAAGTCCTGCCGGCCGCCAGAACTCAAGGGCTCAACCTGCAGGGAGCTTCACCTATACCAGGAGATTCACCTAGTATAGTATAGTATAGTATAGGTGAAGCTCCAGCCTGTCCCACTATAGGGTGCATTCACCAGCTGAGGCCTCGTAGGTTTGCCTTTGAGGCTGCGTCAATTATGCCACAAAATATAAACGGCTCACTCCCACACCAATCCTTACATATTCTTAAAGAGAGTGGAAAGGTTCCAGAAAGTGTAAGGTCATCAGATGGTCAGAGGGAGTATCTTGTAACTCTCTGACAGACAGATTGATACAAGGCCTTTGTGCAGGGCTTTTGGAAAGGCATTATTACCCTGGTTAGGATGTGGGTCGGGACTCCCTCTGAGTCACTAAGCCAGCAGTAGGAAATAGCTGTGACCTTCTTCAGGGGTGATAGGGGAAAGGAGAAGTTGAAGAGGTACCTAACAAAGTTAATCTGGGAGTTTTCAGAGTGAATTAAGGAAACTGTCAGGAGGGCCTTCAGGACCAGAAAGGAATCTGTACCTGATTGGAGTCTATGAGCAGGGTTGAGAAGCTGCATTCTATTTACAGAAGAGGGAATGAGTTGCCTTGTAGCCATCCTAAAAATTGTGAGTAACATTTGAATTAAAACTGATGAGAGAACAGGGAAGTTTGGGCCTAGTATAGGTTGAAGAGAGGTTATACATAGGTCTGTAATTTAACTGTTTTCGGAACTATTAAAGGACTGAGTGTGAAGTTTGCTGAATTTTTCCAGAAGTGTATTTTCTACTGTTCTGTACTGACCGAAGATTCTTCTAATAAAATATATTTTGTTTGGTGCTTAACCTTTCATATGGACATTAGGTTTTTGGAGGTCTCTATGTGAATGCCCTTGGCTCAGTTTGGCTCTGCAGGTTTGCCTGTTCCCAGCTCATGACCCAGGAGACTGTATTTGTCCTCACTTTGGGTGAGTTACCCCAGGCTCCCCATATTAGGGAAGGGGACCCCAGATGAACAAGGGGTTACACACATAAAACAGGGTTTCTACTTCATTAAATCACTTTGAAAATCAGGCTTACTATAATGGGTCTGATTTTTGAAAGCATTTATACGCTTAAAACTGAGTTTTACATTTGTAAATGCACTTTACCTGGGTATGTGGGCTTTTGAAAATTGCCACAACATATTCCATTGAATTGTCCATAATGTTTAGCCACATTAAGCGCACTTAGGGTAAATGGCTTTTGAAAATTGCTATGATAGATTGTTACATTTATACGCATAACTTCCTTGAAAATTTGCCTGAATGTTTTCTGCTAGGAAGAATTCTGAGATCAGCAAGTCTAGTTTTTCCCACATCCCCTGAGTAATGTTTTCTTTAAGATGGAGAACAAGTTCCAAATTAGCACAGCTGAGAAATGTAATCATATGGGTAATTGTGCTACGTGTTTCTTTTGAACTTTTTATTTTTCTCTTCTTAGGGTGCATTTCATGAAGACAGGTCAACTGTATCTGTTTATGTTTGGCTCTATTTTCATGCTTAGGCTGATGGGCATACATGTTTGCAGAATTATATAAATTTGTAGTCAATGAACTGTATAATTACAATAGTACCCTACTTTAAATGCAAATTCCATCTCACTACTGACTTACTTATTAACTTATTTGGTACTAGAAAACCTAGTAAGACTAAGTATCCTTTGAATTTGCATATCCAATTAGCTATTATTTTTAGAAATCACAATGATTAAAAACATCTTGTTGGATGGCCCAGTAGCTCAGTGAGTATGAACATTGTACATGAGTTTCCAGTTGACAATGGTCTCATCCAATGCCATTTTTAAGCTGGAATGGGGCCTAATGCAGTAATGAAATGTGGATCTTTCGTATGAAAAGACTCATATATCATCCCTGTACTGGGTATGTCATGCTTTTATATGTCCTCATGGACTGGTCACTTGGGGGTCCCACATGAGTTCAGGCCTTATAGTCCAGGTCCCCTCAAATCACTCCCTGTTCTCGGCCTGTCTGCCTGCTCTGGCCTCTGAGCCTCTCCTCTGCTATGAAGCGCATTCACATGTATTCTCCCAGTGGGTCTGTAGCAATTGCTTCCTGCTTGCACACCCCCTCTCCTCTCTCAGGTTCCATTCTTCTAGTCCTCCAAGTGGGTTGGGATTGAAGCTTGGGCTCTCCCTTGTCTGAAGCTCCTCCTAGGGTTTTCCTTTTTGCTACCCTGCCATTTCCTTTTGCTATGGCTTTTCCTTTGCTAACTTTGGGCTCGATACAATAAGACAGATGTAAAAATTGTGCACTGTATTTCAGCGCACATTTTCTTAACACGCATGCTAAAAAAAGTTAACTCCTGATGCAATAAGCTAATAGTATGCAAATGCATTGAGAGTTAAAACACACAAACTTAAAAATCTGCACAAAAGAAGAATAGCACGCATAAATCATATTTAAAATGTACAAACCAATGCTAATAAAACATTTTTGCACACAAAACCTGGTTTATGCATACAAATAATGGTTAATGTGCACACAAATAATGGTTAATGTGCACAAAACATGATTTAAAAGCACTAACCATAATTTCTGCACATAACAGTTGTGTCCCTAAAAGTTGTACATACAAAGCATAAGCTAGAAGAATAAAAGATCTGCCCATAACTCATGTTGTTCCCCAACTCATGTTTTGTATGCACAACTTTTATGTGCAGAAATCATGTTCTGTACACAATTGCGTACAAATCGTATTGTATGTGCTGAAAAAAAGAAAGCAAGTCAGGAAGGGTTCCTACAAAGCAGGGAAGGAGTGGCCTAGCAGGGAGATGGTATTGAGATGCTCTCCAGGATAGGGGAAGGAGAGAAGAAAAAGGCTCAGCTATATCCATAACAGCAATAATACTGGAAAAAGGCAATCCAATAGCAGGGTGAGCTCAAGGCAATCCAGAGTGGAAGAGGGGTCAGAAGAAGGAAGATGAAAGGGCTGGGTCAAGTGAGGAAACCAAGGAGGTAAAGCAAGAAATAAATGAGAGAGCAAAGGGGAAGGAGGAAAAATGTGACTGGCAAGAGGCATGGAATACACCAGCAAAAAATATTTGATGGCTTTGGGTCTTATAAAGCACTTAACAACAGACCAGCTGGCAAGAGGCAGGAGCAGGACAAGCTAGGGTCCCAACAGATGAGGGAAATTAGAGCTGAGCTGCGTAGCCTGAGGACTGTAGTATGGGCCAGGGATGGATGGGTTGTGGCAGCTCACAGACAATTTACCAGGCAACAAACTGGTAACCGTGCCTCAGCAGTAGCAAGCAACAATTGCAGGCTTTGGAGGCAAGATCAGCACTCAAAGCAGCAAAAGCATTGGGTGCGTGGGATGGTATGTGGTGGACTCCAAAAACTGAAAACTTCTGCCTCACTGGTGCCAAGTTTGCAGATTAAAAAAGATAGTCTACCACCATACAAGCTGTTGTGGTCATGCATTGGTTGAGCTCAACTGAGCTGGTAGGATCACTGAAAAGGAAGGCTCAGATGTTGAGCTGCAGCTGGTGGGCTAAAATCCTAGACATTTCCATACATTTTTGCCCTCCTGTTTATTTTCTGTACAGCATTCCAAAAATCTTTACGCTTGGCAATCCTATGGACTCTTCATGTCATAAGAGGCAGGTCTGGGAGGTAGAGAAAGCTATCTCCCAGGGTATAAAGTTAGGTATAAATTTGTTAAAAGGATATTTAACGTTAGAAAGATAGGTCTATCGAAAAAGAACCAGCTTCCACATAATTGTAAATCGTTTGAAAATACTTTTAAAGAGCCAATTAAAGATAAAACTACTAAGCTGAAAAGCCAGCAGTGTATTTTGCAGACAAGGGATCCTGATAAATCAGAGCCAAGTAAATACAGTCCTATCACACCTCCCCTTAAGCAAATGAAATAACTCAATCTCTCTCAGTTCATTGCTTCAGTCTGTCTGATTCCATCAGCGTTCTTAGATATCAAGATCGTCAGCAATTGTTGAATAACTAGAAAGTCTAGTGAAACCTGTTATTTTGGAGGAAGAGATTACATGCAAACAGTGCTGGGTAAAAGGTCCTGTTTCCACATTCCAAGTTTAATCATAAATAGTTTGTAACTTGACATTTACAAAACAAAAAATGTAGCATGCTGATTTTACACACCCCTAAAGTAGGATGAAAGGATTTTTCATATGTTGTGTCCTTGGGAAAAAAAAAGCTAAGTTCATCTAGTCCTTCATGTACCTGTTCTAAACTATTCCATTCTTATCCGAGTTGCAAGGATAAGCCAAAAAGCAATTTGATATGCAAGCATATTGTTTACAGGCATGGGCTAATGCTTGCATACAAGAGCCCTATTTATTTTAAAATTTAAAAAGTTCTTGAAAGTTAGAAAAATATTTAAAATACAGATTTAAAGTTGGTTTGCATGCATGCAAGCAGTTTTACAGAGAAGAGTAAGCGTTTGGAATCTGTGCTCACCACACAGGCCTCTTGCATAGTCGTTGTCCTGACAATTGTCTCACAAAATAGAAATGCCGGAGGGAGTTTTACCATAAAAGAAGGTGCTGCAGGAATTTAGAAATTGGCTGTGGCGCTGAAGAATAGAATAGTTTCTTTCTAGCCCATATTACCCCTTGGAACTGGCAATAAACCGCTACTACCTGGCAGAGGTCAATTTCCAATCCCTGGAGGGGAGGCCCTGAGGACAGGACTCCCCTTCCCTGTGTTAAATATTAGTTTACCAGCATTTCAAAGCAACTCTGAACAGAGCTAAATTTACAAGGGCCAGATGATCTTGGTATATTTGGTGATTCTTTTTGAATATTTGCATGTATTCTAATATGTATGCATGCACGCACATGCCTGATTTAGTATGCATTTTCCATGTGCTAAATCAATGATTAGCACACTATTTAGTGTGCAAGGAAAATGACAGTGGCCCTTAGAGCTGATATTCTGTGCCATTTGACTGGCAGAAAGCACTGGAATTGCAGTATGAGTGAATTTTACAAGATACCAGGTGAATAAGAGGGTTTGGGTTGGAATATGTGTGTGTGTGGGGGGGGGGGGATTACTGCACAAATATGCTGAACCAGGGAGGGAGCAAGGCTGAGGCCGGTATGCAGAGTCCTAACATTTTAATTTATAAACTACTTTCAGAGATGCTTGGGAGGAGAGGGGGGATGATTGGCCCAGTAGGATCCATACGTGACATATTGGGTGGGGATCTGTGCTGTGGGCAAGGAGCATGCAATTAAGTCCAAAGTTATCTGACCATACGAGGCCAGATAACTTTAGACCTAATTGATGTTATTTGAAAGATAGTGAGTGGACCCTTTCTTGGCGGACGGCACACATCCTGTAGGGCCATAAAAGAATTTATAAATGGGGGCTGCCTCACACTTCTCACTCCCCTTTCTTGAGTCCCCAAGGTATGGGTCCTTTCTGGGGTGGTGAAGGTTATCCTTCTTGGCCCAGGCAGTACAGTTTTCCCCTGTCTGTGTGTGTTACCATAGCTCTTGGGGGCAGGTACACTGACAAACCAGGCAGGACTCACTGGATGGGGGTTCAAATTATAGTTTACAGTAATCCTTGTAATAGAATCAAGAGATGCAAAACATAAAATGTCTAGATACTTCCCATGGTCCCAGATTTACATGAGACCAGGTTTGAGTACTCTCTGAGTCTGTGGAAATGTCTCTCCAGGCAGGGGCTTGGAACCCGGGTATTCTCCATGGTAAGGAGAGATGATTATCTTAAAGGGGCTGGGGAATCCTAACAGTGATCGGATCCCTTCCCACAGTACCTGAAGTCCAAGTTGAATCCTGACTTCACCTGGCAGTGTCCTGGGTCCCAGGGTGGAAACTCCGGATGGGGGTCTCCTAATGTTTCTGCCGGGATGATTCCTCTTAAAAGACAAAGCTGTCTTCCCAGGATGAAAGGCCTGGAGACAATTACTCAAAGTTTCCAGTTCAGGTAAAAGGAACGGGGCAAAAAAAAATCTCCCTTTCCCCAATAATGGAAAAATGCAACTTAAAAACTTGAATTAGGATCTCTTCCCACAGTGGTTACTGCCACCTCTCCTTATGCTGGTCAGAAAAAATGTACAGTCTCTCCTGACCACCCTGCACTGGGGACTTCTGCCAGGAATGGAACAGATCAAAAAGATGGAGATCAAAAAAATACTGCAGAAACTCTCTTAATGTCCTTTTTTCCTTCCAGCCTTATTACAGGAACTGGCAAGGGATGTGCCTCTCTTCTTTATTGTCAGACTGGGGGGCCTAACTCAGAGGACATCTGAAACACAACCTTCCCTTTCGAAAGCAACCTACATCTGCCCTGCACTCTCTTAGACTAACCCCCACCCCCTTCCCCCTTGCCTATGGGATGACCAGTTCCAGACAAAATGTGGGGGAGATGCTGTAATGAATGGTTGGTCCCTCTGCAGCTAACTACCCAAGGGCTAGGACTAGAGACATCTAGTGGAGACCCCAAGGGGTCTCTACACTAATTAGGTTTACATTTAGCTGGATAACTTTTTTTTAGGAATACTCAGCAGGAACTTTACCCTGCTGAATTTTGGGGATAACATCCATCTATGTTTTTTGAATATTAGCCACATTCATATTTTAAAAAATATGATGTTTCATTATTCAGAGAGATAGCTGTGTTAGTCTGACAAAGTGGACTATGTCCTCAAAAAATAATGCCTCAATAAATTGGTTAATCTACAAGGTGCCACCCACCTTTTGTCATTAATATTTAAATATGCTTTACAGGATTGTTTTGGGAAGGTTGATGGTGAAACTTAATTAGGGCAGGGGTGCAAGACTCAATGTTTACTAAGGTCAGTGTTTCCAAACCTGTTCTGGGGGCCCTCCAGCCATCAAGTTTTTAGGATATCCACAATTAATAAGCTTGTGAGGGAGAAGGGTTGGGGCTGCTTCAGGGCCTGTGTGCATATGCTCGCTCACAGGCCCCTTGCTAATTTTATTTCAAGTCTCTGTGGCTATTGCAGCTGCATGAAGATCTAAAACATTGTGGCAAGAGGTAATCAAATTTGCAGATGATACAAAATTGTTCAGAGTAGTTAAATCACAAACAGATTGTGATAAATTGCAGGAAGACCTTGTGAGACTGGAAAATTGGGGATCCAAATGGCAGATGAAATGTAATGTGGATAAGTGCAAGGTGATGCATAAAGGGTAAAATAACCCATGCTATAATTACACAATGTTAGGTTCCATATTAGGTGCTACCACCCAAGAAAGAGATCTAGGTGTCATAGTGGATAACACATTGAAATCGTCAGTTCAGTGGGCTGTGGCAGTCAAAAAAGCAAACAGAATGTTGGGAATTATTAGAAAAGGAATGATGAATAAAACGGAAAATGTCATAATGCCTCTGTATCACTCCATGGTGAGACCGCACCTTGAATATTGTGTACAATTCTGGTTGCCGCATCTCAAAAAAGATATAGTTGCGATGGAGAAGGGACAGAGAAGGGCGACCAAAATGATAAAGGGAATGGAACAGCTCCCCTATGAGGGAAGACTAAAGAGGTTAGGACTTTTCAGCTTGGAGAAGAGACGACTGAGGGGGGATATGATAGAGGTGTTTAAAATCATGAGAGGTCTAGAACGGGTAAATGTGAATCAATTATTTACTCTTTCAGATATTAGAAGTACTAGGGGGAACTCCATGAAGTTAGCATGTGGCACATTTAAAATTAATCAGAGAAAGTTCTTTTTCACTCGACGCATAATTAAGCTCTGGAATTTGTTGCCAGAGGATGTGGTTAGTGCAGTTAGTGTAGCTGGGTTTAAAAAAGGATTGGATAAGTTCTTGGAGGAAAAGTCCATTACCTGCTATTAATTAAGCTGACTTAGAAAATAGCCACTGCGCCTATTACTAGCAACAGTAACATGGGATAGACTTAGTTTTTGGGTAATTGCCAGGTACTTGTGACTTGGATTGGCCACTGTTGGAAACAGGATGCTGGGCTTGATGGACCCTTGGTCTGACCCAGTATGGCATGTTCTTATGAGTGCAGGAGGCAGGAGAAAGGGGGAGAAAGGTGTGGACTTATGCAAGGCACGGGGTGAAGGGGGGGGGGGGGAGCTGAGGGACTGCTCTGGGCAGCAGGTTGAGTGGCAGAGAGAGCGAGTGGGGAGCTGCTGCTGCTGGGCAGGATATTGATGGGGATTAGGGGGCTGCTGCTCAGCAAAGAGGTGGGTGAGAGGGGGCAGCTGCTGCTGAGCTGGAGGTGTAGGGGAGTGGGTGCTTCTGTTGCTGAGCAGGTAGTTAAGAGAGATGGGGTTTGCTGGGCAGGGGATGAAGGGAGAGATGACCTGCTGGGCAAAGGGAGGGGGCTGCTGCTGGCAGGAGATGAGAAGGGAGGAAACTTCTAGGCAAGGGATGGGTGGGAGGGGGAAGTTGGTGGACGATGAAGGGGAGAAAGTGAAAGATGCAGGGCAAGAAATGGGTGGGGGAGAGAAAGAGGGATTAGGAGAAACAGTGAGGGAGGGAAGAAAAAAAGATACAGGGTGTGGAGTGGAGTGGGGGAGGAAATGAAGGATGCAGAGGAAGGAGTAGAAGTGAAGAGAAAGGGGGATGCTAGGTAGAAGGGGAGAGAGAGGGGCAGCTTTGCTAGAGTCTCTGCTATCAGAGGGGTAACTGTGCCTTCACCGCCAAAGGAGAGAGTGCTGTGCTGGAGCAGCCACTGGCAAGTCAAGTTAGGGTTGGGGAAAAGTGTAATTCGGGATACAGAAAAAGCTGGTGCTAGCTCTGCATTGCAGTTACAGAATCTCTGCACAATCTGTTTCTTACTGTAGTATATTTTCAGAACACACAAAATTGTGGAATCAGTACTTTTTTTCTTTCTCTACCCCCCCCCCCCCCCCCCCAATCCAGCCACCACCACAACCTTTCCTCCTCCAATGATGGTTAAGAACATAAGAAAATGCCATACTGGGTCAGACCAAGGGTCCATCAAGCCCAGCATCCTGTTTCCAACAGAGGCCAAAAACCAGGCCACAATAACCTGGCAAGTACCCAAAAACTAAGTCTATTCCACATTACCATTGCTAATGGCAGTGGCTATTCTCTAAGTGAACTTAATAACAGGTAATGGACTTCTCCTCCAAGAACTTATCCAATCCTTTTTTAAACACCGCTATACTAACTGCACTAACCACCTCCTCTGGCAACAAATTCCAGAGTTTAATTGTGCGTTGAGTAAAAAAGAACTTTCTCCGATTAGTTTTAAATGTGCTGCTTGCTAACTTCATGGAGTGCCCCCTAGTCTTTCTATTATCCGAAAGAGTAAATAACCGATTCACATCTACCCGTTCTAGACCTCTCATGATTTTAAACACCTCTATCATATCCCCCCTCAGTCGTCTCTTCTCCAAGCTGAAAAGTCCTAACCTCTTTAGTCTTTCCTCATAGGGGAGCTGTTCCATTCCCTTTATCATTTTGGTAGCCCTTCTCTGTACCTTCTCCATCGCAATTATATCTTTTTTGAGATTCGGTGACCAGAATTGTTCACAGTATTCAAGGTGAGGTCTCACTATGGAGTGATACAGAGGCATTATGATATTTTCCATTTTATTCACCATTCCCTTTCTAATAATTCCCAACATTCTGTTTGCTTTTTTGACTGCCGCAGCACACTGAATCGACGATTTCAATGTGTTATCCACTATGACACCTAGATCTCTTTCTTGGGTTGTAGCACCTAATATGGAACCCAACATCGTGTAATTATAGCATGGGTTATTTTTCCCTATATGCATCACCTTGCACTTATCCACATTAAATTTCATCTGCCATTTGGATGCCCAATTTTCCAGTCTCACAAGGTCTTCCTGTAATTTATCACAATCTGTGATTTAACTACTCTGAACAATTTTGTGTCATCTGCAAATTTGATTATCTCACTCATCGTATTTCTTTCCAGATCGTTTATAAATATATTGAATATATTGAAAAGTAAGGGTCCCAATACAGATCACTTTCCTCTCTCCCTGACCCCAGCACTTTTTGCCCCCACCTTCCTAAGTCACAGCTCCCTGACTTATGCATCTTCACTCTACCCTCAGCTGAATGCGTCCCAAATCATGGATTCACAGCTGCATACTGTGCTTTGTGTGTTGTAGCTTCTCTCCCCACATGCTGCCTATATAATGTCTGCTTTAGCATCACCCCTCCCCTCTGTGAGGATCTGTGGGCAATGCTGTCTTTCTGCCAGTAGATGTCTTCATTAAGCCATGTGCACTCTACTCAGTCCCCCAAGCTCTATGTCTTGGAGGTCCTGCCGGCAGCCATGTTCTTTGATCTGCTACAGTTTATAAGCCAGCCTCACGATGAGTACCTTGCCTCACTTTGGGTCCAAGTCTGGTCCTTGTTGTAGCCTCTGCTCTTATTCTGCCTTGTTTATGTTCTTGTCTGTTCTTGTTCTGCCTTGTATTAGCCCACATCTGTGGCCTTCTGCCTTGATTGGTCCTTGTCTGTTTGGCCCGTTTGTGGCCTACTGGTTCTGTTTGTTTGTCCTGCCTTGTTTGTTTGCTCCTAGCCCTAGTCTGTGGCCTTCTGGTCCTAGTCTGTTTTGTCTGATACCCCAGTTTTGTTGTGCACTCCATGTCCCCGGTCTGTTTTATGGGTATCCTTTTGTCTTGTTTTGTTCCTGCAGTCCAGCTCTCCTCTTGTGGGTGCCCTCATGTGGCTGGATCAGTAAACAGAGAGGTCTACCTTTCAGTTTTTCCCTGGCGACCCGGCAATTGATGTAAATTCCTTCAGGGGAAAATCTGGAGAGTTTTGTACATCAAATACCAAATATCTTTGAGAAGCAATGCTCTGCAATATAGCCACATAGCCTCTTTAATTAGTGTCCTGATGTTGGCAAATATTTACACAAATGTTTTAAATGACAGGAAATAATCTTGGTGTAATTAAAGTACTTGTTTTATTTTATGTAACTTTTTACTTTAATGTTTGTAATTAGTGTATTGCATTACTCCCATAGTATAGACATTTGAAACCCTTGCTCACAAGAGACAGTGGTTTGAGCATGCAGCCATTTAAGTGAACTGCAGCAAAAAAATAAAAAGAGCAATGCAGCTATGTAACTTGAGCTGCCAGCCCAGGAAACCCAAAATATCCCTTACTGTAAAAGTGCTTAATTGATTATTTAATAGATGAGTCACAGATTCAGGTAGGGGATTTGCATGTCACAGCCCCTTGGACTTCTGTTTGTAAATTTGTAGGAAATATCACTAAAAAATCAGAGGATTCAAACTCCTAAATTACAGAACCATGATTGGGGAAGGGATATATGAGAGAAATGTACTGGAAAACAGTCCTAAGAAGCAAAAAGATTTTTACCCTGACCAACAAGGGTATTCAGACACATAGGTACTGAGTTCCCAGACAACAAGGGGATTTGGCTAGGCAGGATGAAGGAGCATGCACATAGTCTCTCTCTGTGATCCTGCCTGGGTCTTGGCCTTTTGGCTGGACTGAGAGAAAGTGACCCATACAAGGTTAGACAACAGATAAATCAAAAGCCAGGCTGAGAGAAGGAGACTTGTCCAGGTTGGGTAACAGCACATAATTGGCCATGAGCTTATCAGTGCTAAAATCATCTAAAACTAAGACTGTAGACGGCCAGAACCACTGAACACTAAAACAACCATGAGCTTACTAGAGCTGTAAACCTAAGCCAAGGAAAACCTTCCTACCAAGGGAAGAGAACTGAAGGACAGCAGAAGACCTGGAGGTAGAGTGGTTCTCCCCTTGAGTGAGGGGACCCCATCAGCAGTCCAGGAGGTAGAGTTGGGTTCCACCAGGAGGCCATGGACCACAGCAGCAGTCCAGGAGGTAGAGTTGGGTTCCTCCAGGAGGCCATGGACCCCAGCAGCAGTCTGGGAAGTGGAGTGGTCCCCATTCAGCATGGGGACCCCAGCAGCAGTCCGGAGGCAGAGCTGGGTCCCCCAGGAGGGTAGGGACCCCAGAAGCAGAGTGTGAGGTGGTGTCAGGTCCCCCAGGAGGGTGTGGACCCTAGCAGCAAATCAAGAGGTAGAGTCAGGTCCCCCAGGAGAGCATGAACCCTGAGACAGTCTGGGAGGCAGTCAGTTCCCCCAGGATGGTGGGGACCCCAACAGCAGATTGGGAGTGGAGGGTCCCCAGGAGGGCATAGACCCCAGTGGCAAACCAGAAGGCAGAGTCAGGTCTTTCAGGAGGGCATGGACCCCAGCCTTGGCACAGACCTTTCAGCAGAATGGAAGGAGAAGGTTTAGATACAGCAGACCCCCCCCCCCCCCCCCGAGGCCAACACTGCCCACCAGCCCAGTTGAAACTTTTCACATGGGTGAGATTTGGGATAAAGGGGTAGGATAATAATCATACTTGATTGACATGAGGTCCCTTCTATTCTATTTGGTGGTATAATGCGGTGACCAACAATTCCAAATTGCCAAATACGAAATGTTCTTGCTACCTTCTAGAAATGCATATAATCGTGTAGACTGAGACTATTAACCATGAATAGATAAGTGTGTTGTTTGACATCCTATTAGCCATTAGAGATGTGAATCGTGTCCTCGATCGTCTTAACGATCGATTTCGGCTGGGAGGGGGAGGGAATCGTATTGTTATCGTTTCGGTGTTTAAAAAATCGTGAAAATCGTGAAAATCGTGAGCCGGCACACTAAAACCCCCTAAAACCCACCCCCGACCCTTTAAATTAAATCCCCCATCCTCCCAAACCCCCCCCCCCCAATGCCTTAAAGTACCTGGGGGTCCAGCGGCGGTCCGGAACGGCAGCGGTCCGGACGGCCTCCTGCAATTGAATTGTGTTGTCTTCAGCCGGTGCCATTTTTCAAAATGGTGGCGCAAAATGGCGGCGGCCATAGACGAACACGATTCGACTGCAGGAGGTCGTTCCGGACCCCCGCTGAACGACCTCCTGCAGTCGATCTCCTGCCGGCACCATTTTCCATACGGAAAACGATTCGCGGCAGGAGATCGTTTTCCGGACCCCCGCTGGACCCCCAGGGACTTTTGGCCAGCTTGGGGGGGCCTCCTGACCCCCACAAGACTTGCCAAAAGTCCAGCGGGGTCCGGAACGACCTCCTGCAGTCGAATCGTGTTCGTCTATGGCCGCCGCCATTTTGCGCCGCCATTTTGAAAAATGGCGCTGGCTGAAGACAACACAATTCAATTGCAGGAGGCCGTCTGGACCGCTGCCGTTCCGGACCGCCGCTGGACCCCCAGGTACTTCAAGGCATTTGGGGGGTTCGGGAGGGTGGGGGATTTAATTTAAAGGGTCGGGGTGGGTTTTAGGGGTTTTTAGTGTGCCAGTTTTCCTGCCCTCCCCGTTCCCCCGATTTACGATTTTTTGACGATAAATCGGGGGAATTGGTATTGTATCGTGGCCCTAACGATTTTTGACGACTTAAAATATATCGGACGATATTTTAAATCGTCAAAAAACGATTCACATCCCTATTAGCCATGCACATAGTCATGTAGAAATGTATTTGCTTGATTAGTCTAATAAACCTGTATATATTTGTACATACTGCCTGCCTTGTTCATAGTCCCATTTATTTCCTGGAGTGACAGGAGGGAAATCCCACACCTTCTTCTCCAGGTGGATGCACCAGGCACCAAGAGGTGGCAGTGGTGGCACTGCTACAATGGGATGATGAGAGCAGGTAGTAGCATTTCCTGCAGCTGCTGCATTACAGAAAAGCAGCGAAAAGAAAGGAGTAATCAAAGGCAGTGTCACCTCAACAACTACTTAGGTTAAACTGATATAAATATAATTCCAACCCCTGGTGCGGACTGCAATCCAATGGTGTCATAAAAGAATGTATAACGTCTATGTGGCAGAGATCCGGACTAGCTCTCCAACCTTCCCCAGGGTATAGGTTCTCTGAACTTGGAGAAGAAAGGAGTCCTCTCAAGTCCCAGTCTGCGGTGTAAACTCTCCTCCGAAATTCCCTGGGTTAGGTGAATTCTGATACTGTGTGCTGTGTGCCAAAAAAGATTCAGGGACTAATGGGTTAGTGTCCAAACAAATCTTTACTGTTGCAAATAATTGTAAAATGGCACAGTACTGATCCACAGCACCCTTGAATATGTTCTTTACAGGATTCTCCTCAATGTGTTTCCAACATCTGAGAAACTACTACCTTTCAGGGCTTTGGAAAAATAGATGTCCCGAGGTGGTGCAGAGTGTCCCTATGCTTACCAGATAACCCCTCCCAACTGACTAAAGTACTAGGTTATTGATTCTGCACAGAGAGATTTGCTCTCTCTTTCCCCAGAATTCTTAGAAGCACCAGATGGGTGACTCCAAGGATGTTAGGCTTTACCTTTGCTCATAGTTATTTGGTTTGTAGATGCTTATGACTCTGATGCAACTCTTTCCTTTTGTAGGTTGTGATTCCTGATGGGAGGGATCCCTGAAGCAGGACTCTCTGTGCTTCAGTCAGGAGGACAAGGCAGTCAAAAATTCTTCCCTGTACATACCCAGATCAGTCCGGACTCCTGGGTTTTGCCGGCATGGTTAAAAGGGGAGGTGAAAGAAGCTATTTTAGCCAAAAGATTTTCATTCAAAAATTGGAAGAAGGATCCAACAGAAGAAAATAGGATAAAGCATAAACGTTGGCAAGTTAAATGTAAGACATTGATAAGACAGGCTAAGAGAGAATTTGAAAAGAAGTTGGCTGTAGAGGCAAAAACTCACAGTAAAAACTTTTTTAAATATATCCGAAGCAGAAAGCCTGTGAGGGAGTCAGTTGGACCACTAGATGATAGAGGGGTTAAAGGGGTACTTAGAGAAGATAAGGCCATCACGGAAAGATTAAATGATTTCTTTGCTTCGGTGTTTACTGAAGAGGATGTTGGGGAGGTACCCGTAATGGAGAAGGTTTTCATGGGTAATGATTCAGATGGACTGAACCAAATCACTGTGAACCTAGAAGATGTGGTAGACCTGATAGACAAACTGAAGAGAAGTAAATCACGTGAACCGGATGGTATACACCCCAGAGTTTTGAAGGAACTAAAAAAATGAAATTTCAGACCTATTAGTAAATATTTGCAACCTATCATTAAAATCATCCATGTACCTGAAGACTGGAGGATAGCAAATGTAACCCCAATATTTAAAAAGGGCTCCAGGGGCGATCCGGGAAACTACAGACCGGTTAGCCTGAATTCAGTGCCAGGAAAAATAGTGGAAAGTGTTCTAAACATCAAAATCACAGAACATATAGAAAGACATGGTTTAATGGAACAAAGTCAGCATGGCTTTACCCAAGGCAAGTCTTGCCTCACAAATCTGCTTCATGTTTTTGAAGGAGTTAATAAACATGTGGATAAAGGTGAACCGGTAGATGTAGTATACTTGGATTTTCAGAAGGTGTTTGACAAAGTTCCTCATGAGAGGCTTCTAGGAAAAGTAAAAAGTCATGGGATAGGTGGCGATGTCCTTTTGTTGATTGCAAACTGGCTAAAAGACAGGAAACAGAGAGTAGGATTAAATGGACAATTTTCTCAGTGGAAGGGAGTGGACAGTGGAGTGCCTCAGGGATCTGTATTGGGACCCTTACTTTTCAATATATTTATAAATGATCTGGAAAGAAATACAGCGAGTGAGATAACCAAATTTGCAGATGACACAAAATTGTTCAGAGTAGTTAAATCACAAGCAGATTGTGATAAATTGCAAGGAGACCTTGTGAGGATGGAAAATTGGGCATCCAAATGGCAGATGAAATTTAATGTGGATAAGTGCAAGGTGATGCATATAGGGAAAAATAACCCATGCTATAATTACACAATGTTGGGTTCCATATTAGGTGCTACAACCCAAGAAAGAGATCTAGGCATCATAGTGGATAACACATTGAAATTGTCGGTTCAGTGTGCTGCGGCAATCAAAAAAGCAAACAGAATGTTGGGAATTATTAGAAAGGGAATGGTGAATAAAACGGAAAATATCATAATGCCTCTGTATCGCTCCATGGTGAGACCACACCTTGAATACTGTGTACAATTCTGGTCGCCGCATCTCAAAAAAGATATAGTTGCGATGGAGAAGGTACAGAGAAGGGCTACCAAAATGATAAGGGGAATGGAACAGCTCCCCTATGAGGAAAGACTAAAGAGGTTAGGACTTTTCAGCTTGAAGAAGAGACGGCTAAGGGGGATATGATAGAGATGTTTAAAATCATGAGAGGTCTAGAAAGGGTAGATGTGAATCAGTTATTTACTCTTTCAGATAATAGAAAGATTAGGGGGCACTCCATGAAGTTAGTAGGGATGTGAATCGTTTTTTGACGATTTAAAATATCGTCCGATATATTTTAAATCGTCAAAAATCGTTAGAGCCGCGATACAATAACAATTCCCCCGATTTATCGTCAAAAAATCGTAAATCGGGGGAAGGGGGAGGGGAAGGGGGAGGGCGGGAAAACCGGCACACTAAAACAACCCTAAAACCCACCCCGACCCTTTAAAATAAATCCCCCACCCTCCCGAACCCCCCCCAAATGCCTTAAATTACCTGGGGTCCAGAGGAAGGGTCCCGGTGTGATCTTTTACTCTCAGACCTCCTGTGCGTTGTAGAAATGGCGCCGGCACTACCTTTGACCTGTCATATGACAGGGCAAAGGTAGCGCCGGCGCCATTTTGTTTTTTTGTCCCCCGACGGCAGGAGCGTAGGAGATCGCTCCCGGACCCCCGCTGGACCCCCAGGGACTTTTGGCCAGCTTGGGGGGGCCTCCTGACCCCCACAAGACTTGCCAAAAGTTCAACGGGGGTCCAGGAACGACTTCCTGCACGCAAATCGTTTTTCCGTACGGAAAATGGCGCCGGCCGTACAGCAACACGATTCGACTGCAGGAGGTCATTCCGGACCCCCACTGGACTTTTGGCAAGTCTTGGGGGGGTCAGGAGGCCCCCCCAAGCTGGCCAAAAGTCCCTGGGGGTCCAGCGGGGGTCCGGGAGCAATGTCCTACGCTCCTGCCGTCGGGGGACAAAAAACAAAATGGCGCCGGCGCTACCTTTGCCCTGTCATATGACAGGTCAAAGGTAGCGCCGGCGCCATTTCTACAACGCACAGGAGGTCCGAGAGTAAAAGATCACACTGGGACCCTTCCTCTGGACCCCAGGTAATTTAAGGCATTTTGGGGGGGTTCAGGAGGGTGGGGGATTTATTTTAAAGGGTTGGGGTGGGTTTTAGGGTTATTTTAGTGTGCCGGTTTTCCCGCCCTCCCCTTCCCCTCCCCCCCACTGGACCCCAGGTAATTTAAGGCATTTTGGGGGGGTTCGGGAGGGTGGGGGATTTATTTTAAAGGGTCGGGGTGGGTTTTAGGGATGTTTTAGTGTGCCAGTTTTCGATTTACACGATATTTAAAAAAAACCCAAACTGCGACGATCCGATTCCCTCCCCCTCCCAGCCGAAATCGATCGTTAAGACGATCGATCACACGATTCACATCTCTAGAAGTTAGCATGGGGCACATTTAAAACTAATCGGAGAAAGTTCTTTTTTATTCAACGCACAATTAAACTCTGGAATTTGTTGCCAGAGGATGTGGTTAGTGAAGTTACTATAGCTGTGTTTAAAAAAGGATTGGATAAGTTCTTGGAGGAGAAGTCCATTACCTGCTATTAAGTTCACTTAGAGAATAGCCACTGCCATTAGCAATGGTAACATGGAATAGACTTAGTTTTTGGCTACTTGCCAGGTTCTTATGGCCTGGATTGGCCACTGTTGGAAACAGGATGCTGGGCTTGATGGACCCTTGGTCTGACCCAGTATGGCATGTTCTTATGTTCAGTTCCAGCAGATGGAGACAGAGAAAATTTCCCAGGTGTGCCACCTCTTAACCTGGTGTGCCACCTACATGTCTTCACTATTTCTCTGTCTCTAGCAGATGGAGGTGGTGCAAAACCTGCGTTCTGTACCTGAGTAAAAAAAAAAAAAAGAAGAAGAAGAATATTCCCAGGGGGTTGGCAGGTCCTGGTGGGACCATCCTCCCTGGTAGTAGGTTAAGGACAAGCAGGGGTTGGGGACTCTGAAATTGCTCCTTCTGCACCGGGGTGACAGCTGGTCGTCCGGCTCCCACCCCTCCCATGAGGATTGTGAGAAGCCTCTGCCACCCTTCTTCAGGGAAATAATCCTTTTTCTGGTTGTTAGTAAAGTTTAAAAAAAAAAAGGATTAGAAGGGATTGTAAAGCGGTGGTTGTTTTTTTTTTTTTTTGCTACTCACCCTGCTGCTGGAGGCGACAAGGGACGCAGAGTTTAGGCCGAGTTGTTATCATGGCTCCTGGCACCCAATCCTGCTTGTTCTTATAGATGCCTGTCATGCGGTCAGAGTCGTGCTGGGCCGTGCCGAGTGAGAGCCGCTGCTTGACGTGTAGAGAGCAGTATTTGTGGCTCAAGGCCGGACAATGCTCCCACTGCCTCTCCGGTGGAGATGGTTCCTTATGGGGAGCTCCTGCGGCATCGATTAAGCAGTGTGGCCCTGGCAGGTTGCCCGCTGCTCCAGAGGATGAGGCTGACCCATTCCCGCTAAGCATGGGAACAGCGGACATTTTGAAAACTTTTAAAGATGCTGAGCAGAGAGCGGCAGGGTGAGGGGATTTCTCATCAGCGCTGTTGCCAGCTGATTTGAGCCCCAACGCGACCCAGGAGGATGTAGAGGAGCAGTCGGGTGAAGATCCTGATCCCCTGGAGAGGGATTTGTGGGATTCTTCTTATTTTTCCTCAGATTTTGTGCTTTAATTGCACAAAACATATCTGACCAGTAAGTCTAAGAGGATTTCTTCCCCTAGGCACAGGCTTTCTCAGGGACCACCTAGTAAGGTGCCCAGGCACTTGGAGACGCCGGGGGCCATGAGGATCCGGAAAGTCAAAGGTCCAGTGGTGCAGGGTACCACAGATGACCTTTCCTCGGAGAGGACTGACCAGGGGTGCCCTGCGGGATGGGCTTCTCAGTGTCCTTCCTTCTAACAGTTGTCATGGTCAAGAGGAGGAGCCAGGGAAGATTCCTTCCAAGGAAGGGGATGATCCTAAAGTTGTTTTCCTATTTCAGAGAGAAGAGCTGGGCCCTATGATCCTGTATGTCCTGGCAGAGCTGGGAATAGCGGTTCTGTAGGAGGAGCCGGGTTTACGGGGCCCAGCAGGACTTTTCCTTTCCATAGAATGTTTAAGTAATTGATAACCAGGGAATGGGATACCCTTAAGACAGGTGTCAAAGTTAGTAGGGCAATGGACAAACTTTATCCCTTGACTGAGGAGACTCTGGAGCTCTTGAGAGTGACAAAGGTGGATGCTTCTGTGTCGGCAGTCACAAAGAGAATACCATCCCTGTAGCTGATGCGGTGGCTCTGAAGGATCTCCAGGATAGGAAGCTCGAGGTGCACCTCAAAAATATTTTTGAGGTTTCTGCTCTGGGCATCCAAGCTGCAGTATGCGTCAGCTTTATGCTTCAAGCAAGCCTGAGATGAGTGCATCAGTTACAGAGTACCAGAGATTTCTCATCCCAGGAATCTGAGCAAGCATAATGCTTAGAGGCTTTGTTGGCTTATGGGGCTGGTGCCTTATATGATCTTATTCACACCTCTTTAGGGCAATAGTGTCTGCGATCTCGGCAAGGAGACTCTTGAGGTGGTGAAACTAGTCAGTGGATGTTTTGTCAAAGGCTCAGCTTGGTGCATTCCCCTTAAAGGGCAAGCTCCTTTTTGAAGAAGACTTGGAACAACTGATAAAACAGCTTGGTGATAATAAGGTGCACAAACTACCGGAATGTTACGATCCCCCCTGTTGCTGCGCTACAGGAGGTATCTCACCTTTCCACTGGAGGCCGCTTCGAAGCCAGGGCCTCGCCTGTGTACCATCCAGGATTTGCTCCAGGGCCTGGAAGGCCTAGCTGTTCCTGAGGCCTACCTGTGTCTTGCTGGCTGGGTTTGGACTTCCTGGTTCGGCCACGCCCTTCTCCCTAGGGGCCGGCCCGCAGCTCTCCACCTCAGTTATAGGGCCCGCAAGGGGCGGTCCAGGTGAACTCCTCCCAGGGAGTTGCCCATATCAGCTGTATAAAAGGACTTTCACTCCACTTCCTGCTTGCCTTCGGATTGGCCTCCACAGTTGCCTGTGATCTCGCCCGATCCAGGTTCACCATGGTCTCCTGTGTCTTGATGGCATTGTGTTCACTGTCTTCTTGTTCCTTGTTTCCAGTCCTGATGTCTGTTCCGGATGTTCCTGATGTCTGTTCCAGTTCCTGATCCAGTCCTGATGTTCCTACCTGCTTTAGGCTGCCAGGAGTGCAGCAAACCTGCTTTAGGCTGCCAGGAGTGCAGCGAACCTGCCTTGACTGCCAGGAGTGCAGTAATCCACCGCTTCTTCTTCCCTGTGCTCTCCCGTTCTCAGTGTGGTCTGCGACCAGCCTTCCTGGGCTGTGTAGGGTGCATATGGGACGGGGTGGTCCGCGACTCAGTCCCGCGGGTGGGCTGAGTAGGGCGCCCTGAGGGACAGTGTCCATGTCTCCCTTTCCAGCCCTCATCTATGTTGTCTCTGCTCCAGCCCTCATCTCTGATATCTCTGCACCAGCCCTTGTCTATGATGTCTGCACCAGCCCTCGACTGAGATGTCTTCCGTGTACTAAGGACTCTGTCTGCCCTCGTCCTCTGTCCGGCCTGCCGCCCAATGCCGTTACCCAGCGGCAGGTCCGAAAGGGCTTGGAACAGTCGGAGGACCATTCATCAATCAACATTGCGTTGTTGGTTGCCATGGGCGTGCAGGTCCGGCTGAGGGTCAGACTCTGTTCCTTATCCCTGCTCCAGTACCTGCCTGGCTCTCCATGCCTGCATTGGCTCACCTCCCACGGTGTGGCTTGGGGCTCCTCCCTAGGTCTCGCCATGGCCCAAGGGCTCACACCACCTGCTCTAGAGGCGGCCGCGCTCCTCGCGCCTACAATAGTACCCGAGGGCCTCCAAACCCTCGGCCGTCAGTGGCGTGGTGGATGCGCCCGCAACACGGAAGACAAGCCTAAGGGGGCAAAGGTTTTTCTGTCAGTTTGCTCTCACTTTCAAGGTCATAAGAACATTAGAACATGCTATACTGGGTCAGATCAATGATCCATCAAGCCCAGCAGCCTGTTTCCAACAGTGACCAATCCAGGCCATATGAACCTGGCAAGAACCCCAAAACTAAGTCTGTTCCATGTTACTGTTGCTAGTAATAGCAGTGGCTAATTTCTAAGGGGTAGATTTTCAAAGGGTTATGCGCATAGGTTACGCGAGTAACCCCCGAAAACCTTACCCAACCCCACTCCTGACCCCCCCAAGCTGGCCAAAAATTCCGGTTGTGTCCAACGAGGGTCCCGGAGTGAACGCGCGGGGAATCACGTGACGTCGGCGTCACATCGGAGTGACGCGGACATCACGTGATTCGCCGCGCGTTCGCTGCGGGACACAACCGGACACAACCGGAACTTTTGGCCAGCTTGGGGGGGCCTCCTGACCCCCCCCCAAGCTGGCCAAAAGTTCCGGTTGTGTCCAACGAGGGTCCCGGAGTGAACGCGCGGGGAATCACGTGACGTCCGCATCACTCCGACGTGACGCCGACGTCACGTGCTCCTCGCAAAGGAATACAGAAATGGCGTCCTGACTCTCCGCTGGACCACCAGGGAGTTTTGGTAAGTCTTGGGGGGGGATTAAGGAGGGTGAGGGGTTTAAATTTTTATTTAGGGAATCGGTGCATGTATGGACATAGACTCAACTTATGGAATTCTACATATGTCCATATTGACCGAAATTGACCCCCCCTTTCGACTTATGGACTTATGAACATAAACTTTTTGTCTGCACATCCCTAGCTGTTCCATTCCCTTTATCATTTTGGTTGCCCTTCTCTGTACCTTCTCCATCGCAACTATATCTTTTTTGAGATGCGGTGACCAGAATTGTACACAGTATTCCAGGTGCGGTCTCACCATGGAGCTATACAGAGGCATTATGACATTTTCCGTTTTATTCACCAATTTATCACAACCTGCTTGTGATTTAACTACTCTGAACAATTTTGTGTCATCTGCAAATTTGATTATCTCACTCGTCGTATTTCTTTCCAGATCATTTATAAATATATTGAAAAGTAAGGGTCCTAATACAGATCCCTGAGGCACTCCACTGTCCACTCCCTTCCACTAAGAAAATTGTCCATTTAATCCTACTCTCTGTTTCCTGTCTTTTAGCAAGTTTGCAATCAATGAAAGGACATCGCCACCTATCCCATGACTTTTTACTTTTCCTAGAAGCCTCTCATGAGGAACTTTGCCAAACGCTTTCTGAAAATCCAAGTATACTACATCTACCGGTGTAGTATACCGGTGTAGTATACGGTGTAGTAACAAAAAAGTACTTTTTTGTTACTCTGTTCTCATTGTAAGCTGCCCAAGAGGTAGTCCAAGTTATTTATTGTTAGTTTTTATGTTTCATTGTAAGCTGCCCTAGAGGCATCAGTTTGATTTCACTGTAAACCGGTGCGATATGTATATTATACAGGAACATCGGTATATAAAAATAAAAAATAAATAAATAAATAAATACCGGTTCACCTTTATCCACATGTTTATTAACTCCTTCAAAAAAGTGAAGCAGATTTGTGAGGCAAGACTTGCCCTAGGTAAAGCCATGCTGACTTTGTTCCATTAAACCATGTCTTTCTATATGTTCTGTGATTTTGATGTTTAGAACACTTTCCACTATTTTTTCTGGCACTGAAGTCAGGCTAACTGGTCTGTAGTTTCCCAGATCGCCCCTGGAGCCCTTTTTAAATATTGGGGTTACATTTGCTATCCTCCAGTCTTCAGGTATAATGGATGATTTTAATGATAGGTTACAAATTTTTACTAATAGGTCTGAAATTTCATTTTTTAGTTCCTTCAGAACTCTGGGGTGTATACCATCTGGTCCGGGTGATTTACTACTCTTCAGTTTGTCAATCAGGCCTATCACATCTTATAGGTTCACCGTGATTTGATTCAGTCCATCTGAATCATTACCCATGAAAACCTTCTCCATTACGGGTACCTCCCCAACATCCTCTTTAGTAAACACCGAAGCAAAGAAATCATTTAATCTTTCCACGATGGCCTTATCTTCTCTAAGTGCCCCTTTAACCCTGAATCTTCTTCTCCTCTCTCACAGATTAATCGGTTTCTTTCGCAGCTTTCTCATCCCTCCCTCAATGGAGAATAACATTTGCTTCTAGATGGCCCTATTACTACTATGGAAATTGTTTTGTCTCTGTCAGCCCTACAGTGCGGAAAGGCTCCAGGTCCAGACAGCTTTATGGTGGACTGTTATCAGGCCTATCAAAAGCAACTTATGCCTCGTTTACTTGAATTTTATTGATTTAATGTCCCACACTTCATCTAACTCTTTTTTTTTTTTTTTACAGAGGCATGTATAGTGGTACTTCCAAAGCAAGGTAGAGACCACAAGTTAGTATCTAATTATAGACCTATCTCTCTTTTAAATACAGATTATAAACTCTTTACCAAAATTGTGCCTTTAAGGCTGATGAATGTTCATCTGGATTTATTAAACATCGCTTAGTTTCTAATAATGCTCACCTTTTTCTACATGTTCAAGAGGCAGCCAAATCCCTCAATTCTCTGGTTTTGGCTCTCTCTTTCGATACTGAAAAAAGCATTTGATCGTGTTTTGAATTCTCTGTTTATTATTTTCAGTAAGAGAACTTACAATGCATATACAATACATCGAAGAAAAAGCACATGAATGGAATGAAATTTAATTATCAAAGCCAAAATTTTTTACAAAAAATATTTCTAAATACCTTCATGGGACTAATATAAGGAAATAGAAGTGTTATTTCTCTTAAAGCGAACGGCCTCAAAAAAGGAAAAAATAATACAATCTTGGAAATAATTATGCATTAATGATCCTTTTAAATTTCACTATACCGGACATTATGCTGCTAGAAGATCCTTCAACCCTTCCGGATCCATAAATGAATAGTTATTACCGTTCAGTTTAATAATACATCTACACGGGTATTTTAAATTAAAGTATCCACCCTTTTCCAAAACTTTTCCTCTATATTGCAGGAAAGTTTTCCTTCGTGATTGAGTTATTCTTATTAGGTCTGGAAATATTCATACTTTATCACCATAATAAGTTGTTAATCTATTCTGATCGTGTTTAATGGCAGTATCTTTTTGCTATTCTGTGGTTTGGCTTTGGTCTTACCTTTTTGACCTGGGTTCAATTGCTTTATCATCTCCCATTGGCTTTTTTATACCTCAATAGCAAGATGACTTCTCCATTCACTTTACATTGGGGCACAAGACAGGGGTGTCCGCTTTCTCCCTTTTTATTTAATATGGCTTTGGAACCCTTGTTATTGGCCATTAGTCAAGAGTCTAATATTGAAGGGGTTCATATTGGTTCCGATGATTACATGTTATTGGCATGTGCAGATGATGATATGTTGTTTTTTGCTAATCCTGCTGTCTCTCTACCCCCCCCCCCCCCCCCCATCTACTTTCTCTCATTTCTAATTATACTTCTTTTTCTGGATACAGATTTAATTGGCATAAAACTGAGACACTTCCTTTAAATTTTTTTGGGTCTTTGGTTGATTTATCTGTTTATTCCATCCCCAAACCGACTCAAGATCTTAAATATTTGGATATACATTTTTACGACATTCTTTCTCAAATTATTTCCCATTGTGAAGTATCTCTTTTGCAAATTGTTCGGGACTCTATTTTGCAGTGGTCATCTCCCCATTTAACTTGGTGGGGCCGGTTAGATACTATTAAAGTAGTGCTGGCCCTGCGGTTGAATTTGTTTTTTCCATGCTGCCCATATTTTTTCCAGAGACTTTTACAAACAGGTTGATCTGCTTTCTCAATTTTTGTGGCGGGCTAAGGCCCCTCACATTACTCTCTAAACTGAAAGCTGATAAGTGTTGGGGGGTGTTAATTTCCTGGGCTTTTACAGTTATCATCAAGTATTTATATTACAACAAGGTTATCATTGGTTGGAGCAATCATTGTCTCTATCTGATAGGCCACATTGGCTGTTGATCGAGAGAATGGTTCTTTTTCCTTTTCCATTAGAAGGGATCCCTGGGACATCTTCTTCTTGTCTCCTTAAATCCTACCTGATTTTATTCTCGATGCATCAGGCTTTAATAGAGTTTGAGCGCTCTCAGCACTCTTTGGTTCCACTTTGGAAATTTTCCAGGTTTGTCCCTTTATGGTACCATGCCTTCATTTCTATTGGGGATCATGCTATCAGCTTGCGTTTGTGGCAACGCTAAGGGATTTGGTTCCTTTCTTCTCTTGTACAGGATAATTCCATTCTTTCTTTTTCCGAATTGTGTAGTACTTTTTCTTTACCCAGCTCTCAATTTTATGCCTGGTTACAACTCTGTGCTTGTTTGTCACCTTCTTTGCTTTCTCAATTTCATTTTTCTGCTTATCCTTCTCTGTATGTCCTGTACCAAGATTATGGTCCTATGGGGCACTTAGCTTCTAGGATATATAAATCTGTGAAGAATTCTCTTTTTCCCAGATTCACTGGATTACAAAATTTATGGCTTTCAGAAGTTAACTGTCCAGTGGAGGATGTTGATTGGCGTCTCTTTTGGCGTTTTACCTTTTGTGCATCTATGTCTTCCTGTTTGAAAAGGTCTTCTTATTTTCTTTCTCAAAGGGTGGTCTGGACTCCTGGAAGCTTTTCCAGGTGTGATTGTTGCCCTCCCACAATTGTTGGTCCTGCTCCTTTCCTTAAAGCCACTTTTTATCCCATATGATATTTTCTTGTCCCATTGTCTTTTCTTTTTGGCAAAATATATGGGGCATTAGTTCTCGGGTTTTGCATTTGGATGTTCCCCTTACTTATCACATTATTATTTTTCGAGGTGCAGCCCTACCTTTTTCTCTCTCTTTGCTTCACCAGAAATTATTGAATTTTTTTTGTCACTATATATTTGATTATGTCCAACTGAAAGCACAGTGAGATATTGAATGAACATTTTTGGTGGAATTCTATTTGTCTTTACTGTAAATATAAGAAAGCTAAAGCTGTTGAATACTGACGCAATGGGCTTGACAACTTTTTCGATTCTGTCCACTGAGCTATACGTTGTCGTACACCTTGCTACTGTATATTTATCTTTTTCTTTCATGGTTTGTTCTATCGTCATTTTGTCTCGAGGCCCTGGATCCTAGTTTTGTTTTCTATTGTTTGCTCCTTGTTTTGTTTTGTTTGTTCCAAATGTTGACCTTGTATACGTTTGTTTTGTACTTTCTATTTTTTGTTCTGTGCTTTTGCATTCAATTTTCAATAAAAAAGATTTGAACAATAAGATATGGCTACAAGGTTGCTTCAGCATTGGTTCCTGACATACCCTTTCTACAGACAAAATGCAGTTCAACTTCATCTTACCCACTGTTTTTAAGATTGGTAAGGTGTACTATGTGATGAGCAAAGCAGCACAGTTTACAACGGTATTTCACATGTGCCTTATTATACACAGGCTGGAGCATCAGATATGCCAGAATTCACAAAACACCTGATTCATTGTGAGCTTGTAATATAGGTCTTACTGTCATGAAAACTATAGAGCATGGAGATCTACATTCAGAAGCACTATCAGAAACCTAAACATTGTTGCACATAAGGAACTTGACCTATTGACAAAATGCCTAAGTAACGAGTCCTCTGAGTATGTGAAGAGGTTCAGATCACTTGCAGCAGGACTTAATTATGGAAAAGACTATAGGAATGATATTGCAGTCCAGGTGCAATTGAGAATATACTTATAAACAAATGTAACCAGATTCTGCTAAAAACTAATGGGGCCCAAAAACTATAAAAATCTGTTCTTTGCCACCGTGGGAAAAATGATGGTATCTGTGAAAAGCTTGCAAAAGAGAATAGCGACCATTGCTTCTAACAGGACAAAGTAATCAACTTGGTTCAGCCTTGCATGCTAGAAAATATAAGAAATAAGAGTATGTATTAAATGATAAGACATTTCAGCTATGAGTCTGACTTTTTATTATTTGAGCTGGGAATAAGCAGGAGTCTCTACCCAGATGCCTAAATGTAACAATTAGAATAACTCTATTGTGTTAGCAGCAAACTGGATTTAGGCGAAAGGTTAAGGAAAATACTGTGAGCCTGCATCCACTGGATGGCAGTATAAACTAGGAATTATGAAATGATTACAATTTCCAATCAATATCAGAAGATCAATGTAGTGATGTCACTGAATATGGATGCCCCTAAAATGCTAGCTTGAAACCATGTATGGTACCTTAGAATAATGAGAAGATAATATATAAATCTGTGATTTATCTCCTACATAATGCATAACATGAAAGATTTCACAGTTTTTCTTGCCGTGCTTCTGTGGTAAGATCTCTTTATCAAATTTACTGTAACTAAAAATTTTTAAAGTATTCTATGAAGAATTTCTCCTTGTGGTATGCTTAGCCCTTCTGTGGAGGTCTCCAATGTAGAAAAAGGCAGGAGTGAACTCCAATTGCTCATGTCCACCAATCCTTGTCTGAAAATGGCACCAGCTGGTCCTAAGGCCACTGCAGTTTTGTTTTATGGCTATACGTGGAGGTAGTGTTGGTAGGAGATTTTAACTTAAGAAGATAAGAAATTGCCATGCTGGGTCAGACCAAGGGTCCATCAAGCCCAGCACCCTGTTTCCAACAGAGGCCTATCCAGGCCACAAGAACCTGGCAATTACCCAAACACTAAGAAGATCCCATGCTACTGATGCAATTAATAGCAGTGGCTATTCCCTAAGGGGTAGATTTTAAAAAATAGCGCGATCGCGTACTTTTGTTCGCGCACCAGGTGCTGGATTTTATAAGATACACGCGTAGCGATTTTGGGCAGCCTGTGCGCGCCGAGCCGCACAGCCTGCCTCCGTTCTGTCCGAGGCACTCCGAAATCGGAGTGGCCTCGGAGGGAACTTTCTTTCGCCCTCCCCTCACCTTCCCCTCCCTTCCCCTACCTAACCCACCCCCCCTGCCCTATCTAAACCCCCCCTACCTTTATCCATGGATTTACACCTACCGGAGGCAGATGTAAATCCGCGAGCGCCAGCGGGCTGCTGGCGCGCCAAGACCCGACCCGGGGGCTGTTCCGGAGGGCGCGGCCACGCCCCCAGAACGCCCCCAGGCCGGCGCCACGCCCCCGGGCCTGCCCCCAAATGCCGCGCCACGCCCCCGAAACGCCGTGTCATTTGGCAACGCCCCCGACACGCACCTTTTTAAAAGCCTCGGGACTTACGCGCTCCCGGGGCTCTGAGCGTGCCGGCGGCCTATGCAAAATAGGTGCACCGGCACGCGAGGGCCCTGCTCACATAAATCCGGCCGGATTTACGTGGGCAGGGCATTTAAAATCCGCCCGTAAGTAAATTTGATTAATAGCCTTTAATGGACTTCTCCTCCAAGAACTTATCCAAACCTTTTTTGAATCCAGCTACACTAACTGCACTAACCATATCCTCTGGCAACAAATTCCAGAGCTTTATTGTGCATTGAGTGAAAAAGAATTTTCTCCAATTAGTCTTAAATGTGCTACTTGCTAACTTCATGGAATGCCCCCTAGTCCTTCTGTTATTCGAAAGTGTAAATAACCGATTCACATCTACTCATTCAAGACCTCTCATGATCTTAAAGACCTCTAGCATATCCCCACTCAGCCGTCTCTTCTCCAAGCTGAACAGCACTAACCTCTTCAGCCTTTCCTCATAGGGGAGCTGTATAAACAGTACACAAAAACTTAACCTTTTTAATTGGAAAGAAAGTTCTACAACAAGGAGTTATAAAATCTGGTTCAAAGAGGATATACTTGGGAGAAAAATTAGGAAATATTTTTTTCTGTTGATAAGCTGTTTGGGTGATGTCATCATGGTAGCCCCCAGCAGACATCTGAGTCTCCAAGTCAAAGTTTTTGGTTTGATGCGCCTGAGCGGCACTTCCCACATGAAGCGTGAGCCTGGTCTCTTCAGTTGCTTTTTTTCCAAGCTCAAGCATGGATGTCTTTGATCTTCTCGCATCTCTTCATTGTTTCATTTTGAATCTTTTATTTCTTAATCGCATCTATGGTTCACCAGACAGCATTTTTCAGTGTTACTATATCTACTCTGAAGAAACCAGGGTTCAAATACTGTCAGTGTGGACACATAATGTCTGACACTGACAACCAAAATTATTGTTACATTTGCCTGGGTCCAGATCATGACCAGGCCAAGGAGGGGCAAGGAGACAAAGGGCGGCAGAAATCACTGGACTCCGGGAACGAGAAGCTACCTCCTCGACGTAGAGTTATGCACCCTCTCCGAGGCGCTCGGTTCATTCCTCCTCAGGACCAAAATCAAAAGTTTGAGTTCGAGATGTGTCCAGATGAGCTTCATCTGAGGAACCGAGGGGTAAGAAACACCAAACCCCTCAGGGTATAGAGATCACCTCAGCACCTAAGAGACCCAGAACTGAAAAAGAACCGTTGGATGCATAGTTGGAACATAGACACCATGCTAAACATTGACATCTGTTGCATTCAAAGCACACCAATTCGTCGAACTGTTCATTGACTCACAATGCCCTAACACACTCATCAGTGCATGATGCTCCAATGCACTCATCGGCGCTCAATGCATCAAAGCATTTAGTGAAGCACGACCCTCCGATGCCCTCATTGGTGCACGACGCACTGAAACATTTATCAGTACATGACACAATGGTACGCCTTTCGGGGCACGAAGCTCCAGTGCATTCATCAGCTCACGATGCATAGACGCATCCATCAATGCACAATGCTTCTACATGACCTGCAAGTCAGGGGCATAAAGTTCCCAAGCCAAAACCATCCAGGTCATGTTTTTTGACACAAACTAATCATTTTAAACCGGCTGTTCTCTTCTTGAAACATTTTACTTCTCTGAAGGGGAAATTCCTAAAGGAGACTAACGTATCACATAAATATCCAATCCTCTCACAGATCCTTTCCAGCATATCCTTTCTTAACCTCCTATACACATTAGTTCCAGATCAGCGTCATCAATAGACGCCCAGTCTGTAATATCTGGAACATCATCCCGTTCACAACAACACCATTCTTTTCCTCAGGAGGATCTCTTATCAAAAAGTATACCCGACCAAGAATGGGAATCTGGAAAACATCCTGTGAAGCTTCACAGGAAACATCTTCAAAAGAAACCTGACGAACAGGCCATTAGATCTCAAAAGGCCATAGACCAAATCTCCTCCATTATTAAAGATCTATTCTCCTCCACATCCTGTCCCAAGAGGAAATGTAGATACACCTTCTTGGGTTTCTTCCCCTGAGGAACAACAGTCTCCAACTCTGGAATACCATCCTCATACAATCTAAAAATCACTGATCAAGGCTCTATACAGGAGAACTCTCCACAAGACCGTTCTCTGGACAGCTCAAAGGGAATTCCCTCTGATCCCCCAGAAGAACCTGTGGACCACTCATCTCCTCTGGAAGATCTCACATATTCAAAGTTTGTGGAGAAAGTGGGCACTCTTCTGGGAGCAAAGATCCACAAAATTCCTGAGCCACGACAGGAGGTGTTCGGTATACTAAAGATACTAGATGTACTGGCAGAGCCATCAGCTCTTCCATCGCATAAACTGCTAGACTCAGTCTTATTAAAAATGTGGTAAACCCCTCAATCTATTCTTCTGGTATCCAGAAAATTAGATTTGAAATTCAGACTTCAGAAGACAGCCACATATGGTGTTGTCCAGCTTCTTCACCAATCAATAGTAGTAGAATCCACCATGATTCGAGACAAAAAATCCAGACTACACGCTTTTAGTCCTCCAATTAAAGAACATAAAATCCTGGACAACTATACAAAGAAAAGTTTCAGAGTTCTATGCTATCTTCAAGGATTCAACAGCACTCATTTTATATCGTGCAGTACCTCTACAAGACCTTACAACTCCTAAAACCATTTTTATGCTCTGAAGCAGGTCAACCAATTATTCCTTGACCATTCTATGACCTACAGGAGGGCCCAAGACACCTCCTCAGAGCAGTATGCAAATCTTTCAAAATATCTTCACAAACATCAATTACCACCATAATGGCTTGTCGAATGGCCTGGCTCTGCTCTAATTTGATTAGACAAGATGAACACAAAATACTGGCCAATCTTCCATGTAGCCCAGACAACTTGTTTGGTGAAAAACTCAAAGATACTGTGGCACAATTAAAAGAACAAAACATAGCAGTTCAGTCACTTTCATCAGTTTCTGACACTCATTCTGCCAAGTGATATTATCAACAATACAGGATCTCATACTATAACCAGCTGAACTCTTCAAATATTTTCTACCTTACAGACCACAACATTATCAGTCTTTTTAGCAAGCTCACACCCAGACTCAACCAGCTCCATCCAGGAGCCGTACCAGAGAAAGAAACAACAAAAACCACCCCAACCCTCAATTCAAAAAGCCCCATCGTCTTTTTAAAGAAGGCCGAGCCACAGCCTCTTCCAGTGGGAGGCAGAATAACATCCTTTGCCCAACATTGGAATCACATCACCACAGACCAGTGGGACCTTCACATTATTCACGAGAGTTATCAGCTGAATTTCCTTTTCCATCCTCCCCTCCCACATCTTATAACCTATTTCAGGAATTCTTCTCAATCATCTCTACTGAATCAAGAAATATGATCTCTTCTTTATCAAAAGGCAATTCAACTGGTACCCAGGAATCAGATAAATATGGGTTACTACTCCCAATACTTCCTCATTCCCAAATGCTCAGGAGGTCTCCAACCGATCCTGGACCTACGCTCCCTAAACAAGTATTTTCAGAAAGAGAAATTCAAGATGACTTCCCTCAAAATAGTACTCCCTTTCATTCAAAGGAAAGACAGGATGTGCTCTTTAGATCTCAAGGATGCTTACATGCATATCCCAATACACCCTTCCTGTTGGCCGATTCCTGTGCTTCCAGGTCAACTCCACACACTACCAATACAAAGTTCTACCCTTTGGTCTATCCTCGGCTTCCAGAGTCTTCACCAAGTGTCTACCAGTGGCTGTGGCTCACCTAAGGCATCAGGGGATCTGCCTTTTCCCCTATCTCTATCAATATCTAGAATCCACAATCTCCTGTCTGGAGTCTCAGGGATTCCTCTTCAACTACGAGAAGTCAGTACTCAAACCGACTCAAGTCTTGCAATTCATAGGAGCCAGAATAGACTCAATCCAATCTTGAGCCTTCCTTCCCCAAGAAAGGGTCGATCATCTTCATCACGTCTGCAAGGACTTGATCCTAAATTCAAAGATCATGGCCCGTCAAGTGTTAGTATTGCTAGGTCACATGGCGGCAGCTATCCTTGTAGTACCTCACACTTGCCTTCACATGCGCCATCTTCAATGGGGTCTCAAAGCACAATGGATGCAATATCTTCAACCAATGTCCTCTCAAATAACCTTATCAAACTCCATGAAGAAAGACATTCTTTGGTGGCTAAATCTGGAAGTGATAACCAGAGGATCACCTCTTCAGAATCCACCCCACAATCTCATATTAACTATGGATGCTTCCACACAGGGTTGGGGAGCTCACTTACTCCATTACAAAACTCAAGGTCAATGATTGAGAAAAGAACAACTTTATCAAATAAATCTTCTGGAACTCAGAGCCATGAGGTATGCCTTAATGACCTTTACACATTTCCTACAAGGACATACCATCATGATTCACAAGGACAATAAGTGGCCATGTTTTATGTAAACAAACAAGGAAGGTCAGGTTCCTGGATTCTTTGCAGGGAAGCAGTATGGATCTGGGAATGGGCCCTCAGCAACTTGAAAACTGTGAGAGCCACATACTTACCAAGCATAGCTGTTGTTATTATGTGTGTTTGTGGATCCTTGGGTGCTGTGGAGTGACCATGCCCATGGGGAGGAGCCCCGTGAGGAGCCACAGCACTGGGCTAGACTCGTACTACACAAACACAAGAGTTCTTTTATTAAACAGCTTGAATGGAGCCACCAGAGGTGGCAGTAGTGAGGCAGTCTCATAGTTGCAGTCTTAGGGACCTCGGCAGAGGGAGCCCTTCTCTCCTAGATGACATCAGGAGGTTCCGCAGTATCTCCCAGTGAGGAGATACTGTGGATGAGATAGACTGAGAGTTAGAGTACTCACTAGGTGTTTGCTGTTGATATGCGATTCCACCAGGTCGTTGTAGAAGGTACAGGCACTGAGGCAGGGAAAGCAGGCCCTCGAGGAGCAAGTACCTGTTCCCTGTAAGGCACCTGAAATAAAGCAGAGGGCCCCCAAAGAGTGGGTACCCAGGTTAGCATATACCCCGAAGGGCAGCGAGAGAGAGCTGCCTGCGGCATCACGGAAGCGGCAGAGTAGTGTAGACAAGAATGGATTAGAGTCCTTGCTAACTTGGGGAGCTAGCAAATGAGTGCAGGTAATATACCCGGATGGCATGACGTCAGCATGAGGGAACGCCCTTGAGGTTCGCGCCAAGGATGGTACAAAGATGTGGGTTGCGCACGCGCACCCTAGTAGGTACCTGGGAGGAGCAATGGCGGGAGACTGCACCATAGCAGTTCTGGGGACGCCAGAGAGGTCGGCTTGTAGACGCTGCGGTATCCATCTTGCCCGGGTAAGCAGGAGGAGCCGTGAATAAGGTGAGGCAAACGGGGCAAAGCCGTCGAGGACCGACGGACGCAACAATAGCAAACATCTTAGTCGACCGACTCAGCAGACTGTTTCAACCTTATGAATGGTCGCTCAAGCCAGCAATAACAAACAAAATCTTTCTTCACTGGGGTCAACCTTGGCTAGATCTTTTTGCCACAAAACAAAACAGGAAAGTTCCTCCATTTTGTTCCATATGACCAAGCCTACTCAGGACAACACAGGATGCCTTCCTAATATCATGGTCGACGGGTCTCCTTAATGCATTTCCTCCAATTCCACTCATCTCAAAAACAGTACAAAAAATTATAAAAGACAAAGCCTATATGATTCTCATAGCTCCAGCATGGCCAAAACATAGAAACATAGAAACATAGAAATGACGGCAGAAGAAGACCAAATGGCCCATCTAGTCTGCCCAGCAAGCTTCACACATATTTTCTCTCATACTTATCTGTTTCTCTTAGCTCTTGGTTCTATTTCCCTTCCACCCCCACCTTTAATGTAGAGAGCAGTGATGGAGCTGCATCCAAGTGAAATATCTAGCTTGATTAGTTTGGGGTAGTAGCCGCCGCAATAAGCAAGCTGCACCCATGCTTATTTGTTTTACCCAGACTATGTTATTAGCCCTTATTGGTTGTTTTTCTTCTCCCCTGCCGTTGAAGCAGGGAGCTATGCTGGATATGCGTGACGTATAAGTCTTTTCCCATGCCGTTGAAGCAGAGAGCCATGCTGGATGTGCATCGAAAGTGAAGTATCAGGCACATTTGATTTGGGGTAGTAACCGCCGTAACAAGCCAGCTACTCCCCGCTTTGTGAGTGCGAACCCTCTTTTCTTCTCCCCTGCCGTTGAAGCAGAGAGCTCTGCTGGATGTGTGAAGTATCAGTTTTTCTTCTCCCCTGCCGTTGAATCAGAGAACTATGCTGTATATGCATTGAAAGTGAAGTATCAGGCTTATTTGATTTGGGGTAGTAACCGCCGTAACAAGCCAGCTACTCCCCTCTTTGTGAGTGTGAATCCTTTTTTCCACATTTCCTCTTGCTTTTGAAGCTTAGAGCGATGTTGGAGTCAAGCCTGTGTATGTTTATTTAATAAGGGTATTGACTCCAGGCAGTAGCCATCATTCTGGCGAGTCACCCACTCTTCATTGGCAGCCTCTTGACTTGGTTTGCTTATATAGTTCAATGCTCTGAGACCAGACCCTTAGATCTAGATCAAAACCAGAACTCCTAACTCAGGATCTCTTCTACACACTCTTCACGTCTCCCTCCATCTCACAGCTTGGATGTTGAATGGGAAGCATTTGTTAGGGTTTGTGGGTATGTGGGCCCTGGGCCAAGGTGAGAGATGGTTCTGCCCATGGGATTGAGCCCCGTGAACCTCACCGTCAGGAGGTGAGGTCTCAGCTGCTGGATGCTTAGAACAGCAAGTACTGGAGAGAGAGCAGGGAAAGAGCAAGCTGGAAGGACAGAAGGAGCTAGAGAGAATGGCCCCAGGGGGTTGGAGCCATGGAGTAAGCGCCGGGCACTGATGTCAGATACAGCTCGGAAGTCCTTGAGTCTCTATAGAGAAGTAGAGCAACACTGCCCGCGGACTGGGGAGTGTATCAGGAAAGTCACATGGACACAGAGGTGCCATGGGGTCTGTGAAATGGGGGTATACCCAAAGAGGATTCCTCTGTAGAGATGATATGGCAATGGTCCGCAGAGCGGGGTACACCGATGAGGGTTCCTCAGTAGAGATGATATGGCAATGGTCCGCAGAGCGGTGTACACCGATGAGGGTTCCTCAGTAGAGATGATACGGTAATGGTCCGCAAGCGGAGTACTCACTGTAGAAGTAGCGATGGTTCCAGAGAAAGCCCCATGGAATGGGGCAGGCAGCGGTCCTAGGCGCAAGGTCCTCCGAGGAGCGGATAGCCAGAGATGAGGAAAGGGCCCCCGAGGAGCGGGTAACCAGAATGTCTCACGCCGAGGAAGCAGGAGCTGGAAAGGGAAGTCCATAGTGAGTGAAGCAGATTCAGCAATGAGGGAACTCGTTGCCAAGTCATAGGCAGACAGGGCCAGCCGGTTTAAGAGTCCACGATGAATGATGTCATCCGGGGGGACGCCCCCGAGGTTCCCGCCATGATGTGCATAAGACTGGCCCGAGAGCATGTGTACCTAAGGAACTCCGAGGGCAAGATGGCAGTCGGCAGCGTCCACGCCATCCAGGGAGGCCCGGGAACAGGGGCAGGCAGGCTGGCGATAGCTGGTGGAGGCTGCAAGTCTACCCAATGAAGTCAGTGCAGTGAGGCAAGAGGTGAGCAACAGTGGTTGCAGCCACCTGCGACCAACGGCGTATCAGCATTACAATCATTAACACTTTCACCAGATATCAAAGAGATTATAATAGCAGCTAGAAAACCATCAACCAAACGTAATTACTCTTTTAAATGGAGAAAATACACCAACTGGTGCCAGATTTGAAACATTAGCTCTTTCTCCTCTGAACCCTCAGAAATACTTTCCTACTTACTTTCCTACTTACTCAATTAGAGTTCAACTAAGTGCCATTGCTGCTAGTCATGAAAGAATCAAAAGTGCCTCAATAGCTTGCCACCTGTTGGTCTCATGTTTTATGAAAGGACTTCTAAATCAACATCTCCCAATCCATAAACCTCCAGTGCCCTGGGACCTGAATGTACTGTAGTCTTATCAGCTGTAATGAGAACCCCTTTTGAATCACTAAACTCTGTCCATCTGAAATACCTCCCTTGGAGAGTGGTTTTTCTCATAGCAATCACCTCGGCCGAAAGAATCAGTAAATTACCGGTACATGCTTTAGATCACTTCTTTCCCTACCTACAGTTTTACCATGACAAAGTAGTTCTGAGAACTCATCCCAAGCTTCTACCTAAAGTGGTTTTAGTCTTTCACATTAATCAGGACATCTCCTTACCTACCTTCTTCCCTAAACCTCACAAAAACAAAAGAGAATCTAACCTGCACACCTTGGACTGTAAAAGAGCTTTAGTTTACCATAAACAAAGACCTCAACCTCCCCACTGAGTTTCACAACTGTTCATCTCGTTCAACCTTAACTCATTAGGAGTAGCAGTTTCAAAAAGAACAATTTCCAACTGGATCACAAATTGTATCCAATTCTGTCACTCCTCAGCACATCAAACATTATCTGCTCCAGTCACTACTCATCAAGTGCGAGTCACAGCATCCTCTGTGGCACATCTCCATAATGTCTCCATAGAAGACATTTGTAAAGCAGCTACTTGGTCATCAATGCATACTACTTTTACCGCACATTACTGCCTCGAAACAACTGTCAGCTTCAGATAGCGTTCTGGGGAAAAGCAGTATTATCAAATGTGCTTAGCGGAAGATACATGCCCATGAGGAAATTAAAAAAAAAAAAAAAGATGGCATTGACATTTTATTAAATCTTAAGCTGCCCTCACTTCTTGTTTAAGCTTGGGACTCCCAAACAGCATGGCTAATTCAGCCTGCTTATCGATGGAAAAGAAGCAGTTTGCTTACCGTAAATGGTGTTTTCCATAGATAGCAGGATGAATTAGCCATGCATACCCTCCCTCCTCCCTGGACATGTATCCTATTCCAATTCCAACTAACTTTCTATCTAACTTTCTAACAAACTGAAGAGACAGGGTTCGCACTTCGCGCAGGAAGTGCCATACAGGTACATCAAACCAAAAACTTTGACTTGGAGACTTAGATTGGGCACTGCCATGATGGCTTCATCTAAACATCATGGCTAATTGATCCTGCGATCTATGGAAAACACCGTTTACTGTAAGCAAACTGCTTCTTTCTTGAAATGGGTGGCAGATACCTGGAATGTTCTTCTTGAATAGTAAATGGAGACTAAAATGTTAACAAACTTCAAGAAGACATGGGATAAGCACAAAGGACCCTTAATTGCAAAAAACATGTGAAGAGATGGGATAAATTAATTAGCATCTGGATTGGTCTGGCAGGTTGCAAGTAACTGTTATAACTAGAAGCCTTGGTTGAAACACAAGCATTCAAGTAGCTGGGTTTGTCTGGTGGACTACATGCTTTATGTGAGGGATGCATGCTCAGCTACTCAGGATTGTGGAATACAGTGGAGGAAGATGACAACAACAGTCTTGGGGATGGAATGATATCCTACAAGCAGTCACACTCTATGGCTGGCAGTTGAGCTATATCCGTAGCAATGTGCAGGGAATACTGGGTGAGATGGTCTTTTTCTGCCATCATCTACTATATTACTATGAGAATAATTTTCAAAGGAATTTTCCTGGCTACTGAAACAGTTACCCGGGTAAAATCACTGGACTGAAAATTGTCCTGTCCTCGGCAGGCAAAGTACACTTGCAATATCACAATTCATGTACCCATGGTGAAAAGGGGTGGGGGGAGGGGAACATAAAGTACATGCAGGGATTTCATTTTGAAATATACTTTACTACATTTACTTTGCACCTACTCTAAAGCAGCTGCAAAGCAATGCAGTTCCCATCCAGTCTCAAAGTTTCAATGAGAAACTCCTCCAGGCACTTTAAAACTTGACCTAATTGGTATTGCATTACTATACTCTTTGATGAGGGCTAGTCTTAGAAGTTTTTTATGTAAGTAAACGCGTGTTTACTCGTGTAAAAATGCCACTTGGAAATGGCCCCTTGTGAATGCAGGTGAAAGTATGTGCACTGTCATACAGCACGTGTACTTTTACTTCTGCCAAAAGGAGTGGAGCTGGTGGCAGGGGTGGGGTGGGCATGGCAGAGATTTCATTTTGAAATCCTTGTGATTACTTTACCCCATGTACTTTCCACCTACAAAGTACACAAGTAAGTATATGTGTTCCCTTCATTCATCTGCAAGGAGTATAACAATTGCTCCTTACATTTTTTTTTAGACTTTAAGAATCAACCTGTCTTTGAATATTATGTTGTACAGAAGTTTAGCTATCCATAAAGTAATGCTGTGTGGCATGAAATGGGAGTGAACAATCACCTAATTATTGCCATTCAGCTCTCATGCTACTGAAGTTCTGATGAATAGTGTTTATTTTTATTCACAAAAGTCTCAAAATGGTTAAATCAAACTAGGAACATGCTTCATCTTCATAATCTTTCATTTTTTGTACTCTTTCTATCATCATAAAAATAAGATATCCAATATCCATACTGACCACTAACACTATGATCACCTCAATCACTCTCTCAAACTTCGAAACAACAACAACATCAGAAATTGAAGGGATCCTCAAAAAAATCAAACCAGCCATGCACCCGATTGACATCATGCCAACAAAAACACTACTCTCCATCCCTACAAAAATTGCCTCTCCCATCACTGATATTATCAACAAATCTATTTCATCTGGTATTGTTCCAACACAACTCAAGCATGCAATTATAAAGCCCACACTCAAAAAATCTGACCTGGATCCCTCAGAACCTGCCAACTATCGTCCAGTCTCGAACTTCCCTTTCTTGTCTAAAATCATGGAGAAAGTCATCAACAAGCAACTCACAGACTATCTAGATGAAAATCTATTACTCTTCCCATCACAATATGGCTTCCGTAAGAACCATAGTACAGAAACCCTTCTAGTTTCACTCTCAGATTCAATACTAAAAACCCTCGATACTGGTCATTCTTACTTACTGGCTCTTCTTGATATTTCTTCTGCTTTCGACACCGTCAATCACAATACACTCATTTCCCGCCTCTCACAAATTGGCATTGCAGGCTCTGCCCTATGCTGGCTACAATCTTTTCTGATGGACAGGACATACAGTGTTAAGATAGACTGCCATGTTTCGAAACCAAGAAAACTAGCTCAAGGTGTTCCACAAGGATCCTCTCTGTCATCTACACTTTTCAACATATACCTATCTCCTCTCTGTCAACTTCTGGTGAAATTGGATCTCCCACATTTTATATACGCAGATGATGTTCAGATCCTCATCCCCATCAACGATTCCTTACCTAATGCTCTAAAAATCTGGGATACAGCCCTGGTGGAAATAAAAAAACTACTTACAGAAAACTTCCTAGCAATAAACACAACAAAGACAGAGCTCCTCATCATCACATCACACAATAACATTGCTGCTAACCCTACTCTACATCCACCATCGGACTCTCTCAATTTACAACAAGTCCGCAGCCTTGGTGTTATCATCGACAACCAATTCTCATTAAAGAAATTCATCACGGCTACAATCAAAAACGGATTTTTCAAGCTACAAACTCTAAAACGGAGCAAACCGCTTCTACATCCACATGACTTCCGGACAGTATTACAAGCTACAATATTGTCAAAACTGGATTATTGCAATGCTTTACTACTAGGTCTCCCTAAAAACACTATACAACCACACTATACAACCATTACAGATGCTACAAAACGCCACAGCATGCTTACTCACTAATACTCACCGCCATGAACACATTACACCAGCCCTCATGTTCCTTCACTGGCTTCCTATAGCATCTAGGATTTTATTCAAAGTTCTCACCCTCATTCATAAGTCAATTTATAACCAAGATATGCAATGGTTCTCTGATCATTTTATCTTCCGCACATCAAAGAGACCAATAAGAAAAATGCACCAATCCAAAATTGCATCTGCCTCACTTAAACACATCAAACACGTTTCCACAAGAGATCGCTCATTCTCTATTGCGGGAACCAATATCTGGAACAAAATGCCCACAGATCTGCGGCTCGAACCCTGCCATAAGAAATTCAAGCAGAACCTCAAAACCTGGCTGTTTGAACAAGCTTACACTCAATGATCATTTCTTTTGCTGAAATGCCAATTTCCTGTACCTGTTCTTCTCTGATCCAATAACACTCACCCACTTATTCTTTCCCTCGCTACTAAAATCTTACAGGATCGGACTCTTACCCCCCTTTTATTAAGATTACCATTAACTATGGAATATGATTATCATTAGTTTAATTGTTAGATATACTTAATATTTGTACTTAATGTTGTTCTTAATTTATTGTTAATAGATTTATTATGTACACATTATTTCATTTTGACTGTAAAGCTTGTTGCTGGTTTATCATTTACTGTAAACCGAGGTGATGTTATTAACATGCCGCGGTATATAAAAAACTATGAAATAAATAAATAAATAAATAAACAAATAAGATAGATAACTTTTATAACTTTGCTTTTATGACTTTGCTGCTACTTAGCCGGATCAATTGGAACTTGTTCGGATAAGTGCCACTTTCAAGATTGGGACAGATGGTCAGAATTTATCCAGATAAGTAGCAAGCAACTGCTGTACTTGTGTATTTTTATATCTAATTTAAAAAAACATATATGCATGGAGACTTTTTTGTATTATAATTATGAATTACTGGGGAAAAAAAAGTTTATGAAGCAACAACAGGGACCATCCCCCATTGCAATCATATGGCAATATACAGAAGTAGTGAAACATATAAGCAACCATGAATTAGAACATCAGTTCAGTTTTGAAATAAATCTGAATCCCCCTTCAACCTCCCCACAAACCCATGGAGATTTTTACCTGCACAATTTGCACACATTTACCCCTGTAAATTGGCTTCTACACGTGTAAATCGAGAGAGATTCTAATCTGTGTGCGGCAACAGATTACCAATTAGTCTACCGGTTCGCCCAGTCCATCTGCAGGTCATAGAGACCCTCCTGGCTCTTCAGTATGAAGTCCCCCCATTTCATTCAGAGCCTAAACCCAGTCAGCATTTAACTTTTAAGACATTTACAGTTACTCCAGATATAGAGGAGTAAATATATGAGTGTACTGCCAAATTTACATGTGTAAATTGCTCATAAAATAGGGACTTACTCATGTAGATGTTGTCTCTGCCCCAGAACACCCTTGTCCCACCTTTATTTTCACATGCAGTTTTACTTGCGTGAAGTTTAAGGTTTATAAAATAGAATATACACAAGTGTTTGCTATTTATATATGTGCTGACTTTTACATACACAACTCTTTGAAAATTCACCTGAAATGTATTGAGTTAGTCCAATAAAAAGATATCATGCACAACTTGTTTCTGTTCTTTTACTTCATATATCTCTTGCAGGCAAATCATAAATTTGAAAATTCTATTTTTGAAAAAATGTTCTCACATCTCAAGACTGACCTAAAGAAGCTGCAATTTTGTCTGGCTCTAATATTTCAATCATTTGGAGTTTCCACTTAAGAATCTATAAGGTCCATATTCAGCCAGCGGTAGCCACTAAAAGTAACCTAGACAACTTTGTCTGGTTAGCTTTATCTGGATATTCAGTCAGAAGTTGTGCTTGCTAAATATCCAGTGTAAAATTACTTGGATAAAGTTGTCAGGGTAACATTAATTCAGCTATTTGCCCAGAGTTACCTGGGTAATTTTGTCTAGGCAGCACTGAATATGATTGAGCACTAACTGGACAAAGAAAAACCATGTACTGTGGATGCTCCCAAAGCTGCCTACATTGGACTGGATAATCTTTCCATGGATAAGCAGGCTGAATTAGCCATGATCTGTTGGTGACGTCATCCGGCAGTACCAAACATATTTGTTTCTCCGAGCTGGTAGAGCTTTGATCTCTACTGAGCATGTGTGGGAGCCTCCTCGGTCTGTTTTTGACTCTTCACATATTTTTTCCAGACTCCTTTAAAATTTTGTTTCTTTTCCTTCAGTTTCTTCACTTTTGGTTGCCTTGCTATTTTGCAAACAAAAAAAAAAGATGTAGCTCCTCAAAATAGCCGAAGTACAACATCCATGGTAAGATGAAGTTCCTCACAGCATGTTATCCCTGCTGACTCTATATATATCTGTGTACCTAGCTGCATTCTCAACACTCCAGAACACCACACATAGAGGAACTGTGTAAGTCTCTCAGAAGCGGCAGTAGATTCTTCTCCCACAGTGCAGTATCATCTGCCTCACTGGGAAATGAGTTGAGCAGGAGCTCCTCATTAACTCCCCCATTGGCCTAAATCAAAGCCAAGATTGCCTATCTTCTAGGGATGTGAATCATTTTAGGACGATTAAAATTATCGTCCGATAATTTTAATATCGTCTTAAACCGTTATGGAACACAATACAATAGAGATTCTAACGATTTATCGTTATAAATCGTTAGAATCGTGAGCCGGCACACTAAAACCCCCTAAAACCCACCCCCGACCCTTTAAATTAAATCCCCCACCCTCCCGAACCCCCCCCCCCCAATGACTTAAATAACCTGCGGGTCCAGCAGCGGTCCGGAACGGCAGCGCCGCTGGACCCTGCCATCCAATCGTGTTCGTCTATGGCGGCGGCCATAGACGAACACGATTGGACGGCAGGAGGTCCTTCCGGACCCCCGCTGGACTTTTGGCAAGTCTTGTGGGGGTCAGGAGGCCCCCCCCAAGCTGGCCAAAAGTTCCTGGAGGTCCAGCGGGGGTCAGGGAGCGATTTCCCGCCGCGAATCGTTTTCGTACGGAAAATGGCGCCGGCCATACGCCGGCCATACGCAGTCGATCTCCTGCCGGCGCCATTTTCCGTACGGAAAATGGCGCCGGCAGGAGATCGACTGCAGGAGGTCATTCAGCGAGGCGCCGGAACCCTCGCTGAACGACCTCCTGCAGTCGATCTCCTGCCGGCGCCATTTTCCGTACGAAAACGATTCGCGGCGGGAAATCGCTTTCTGACCCCCGCTGGACCTCCAGGAACTTTTGGCCAGCTTGGGGGGGCCTCCTGACCCCCACAAGACTTGCCAAAAGTCCAGCGGGGGTCCGGAAGGACCTCCTGCCGTCCAATCGTGTTCGTCTATGGCCGCCGCCATTTTTCGGCGCCATTTTGGAAAATGGCGCCGGCTGAAGACAACAAGATTCAGTAGCAGGAGCCCGTTCCGGACCGCTGCCGTTCCGGACCGCCGCTGGACCCGCAGGTTATTTAAGTCATTTGGGGGGGGGGTTCGGGAGGGTGGGGGATTTAATTTAAAGGGTCGGGGGTGGGTTTTAGGGGGTTTTAATGTGCCGGTTTTGCGATTTTACGTTTTTTCGATTTTTCACGATTTTTCACGATATTTTACCCCCCCAAACGGCAACAATACGATTCCCCCCTCCCAGCCGAAATCGATCGTTAAGACGATCGAGGACACGATTCACATCCCTACTATCTTCTACAAAATTTGGACTTTTCTAGTCATTTTCCAAAAATCATATCTAGTACCTGCTCATAGAATGAAATCCATTAAACCATGGATAAAGTCACTGCAGGAGAGTGTTTCTGACAATGAATCGAGCATACATGGTGATACTACTCATACACAAAGTACTGGCCTCCCAATGTGCAACAACTGGAGTGATTCTCATTATGTAAAGACATATGACAGCAGTTATATGTTCCCACTGACTCATCTTTATCTCTGATATCTACACGGAGGTCTCCAGTCTCACTGGGATCAGCTAAACCAACCATTATCCACCACAGTCCAGGTTTCCAAGATTAAAGTTTTTTAGTTGTAAAACAGCCTTGTAATTCTGGACAGGGTGCCACCTCTTGTCCTACCTCATCAGTTCTCACTAGCGATGGACACCTCCTCAACAGTGTGAAGGTTCACCGCCCGTGCTGCCCTGTGTGCCGCTCCGCTGCCTCCGGTTCAGGCCCCTCGCGAGTCCTGGATATCCCTGGAGTCCCTCAGTCTCACAGGACTCCCTGGGTTCAGGTCTCCGCCGGCCCTGGTTTTGCTGGGCTTCTGGGTTCTCTTTGTATGGCGTGGGGTTGAAGCAGTCCCCCAACCCCCAAAGATAACACAGAGAGAGAGAGATGTTCCTCAAAGCATTTTTATAAAGCAGAGTAGCTGAATCTGTTACATTGGCTCCGTCCCCTCAGGAGCTGAACAAATGACCCTGCCCCCGCTCTCCAGCAGTCTAACCCCTTAACACAGGTGCTGGAGCAAAGGCACTGTTTGAGCCCCCCCCCCCCCCCCCCCCCCGGCTCTCCAGTTCCCCAGCAAACCCCCTTAACACATGTGCTGGATTAAAGGTACTGTTTGAGCCCCCCGGCTCTCCAGTTCACCCGCAAACACACCTGTCCTAACTTCCCTTAGGGTACAGGTTCTCTGTTTCCCTTTTCAGGCTAGGCTGTGCCCCTGAGACAGCTGGAGGATTCCTCTCCCCTGGAACCTACCTCCGTTTTCTTCTCCCTTTGCTTCCTGGCACTGGCTTTTTCTGGCCACTGCCGCTACCTAGGCACGCCCTCTTCCTCTAGCTCCCTAGGCTCACCTGTGTGACTCATTAGTGTCAGAGTCTGCCACCTGCTCCCCCTGCTGGCTGGCTCTAGTATTACTAGCTGCCTTATGGTATCTTACCCATTCCTGCCCCCGGCAGCGCTGCACTCCATCACAACAGGTAGAAGGCACTCACATAGGATCATTTCAATTTCAGGGCATATGGTTTTGAGAATGGAGACACTATGGGATTAATCTGCCGAAGTAAGGATTATCAAAGTTCACGCATCTTCTTTGAAGGAAGAATATCTTAATTCAAACAGCTTATCAGGATGCTATATTTTATGACAGGAAACAGGTAGGTGCAGACTTGTAGCCTCTCTGTAAGGAAGTATTCAAGACTGAAGAGTATGCAACCAGACATTGGTCTCTTCTATAAGCCTCCTATCTTCCACCAGTGTGTTGGATAGTCCCAGATTAAATCAGCAGAGTGTCCTGACTGCGCAAGTGATCCTTATGACAATCATCAACTGACGAACTATTCATTTTAGGGGATTGGCTTCCATTTGACCTGTTTGCATTGATACAGAACAGATAATTAGATCAGTATGTTTTGTTTCTACCCAGCAATCTCAGGCTGGTTTAGGGCATTTTCTTCCTTCACTGGGGGAAATGTTCATGGATACTTTTCCACACTACTGTTGATTACCAAGCCAGTGCAAATGCTGCTGCAAGACCATGCTTCCTTACTTCTTATGGCTTCAGTGTTACCCAGACCACCATAGTTGCATATCTTATCTTTCTAACCGTGCCACTATATACCTTGTGACATACCTTACATTAACTCAAAATGGAAGAATGCTCTGTCATCCAAGTCTTCCATACCTCAGTTTGATGGTTTGGATGTTGAACTTGCTCATCATGCCTTGTCTAGAGCAATCAATAACATTTTAATTCCAGTTAGAACGCAATCAACCAAAGAGTATTATATCTTACCATGGCTCGGATATTCCAAATGGTACCACAGAAAACCTTCAACTTGTTTTCTTATGAGCCCAAGCACTTGGTAATAGGGATGTGCAGAGCAAAATTTTATGTTCATATTTTTTATGTCCGAAAGGGGGTCCCACTTGCGGCCAATATGGACATAAAAAAAATCCAATGAGTTGGGTATATGTACATATGTGCAAAAAAAAAATTAAACCCCTCACCCTCCTTAATCCCCCCCCCCCAGACTTACCACAACTCCCTGGTGATCGAGCGAGGAGTGAGGACGTCATTTCTGCAATCCTTGGCGAGAAGCATGTGACGTCGGTGGCACGTCGAGTGACGCGGCGTCACGTGATTCCCGGCTCGTTCGCGCCGGACGGCTCGTTCGACCCAAAAAGAACTTTTGGCCAGCTTGGGGGGGTCAGGAGGCCCCCCCAAGCTGGCCAAAAGTTCTTTTTGGGCCGAACGAGCCGTCCGGCGCGAACGAGCCGGGAATCACGTGGCGCCGCGTCACTCAGACGCGACGTCACGTGATTCCCGGCAAGTTCGCGCCGGACGGCTCGTTCGGCCCAAAAAGAACTTTTGGCCAGCTTGGGGGGCCTCCTGACCCCCTCAAGCTGGCCAAAAGTTCTTTTTGGGCCGAACGAGCCGTCCGGCGTGAACTTGCCGGGAATCACGTGACGTCGGCGTCACGTGATTCCCGGCTTGTTCGCGCCGAACGAGCCGTCCAGCGCGAACTTGCCGGGAATCACGTGACGTCGCGTCTGAGTGACGCGGCGCCACGTGATTCCCGGCTCGTTCGCGCCGGACGGCTCATTCGGCCCAAAAAGAACTTTTGGCCAGCTTGGGGGGGTCAGGAGGCCCCCCCAAGCTGGCCAAAAGTTCTTTTTGGGCCGAACGAGCCGTCCGGCGCGAACGAGCCGGGAATCACGTGACGCCGGCGTCACTCGACGTGCCGCCGACGTCACATGCTTCTCGCCAAGGATTGCAGAAATGGCGTCCTCACTCCTCGCTCCATCACCAGGGAGTTGTGGTAAGTCGGGGGGGGGGGGGGATTAAGGAGGGTGAGGGGGTTTATATTTTTATTTTGGCTCAACAATCGCGATTTCCCACATATCGAACATATCTATGTTCGATATGTGGGAAATCCGATCGTTTATGTCGAATCAATTTTTTAAGTAAAAAAAAAATATGAGTTGCGTTTTACTAATGCGGTCAATCCGAATGCACACCCCTACTTGGTAATATACTTGACCCAGGCCAACATACCACCAGTGAAAGTATATCTCAACTTATTAGTAATTTCCACATTCAAGTGCTTGCTAAATCTATCTCTACTCATCCAGTGATATCTGTCTTTGCAAAAGGCTTGCACCACATTTAGCCCTTGGCACAACAACCACCTCTTCCATGTGACTTGAATGTTGTCTTTTTTCAACCCATGAGACGTTTGGTTCAATGAAGAAGGATTTTCATCAGTTCTGACATGGGAAGTAGCATTTCTCACAGCAGTTACCTCAGGTATGAGAGTCTGCAAACTTCAATCTAATGTATGCTATATGTCACGCAATTTCTTCCATGATTGGGTGGACCTTCCCACTCAATCAAAAATTTTCAACCAAAGATTATCTTGATTTTTCATATCAATCTATCTATCCTCTTTTTATGACACCATGTGTCTATGACGGAGATAGAATCCTTCATGCAATAGATTATAGAAGTGTCTTCATCTGGTATAAGAAAGAACTCATTCACATCTCCAGGTTTCTCATCTATTGGACACAAGCAACACAAACCAAGATGTTAAAGTCGCCTACTGTACGTTGTCCACTAGCTTAGTGAAATGTGTTCACTCTGCTACATCTTGCACGATTGCAAATAACAGACTTAGTCGAACCTCATTAGCACAGAGCTCTGACTTCTGTGGTGACATATCTTAGGGTAGTACCCTTTGAGTACATTTTCAAAATTGCAACTTGGTCATCAGTTCACACCTTTATGTCCCATTGCTGTCTGAACAACCTCTCAAGGACTGACTAACTATGGGCAAACAGTTTTGCATGACCTTTTCTCACAGTAGTCTACTCTCCACAAAAGAGGCTGGTTTGCTTATACAGTAAATACTCTGCTGCAACCCTCAGCTTGGGACTCCCCAAAGATCTTGGCTAATTCATCTTGCTATCTATGGAAAACATTTACGGTAAGCAAACTTTGATTTTTTTTCTGGGCAAATTGCCCGACAAAATGTATACCCTAAGGAAGAGGAAGTGTGAATCTGAGCCATTAGGGTTTGTCCAAATAACTCCAAAATTTAGCTGGTCAAAATCGTTGAATATGGAGCCCTATAGTTAGTGGTAAATGGAATTCACTCCAAGGAGAGGGGCATTATTAGTGGTGTACTGCAGTTCTTTTCAACATTTTCATAAGCGATACTGCAGAAGGGCTATAGGAAAAAGTTTGTCATTTTGGGGATGATACCAAAATCTGCAGCAGAGTAGACACCCAGGAAGGTGTATGAACCATGTGGAGGGATCCAATGAAGCTTGAGGAATAGTCTAGTCTGGCAGCTAAGATTTAGTGATAAAAAATGTAGTTGTGCAGAGGGGCAGCAAAACTTTAAGGGAGTCCGATCTCTGGAGGCTAGAGTAGCAGACTTGGAGGAGCTGAGGCAGTCAGAGAGGTACATTGATGAGACCTTCAGGGACATAGTAGACAAGTCCCAAATCCAGTCTGGCAGCCCCAGTGCTGCCTTGGATCAGAAAGGTCTTCCAGTAGGAGAACATCACCCTGGTGTAGCAAGAAGTGATCCTGTAGCAAGGACCTGCTCTCCAGGTGATGTATTCTCCTCTTGCACTGAGGACAAGTCTCCCAGGGCTACTGCCCAGGAGGGAAGGGTTAGGCCGGCCATCATAGTTGGTGATTTGATTATTAGAAATGTAAATAGCAGGGTGGGTAGTGGATGTGAGGAACGCCTGGTAACTTGCCTGCCTGGTGCAAAGGTGGCAGACCTCACGCGCCACCTAGATAGGATTATAGACAGTGCTGGGGAGGAGCCGACTGTCGTGGTACATGTGGGCACCAACAACATATGAAAATGTGGGAGAGAGGTTCTGGAAGCCAAATTTAGGATTTTAGGAAGGAAGCTGAAATCCAGAACCTCCAGGGTGGCATTCTCTGAAATGCTTCCTGTTCCACCTGCAGGTCCCCAGAGGCAGGCAGAGCTCCAG